>NC_054472.1:134155106-134465523 GCF_017639515.1 Carcharodon carcharias
CCTCGTTGGGAATTAGAATATTGGCTAGTGTACCGGGGCACAGCAGTAAAGGCACTTCACTGTCACTGGAGGAGCTGACAGAGACAGAGAGTGCCCATGGCTTCAACAGTCGGAGGATTGCAGGGGACCAGGCACAGGCTCAGCTGGTGCCTCATGATGTGCCTCTGGAGTCATCTGTGACGCAGCAAGTGCAGTAAATGCGGCCAGGTGTGCGGGACCATCTGGGGGAGATACGTGAGACTATGCTTGGCTTTGTGTCCTTGGTGGAGGAGTCTATGTGAAGCAATAAGCCTCATGCCCGAGCACCATGTGCCCTCCATGGAGAGAGTGACGACTCTGGTGGAGAGGCTCCTGCAGGAGACCAATCAGGGCTTCCTGGGGATGCGGTCTGACCAGCAAGCCCTCACATCAGCATTGACCTCAGCTTATCAGTGCCAGTGTGGGAGATGGTCTGTGCACCAAGTTTCCCAGCTCTGTGCCCATCCATCCATGGTGAGCAGGGAGGTCCGAAGCGACCTCAAGTCAGCACAGCAGCTGCCTGTTGTCTCTGTGGGCTCCTCTCAGGGCGCTCCAAATGAGGGCAGCTGCTCCTTCGCTCCTCTGCCAGTGACTGTTGCATCCGGTGAGGCTGTGACGATTGGGGAGATGCCAACTGTGGAACTGGCAGCTCCTTCCCAGATGGGGTCAGCACAGGCTCCAAGGGCCAGAGGGCGACTGCCAAGGTTATCAAGGCCAACAGGACAGCAGAGTAAGCAGGCTGTCTTAGATGCCACTCCCAGCCAGGGGTCAGCACCAAGACGTAGCACCGGAAAACGTAAACATAAGGCATCTTAGGCACACCACGGGTTTATCATTGGTGCTTTTGTGTTCGCCCGAGATGAAGTCTTTATGAGTTGGTGTGATTTTTAACACCTTTTTCATTTTATTTCATTAAGTTTCTTTGGTTGCAAAAATACATTCAGACATGTCACCATGGCTGAGGGTGTCTCTTTTGTTCAGCAGGGGGATGGTTTCCAATAATGTAATGAGTGATTTGTGGGACATTCAGCTTTATCAACAAGGCTCTTAGTTAATGTTCCTATCCAGACAAATTTTACACTTAGGTCTTGAATATGGAGCCTACAGCTCAGACTTTTTTGTGGTGCACTAGCTGAAGGTTCATTGGATTAAAGCCTCCCTGCAGTATGCCCGGGTCAGCATCTATCCCCTCAGCATTCCCATGTGCATGCTGATCCTCGGACTCACTGCTGGACTCATCATGTGCATCCGCAACCAATGTTTGTACGTCTTCATCATCCACAGCGTCCCCCCTTTCCAGCGCAAGATTGTGGAGAGTGCAGCATGCTACCACTATCAGTGACACATGATCTAGGGGGCACTGGAGTGCGCCCCCTGAGTGGTCCAGGCATCAGAAGCACATCTTGAGAAGACCAAAGTCTCTCTCCACCACAGCCCTTGTGGAGGCATGGCTCCTATTGTACCCCTGCTCAGCTTATGTTCTTGGGTGGCAGGGAGACATCATGAGGGAATAGCCCTTGTCACCCAGCAGCCATCCATCTAGCCAGGCTGGAGCACTGAAGAGCCCCGGCACCTGGGAGTGTCTGAGGAGGTAGACATTTTGGGAGCTGCCTGGATACCTTGCACAGACTTGTAGAATCAGCATCCTGTGATCACATACTATCTGCACGTTCATGGAGTAGTAGACCTTCCTATTGGCAAAGGCACCGGGCTCACCTGCTGGCGTCTTGATGGCCACATGTGTGCAGTCTATTGTACTCTGGATGTGGAGGAAGCCAGCAATGGCCACAAAGCCTCTGGCTCACTGTGTCTGGCTTGCTTGGTCCCAATAGTAGAGAATGAAGGTCAATGCAGGCCTGAACAGAGCGTCTGTGACCTGCTTGACACAAGTGTGGACAGCTGACTGGGAGACACCACAAAGATCACCCACCGACCCCTGGAAGGAGACAGAGGCTTAGAAGCTGAGGGCAGCTCACTTTAGAGCCACTGGCATGGGGTGTCCATCCACACAGTTTGCGGAGATCTCAGGCCCAGTCATCTGACAGATGGACATGACTGCCTCCCTTGAGAGACAGAGCCTCGTTCGGCACTGGACCACAGACTTATTGAGGTAGCTGCTTTGTCGCCTGTATACCCTGACATGAGGAGAATGGCATCTGCTGCGGCCCTTAACGCCTTGGACTACCTCTTGGCCCTGCATCCCTTGTGTCTGCGCCTGTCCTCCCAAAGATGGCTCTCCTGGAGGCTGAATGTGCACTCTTGGCCTCCTCCCCCTTCTAGTCCTCCCTTGCTCCTTGGAGGAAGTGCCTCCAGTGAAGAGTTCAGCTCCCATTCCCAGGCTAAGGGAAGGCTTCCTGAAACCTGCAGGCCCAAAAAAGATTCCTCACTGTAGAGCACTGACCTGAAGATTGTGAGTCAAGACCAAGCAGCTGGTATGTGTTTTGAAGTAATGCAGATCACACAGGCAAGTATCAGTAACTTTGAAAGAACAATATTTGACAGAGCATAGTCACGACCCCACTGAGCTCACTTATCCCCCCCTGTGAATGAGGTTTATACCAATATCCTACCCTCCTGCCCACTGCACCCATGCGCCTACCCGAAAATTGCACGGGTGCTGAAAAATCGCAGTCGATTGGCGCCTCGACGGCCTTAAGTGACCCGTTAATTAATGGCAGGCATGCATCGGAGAGCGTTGCGCGCCTGCCCAACGAAATATTGCGATGGCGCGCGGTGACATTGGGACGATCGCCCGATGTCACCATGCGTCATTTTATGTGCGTGCGTGTAGGGCCTGCCCCCAAATGATAAATGGGAAAATTCTGCCCCTAGTTATTCCCATTTTGAAAGCATGATAATGTTGTTAAACAATTGGTGCCCCATTGTCTGCACATTCACCTCTGAGCCAGAAGGTTATGGGTTCAAGTCACACTTCAGGCTTGAGCACAAAAAACAATGTCTGACACTTGAGGAAGTGCTGCACTCTTGCGGGTGCTGACTCTTGGATGAGATATTAAAACACTCATTCTCAGGTAGACATAAAAGATCCCATGGCCCTATTTCAAAGAAGAGCAGACAGTTCCCTCCAGTGTCCTGGCCAATATTTACTCTGGAATTATCACATAAACAGATTATCTTGTTATTATCACATTGCTCTTTGTGGGAGCTTGCTGTGCACAAATTGGCTGCCATGTTTCCTACATTACAAGAGTGCCAAGACCTCAAAGTATCTCTGTAAAACAGTTCCGGATGCCCTGAAGCTGTGGAAGGTGCGATGTAAAGACAAGTATTTCTTCCTTTCAAAATGGATATAAGTAAATTGGCAGCCCCATTTACATCTCTCCCTATTTTTAAATTCCACTGAATACAGACATAGAGATAATGGTCAAAATTTTCAGAATATAGTTTCTTTACATAATTCTAATACAGAAGAAGGGAAAAACAGAATTGGTTTAAATTGTTCACTTACAAACCTGTCCATGACACTGATAATATTGGAGAGGATGAATTTCATTGGCAAAGATGCTGTACTGTAATGGTGGGCACATATAGATTATTACTTAAATAAACTAGTTAGATAATATGGATCAAACAAGGGGAAGTGTAAGATAGGAGATTACAGCAATATAAAAAAAATATAGGTTCCTTTAACTATAGACCACCATACAAATGATTGCTATGAGAAAGCTATAACTTTGGAAAAGCAATGATAGTAAAAGACATAAATGTGTAGCAATCTGTTTAAAAAACAGTGGTCATAAAATTAGCTTACAAGTGCCTCATGAGTACTGAAAGCCATCCACAACTGCTTCTGCTTAAGGTTTGTGCACCTCCTAATATAACAGCTCAAAGGCGATGGGGTGTGTTTTGGGTTCTGCTTTCGTACAAAAATGACATTTGCACCACTTTTGCTCACTTCTGGTGTGGCCGCATTGAGCATGCTGCGGAAGTGAAGAGTGGCAGTTTTGAAACCAGCACTGCCATATCTGTTTAACATCTGCATTCAGCAATGGGAAGGACTCCCAACTAATGCTATCCAAATGGATCAATAACAACCTGCAGATTAGCTGTTGTTTACTTTCTAATGGCTCTGTTTGATTTTGTGGAAATGCTGTGTGTTTTGAGGAATTGCTTGCAGTTAATGAAGTCAGCAGGGAATGATGCTACACGTGACTGCGAGTATGCTGGGCACACCACTTGCTCCCTGTTATGAGAGCCATAGTAGCAATCCCACTTGGGTTGCAGTATGAGAGGGAAATCGTTTAAAGGCATGATGCTCGCAAGCAGAGAATGAGGAAGGGAAAACTGGCTCTCAGCAGGATGCCCTATCCACCTAGGGTCTTTCAAAGGCACTTTTCTCACCTCCCTCTGAGCCAAGGGAAGTATGTGTGCTATGCATGCTTCATGAGGCAGGTGCTCACAGAATGCTGCCACCTCTTGAAGCCAGACCTGCAGCCTCAAACTGGTGAGAGAGCGGCGCTGCAGCTGTTGTGAAGCTGACTTTGAGCCTGAATTTCTCGGTGTCAGGACCCTTCCATGCTAGAACAAGTAAAATTTCTAACACCTTCCAGTTTGCTGTCTATTCCTTCATAGAGGTGACAGAGGCTTTTTATGTTTGGAGAGGGGAGTTCATCGTGTTCTCTCTCAACAGAGAGAAGCAGGCAGGCAGTGCAGGTGGCAATGCCGTGAAAGCAACAAATGATGGATGGTGCCACGGTTGCACACAGGTAGCTTTGTAGGTACCACATCTTAATGCTGTGACATGCCACAACCACTAACTGAAAATGCAGTTGGTGTGCGACAGCATTCAGCATGTCATGTTAGTGCATGCCCCTTATCCAGCAGCAGTCATGATATGTTCATTCTGCATCAGTGTTGTGGTCCATAGTTAAAGGAGCCTATATTCTGCATCACTGTGCTGTTCCATCAATCTTTCAGTCATTAAGCCAAAGCAAAGGATAGATGGTGGATGATAAGGGCTATCCGCTTCATACTTGGCTCACAAGTACCCTCTGCAACCCAACCACATGTTAGCAGGTATATGATGAGAGACATGGTGCTATGAGAAACATTGTGAAGCAGGTAACTGAAGTGCTGAAGCAACAGATCCCCAGTCTCGATCACTCTGGAGGAGCCTACCAGTATTTTCTGGAACAAATGTCCAATTGCTGGTGGATGCTACATCCTCCACACCCTGGCCATTATGAGGGCACAGCCTTTGTTACCAGAGATTAAGCAATTAACTCAGAGAGAAGAGCAGAGTGAGGGGACGAGGAGCTGGAAAATGAGGAGGTACAGGAAGAAGGCAAGAGGAAACTAGCACATCCAGATTCTGTAAGTTTTGTCCATTAAACTCATTGACAAAACTAATTAGACTCTGGTTCCTATGAATACAACCCCTGATCCTCATTGTCCCAAAACTTACCATCTCTCAGATTTGGACCATTAAAGTGTTCTCTTGGCCACACTTCTGAAATAAAAATCACCACAATCATTCCATGCCATTTTTGCCCAGGGGTCCAGAGACACACAGAGAGATGGAGAAATGCAGAAGGGTGATCAGTTAGTTGTATATACCAGAGAATGCAGGCAGGAGGTCTCATCTCTCCAATAAGAAATCCCGCGAGTCTGCTGGGAAACTGAGTTTAAGGAACTCATGTGTTTGCTCTGAAGTTGAAGTAATAGTCAGTTTAGGTTGCAGTTTTTAGGGTGTCTCAGGGAAAGATGCCAGCTGAAGAGAAACATCTAGTGAATGCTCAGAGGCCCGCCAGAAGAAAATTAAAACTGAGCTAACACAAGCAAGAAGCCTTGATGTTGAGACAGTGGTAAATCTTCACTGGGGCTTTGTGCCTGTAAGGGTTGCTGGGATAAAATGAATAGTGTGATTTTGAATCATTTTCTGGTGTCTAAAAGAAATCTTTCCAGCCTTTTTGTCTAGTGTAATATAGTTCATTTTTTTTTGTCTTCTATAAGTGAGGCAGTCGCATAGTGGTCTTGTCACTGGACTAATAATCCAGAGGCCCAGGGTAATGCTCTGGGGACCTGGGTTTATATCTCACCGTGGCAGATGGTGAAATTTGAATTCAATAAAAGTGTGAATTTAAAATTCTAATGATGATCGTGAAACCATTGTTGATTGTCGTAAAAACCTATCTGGTTCACTAATATCCTTTGGGGAAGGAAATCTGCTGTCCTTGCCTGGTCTGGCCTACATGTGACTCCAGACCCACAGCAATGTGATCGTCTCTGAAATTCCCTCTGAAATAGCCTAGCAAGCCACTGAGTTCTCAAAGGCTATTAGGGATGGGCAACAAGTGCTGGCCTAGCCAGCAACACCCCCATCCCAGAATTTTACGTCCCGTGGGCTGGTGCATGCCTGACCCAAACGGGTGTAAAATCATGCGAGATGACATCAGGCGAGCATCCCAACATCATCGCGCACTTGCACGATATTTCGTTTGATGGGTGCACGCAAAAGTTGGAAGAACGCCTGCCGACAATTAAGCTCATTAATGGCCCAATTGTCAGCAATTTTTCGTGGCACATCCAACATTACAGTTGGCGGGCGGGCCAAATGGCCAGGCGGGCTTTACATTTTTGATAAAACCTCATCCAAGGGCAGGATGAAATTTCCATTAGGATATAAAATAAAAAAGAAGTGTCTGGGGACAACATTTTTATGAGGTTTGCTTTCAGATGCTTGATTGTGCTGCATGGACATTTTTTGCAGCATTTTTGTGCTTTCTTTTATTATTTGGAGGTCTTCAGCTCCCTGAGGCCATTGTCTGCCTTCAGGGAGCTCAATGGAAGTGCTCACCAGCACCAACGGTGACGTCGGCACCCGCCATCTTCCTGCCCCCACCAGCAGTGCTGAGCCTTCTCAGGGCATGTTTCATGCTGGCTGCTCTTCAATTGGCCAGCCAGTGTGAAATTGTGGTCAGGGCCCAATCGTGGTCAGGGGATCGTTTCCTGGGCCCACCGATCCCACGCGCCCGACAAGCACAAAATTCAGGCCTTGGTCTTGTTGTATGAACATGGAATATTTATAGAGTCTGCTGAGGTAAGGAAAGCAATAACTTTATTAAGGAACAAAAAAAGGGGGGGAAAAGGAAAAGGACGTGGCGTTGTGCTGATATTAAGGGATGGGATCAGTACATTAGTAAAGGAGGATCTCAGATCTGAAGAACAAAATGTGGGCAGCAAACATTGGTAGGAATTGTTTATAGGCCACCAAACAGCAGTGGTAGTGTGGGGCATGGTACTAATCAGGAGATTAGAGAAGCATGTAGACTGGGTAATACAGTGATCATGGGTGACTTCAATTTGCATATAGACTGGGTAAATCTAATGAGCACTAATGCTATGGAGGACAAGTTTCTGGAGTGTGTTAGGGATGGTTTTCTAGAGCAGTATGCTGAGGAACTGGCTAGGGAACCGGCTATTTTAGATCTAGTATTATGTAACGAGAAAAAGCTAATTAATATCCTTGTTGTAAAAGAACTTTTAGGGAAGAGTGACCATAATATGATAGAATTTTACATTATGGTTGAAAGTGAGGTAGTTCATTCTGAAGCCAGGGTGTTAAATTTGGACAAGTAAATTTATGGAGGTATGCAATTGTTCTTTAAAGACTATCCAAAGCCTATGTACTGTCATACTTTTTAATGTATTTTCTACCTCAGCCAATTTATGAGGGGAAAAGTATGACAGTACATAGGCAATGGATTGTCTTTAAAGAACAATTGCATAGTTTACAGCAACTATACATTCCTTTAAGGCACAAAAACCTAAAAAGAAAAGTCAGTCAACCACGGGTAACGAAGAAAGTTAGGGATTGTATAAGGTTAAGAGAAAAAGCCTATAGATTTGCCAGAAATAGTAGTAATGCTGAGGATTGGGAGCATTTTAGAATACAGCAGAGGGGGACTAAGAAACTGATAAAGAAAAGGAGAGTAGAATATGAAAGTAAACTAGCAAAAAAACAAAATAAAGGACTTAAAAGCTTCTGTAGGTATGTAAAAAAGAAACATTTGGTTAAGACAAATGTGGGTCCATTACAAGCAGAGTCAGGAGAATTTATAATGGGGAATAGAGAAATGGCAGGGAAGCTAAATGATTACTTTGTGTCTGTCTTCACTGAGGAAGAGACAAGAAACCTCCCAGAATTAAAGAACCAAGGAACTAGGGAGAATGAAGAATTGAAGGAAATTAGTATTAGTAAGAAGGTTGTATTGGAGAAATTAATGGGACTGAAGGTTTGATAACTTCCTGGGACCTGATAGTCTACATCCCCAGAGAGCTAAAAGAGGCAGCAATGGAGATAGTGGATGCATTGATGATCCTCTTCCAAAATTCTAGTGATTCTGGAATGGTTTCTGCAGATTAGAATGTAGCAAATATCAATTAACTATTTGAGTAAGGAGGGAGAGAGAAAATAGGGAACTACAGACCTACAGTCCTTACATCAGTAGTAGGGAAAATGCTAGAATCTATTATAAAGAATGCGAAAAATGGACACTTTAATAATGATCAGATTGAACACAGTCAACATGGACTTATGAATGGAAAATCATGTTTGACGAACCAGTTGGAGTTTTTTGAGGATGTTATTAACAGAATTGATAAAGGGGAGTCGGTGGACTTGCTGTATGCTTGGATTTTCAGAAGGCTTTTGATAAAGTCTCCACAGGAGATTGGTTAGCAAAATTAAAGCACATGGGATAGAAGGTAATATATTGGCACGGATTAAGGGTTAGTTAACAAGCATAAAGCAGAAAGTAGGAATAAACAGGTCATTCTCGCATTGGCGGGCTGTGACTACAGGGGTATTGCAAGGGTCAGTGCTTGGGCCCCTGCTGTTTACAATGTCTATCAATGATTTGGATGTAGGGACCAAATGTAATATTCCCAAGTTCGCAAATTACACTAAGCTAGGTGGGAATGTGTGTTGTGAGGAAGGTGCAAAACAGCTTCCAGAGGATTTGGACAGACTTAGGGAGTGGGCAAGAAAATGGCAGATGATATATAATGTAGAAAAATGTGAGCTTATCCACTTTGGTAGGAGGAACAGAAGTGCAGAGTATTTTGTAAATGGTAAGAGGTTACAAAGTGTAGATGTAGATGTAAGTGTAGTCAACATCCTGACTTGGAAATATATCGCCATTCCTTCACTATTGCTGGATCAAAAGCCTGGAACTCCCTCCCCAACAGCATTGTGAGTACACCTACACCACATGGACTGCAGAAAGAAAGCATCTCACCACCACCTTCTCGAGGGCAACCAGGGATGGGCAATAAATTCTGGCCCAGCTAGTGAAGCCCACGCCCCATAAATGAATGAAAAAAGGGTGTCCTTGTCAATAAGTCACTGAAAGCTAACATGCAGGTGCAGCAAGCAATTAGAAAGGCCTTTATCATAAGAGGAGTTGAGTACAGGAGTAGTGAAGTCTTGCTTCAATTGTATAGAACCTTGGTTAGACCACACCTTGGCTACAGTGTGCAGTTTTGGTCCCCTTACCTTAGGAAGGATATTATTGCCATAGAGGGAGTGCAACGAAGACTTGTTCCCGGGATGACGGGACTGTTTTATAAAGAGATATTGGTGAAACCGGGCCTGTATTCTCTAGGGTTTCAAAGAACAAGAACTGATCTCATTGAAACCTACAAAATACTTAAGGGGATGGACAGGGTAAATGCAGATAAGATGTTTCCCCTGGTTGGGGACTCTAGAACCAGGGGACACAATTTTAAAATAAGGGGGAAGCCACTTAGGACTGAGATGGGAAGAATTTTTTTACTCAGAGGGTAGTGAATCTTTGGAATTCCCTACCCCAGAGGGCTGTGGAAACTCAGTCATTGAGTACATTTAAAGCAGAGATTGACAGATTTCTAAATACCAGTGACATAAAGGGGATAGTGTGAGAAAAAGGCATTGAAGTGGATGATCAGCCATGATCATATTGAATAGTGGAGCAGGTTCTGCGGGCTGAATGGCCTACACCTGCTTCTATGTTTCTATGTCCCTATGGTTTCCTTGCCATGAGGTATGCAAAAGAGAGAAGGTGATGTGACATTGCATTACTTCCTGTGATGAAGTATACTGTGTCTCATTAGCACGTCACACAGTTAGAATTAACCCCTTTTACTACATCTCCCCTCAAGTTTCTGATTTCCATTTCTTTTTTATAGGGGCAATTGCTGTGGCAGTTTCACTAGTCTTCCTGAATGGGTGCTTCTATGGAGAAGATTGGGTATTTGATTCTTGCAGGCGAGCTCTCAAACTCTGCTGAGCAGAGGAATTAATAATTGAATCAGGTTCACCAGTCTGGTAGTTATCTGGATTTGTAGATGTATGCAGCATCTTTCGTCTGGTCTGAGAAATGACTGTTTTGACTGTGTAGAAGGCTGCTTCTGTGTGGCAACTAGTGTTTGTCTGTTCCATCTCACCATACCTTTATCTGTTTAAATGAACATTGAATGATAGCTCAGAAGTGCAAGTTGGATGTCATCACTCCTCTTCAACAATGTTTTCAATGTACGCACTCCTTTTTCAGCTTTACCGTTAGCTTGAGGATATCTTGGTGAGCTGGTAGCACAGACAAATCCATATGATGTTGTGAACTCTTCAAAGTATTCATTGGCAGCTGGGATCCATTGTCTGAGATTACAAGGTCTGTGTTCCCATGTGTTGCAAATATCTCCTTCAGCGATGTAATGGTGCTTCAGAAGTGTGAGTTCGCAGCTGGTTGATTTCTATCCATCTTGAATAGTCTACTCTGATCAAGAAAATCTTATCTTTGTGTTCCAAGAGGTCTATTCCAAGATGTTCCCATTGTCTTGATGGAAAGGGAGATGGTTCTTTTGTCTCCTAATGATGAACAGCATAAGTAATACAGTTTGATATCATTTTTTCCAATAACTTCGAGAGACCTGGCTGCCAAATAGAATATCTTCCTCTGATCTGACATTTTATGATGCCCAAATGTCCTTGGTGCAATCATTGTAGTATGTCAAGTCTCAGAAATTTCGGAATGACCACTTTCTCATCATAGATGAGTAAATCATCGACTGCACTGAGGTGTCTTTTCTGTTCAAAGTACTGTCTGAGAATGGGATTATGTGACATATATGCTGGCCATCCTTTGATGCAATACTCTGACCTGAGCACACTCTTCATCAGATTCCTTTGCATCTCTGATTTTATTTAGTCGCTGAGTAGTTGCTGGTAGAATTGTGGTTGGGGTCACTGCAAATGTTTCTACCTCTTCAACAAGGGCTACACCACCTTATTCAGGTCTTGCCAAGGACTAGGCAAACTATTGGGACAAAAGGATGACATGCTCCTTGGGCCTGATGGCTTGCATCCTAGTTTTGCTACTACTTACTTAATAATGGATTCCAACATTTTCCCAATTTTTTTTTGGCATCTTAGTGCCTTGAAAGAAGTGACTTGCATAGATACTGGATGCATTGGTTGTAATCTTCCAAAATCCCCTAGATTCTGAAAGCCCCTTTGCATTAGAAAACTTATATTCAAGAAACCTTATTCAAGAAAGGAAGAAGAGAGAAAACAGGAGGTCAATTAGCTTAACATTTGTCATTGGGAAAATGTTGGAATCCATTATTAAGTAAGTAGTAGCAAAACAGTTAGGAAATCATAATATAATCAAGCAGAGTCAACATGGCTTTACAAAAGGGAAATTGTGTTTGACAAATTTATGAAAGTCCTTTGAAGTTATAGCAAGCAGGGTGGATAAATGGGAACCCATATGTAATGTATTTTGGTTTCCCAAAGGCATTTGATAGAGTGCTATATAAAAGGTTACTGCACGAGATAAGAACCCATGGTGTTGGGGGTGGTATATTAATACGGATAGAAGATTGGCTAACTAATAGACAGTGGGATAAAATGGATAATTTTCAGGTTGGCAAACTGGAACTATTAGGTACCATGGGGACCAGTGTTAGGGTCTCAGCTATTTACAATCTATATTAATGACTTGGATAAAAGGACAGAGTGTACAAAGATAGGTGGGAGAGCAATTTGTGAGGAGGACACAAAGGGTTTGATATTCAATTCAGGGTTGGGAACCTGACACATGGATAATTTTGGGTCCCAACCCCACGTTGCATCAGTGTCACTCATGCGACTCAATTTTCAAATGTAATTAGGCTGGAGGTGAGCTCATATCCAATTAGTGTTGCCAAGCATTACCAGGAGGTGTGAGCTATCTGCAGAGCATGAATGACAAAGGCAGATAGTAGACATGATGGGGCCTGCTGCTGTCTTGCAGAGAGGAGGCATTGCCTCAGAGAGCTAGCAGCTTCAACACCCACAAAAGTGGCCAAATGTCTTATTTGATCTGATGCAAGATTCCCCAGGCCCAAATGTTTCAAAGTAGAAAGCAAAGGCCCTTGACTTCTGCCCACATTGAACCCAAGGGCTCTTTACTAAATGGCTCGAGATCAGTGATTTACACATTGAAAATCATCTTCTTGCCCCCCCTTGGAAAATTAATTGGAGGTGGGCAGGTTCAATGCCGCTCACCACTGCCCTTCCTTTGAAAATTGTGCCATATTCTTGATGCATCGGGATGCAGTGCCGCCCTCCAGAAACGTGATTTTCAATCATACCCGCAGCCTTTCTTGTCTACAAGGGCAATTACAAATCCAAAACAAAAACAGAATTACCTGGAAAAACTCAGCAGGTCTGGCAGCATCGGCAGGGAAGAAAAGAGTTGACGTTTTGAGTCCTCATGACCCTTCAGCAGAACTGGGTGAATCCAAGGAGAGGGGTGAAATATAAGCGGGTTTAACGTGAGGTGGGGGGGAGAGAAGTGGAGGGGGGTGGTGGTTGTAGGGACAAACAAGCAGTGATAGGAGCAGATAATCAAAAGATGTCACAGAAAAAAGAACAAAAGAACACAGAGGTGTTGAAGTTGGTGATATTATCTAAACGAATGTGCTAATTAAGAATGGATGGTAGAGCACTCAAGGTATAGCTCTAGTGGGGGTGGGAGGGCATAAGAGATTTAAAAATAATGGAAATAGGTGGGAAAAGAAAAATCTATATAAATTATTGGAAAAAAAAAGGAAGGGGGAAGAAACAGAAAGGGGGTTGGGATGGAGGAGGGATGTCAAGATCTAAAGTTGTTGAATTCAATATTCAGTCCGGAAGGCTGTAAAGTGCCTGGTCGGAAGATGAGGTGCTGTTCCTCCAGTTTGCATTGGGCTTCACTGGAACAATGCAGCAAGCCAAGGACAGACATGTGGACAAGAGAGCAGGGTGAAGTGTTAAAATGTCAAGCGACAGGGAGGTTTGGTTCTTTTATTCTTTTGTCTGTGACATCTTTTGATTATCTGCACCTATCACTGCTTGCTTGTCCCTACAACCACACTACCCCCCTCCACTTCTCTCCCCCCACCCAACACCGCACCCCCCACCTTAAACCCGTTTATAATTCACCCCCCTTCTACCTCCTACCCAAAATCCACAAACAGAACTGTCCCGGTAGACCGATCATGTCAGCTTGCTCCTGCCCCACAGAACTCATTTCAAGTTATCTTGACTCCCTTCTCTCTCCCCTTGTCCAGTCCCTTCCCACCTACATCCGTGATTCCTCTGACACCTTACGTCACATCAACAATTTCGTTCCCTGGCCCTAACCACTTCCTCTTCACCATGGACGTCCAATCCCTCTACACCTCCACACCCCAGCAGGATGGTCTGAGGGCCCTTAGCTTCTTCCTCGAACAGAGGCTCCAACAATCCCCATCCACCACTACTCTCCTCTGTCTGGCTGAACTTGTTCTCACACTGAACAATTTCTCCTTCAACTCCTCTCACTTCCTCCAAATAAAAGGTGTGGCTATGGGTACCCGCATGGGCCCCAGCTATGCCTGTCTCTTTATGGGGTACGTGGAACATTCCTTGTTCCAGTCATACTCCGGCCCCCTTCCACAACTCTTTCTCCGGTACATCGATGATTACTTCGGTGCTGCTTCATGCTCTCGACGGGACTTGGAAAAATTTATTAATTTTGCTGTCAATCTCCACCCCTCCATCATTTTCACGTGTTCCATCTCTGACACTTCCCTTCCCTTCCTTGACCTCTCTGTCTCGATCTCTGGTGATAGACTGTCCACCAATATCCATTACAAGGCTAGCGACTCCCACAGCTACCTCGAGTACGGCTCCTCACACCCCGCTTCCTGTAAGGACTCCATCCCAATCTCTCAGTTCCTTCGCCTCCATCGCATCTGTTCTGATGATGCTACCTTCAAAACCAGTTCCTCTGACATGTCCTCCTTCTTCCTTAACCGAGGTTTTCCACCCACGGTCATTGACAGGGACCTCAACCGTGTCCGGCCCATCTCCCGCGCATCCGCCCTCACGTCTTCTCTTCCCTCCCAGAAACATGATAGGGTCCCCCTGGTCCTCACTTATCACCCCACCAGCCTCCGCATTCAAAGGATCATCCTCCGCCATTTCCGCCAACTCCAGCATGATGCCACCACCAAACACATCTTCCCTTCCCCCGCCCCCCCCCCCCGTGGCATTCCATAGGGATCGTTCCCTCTGGGACACTCTGGTCCACTCCTCCATCACCCCCTACTCCTCAACCCCCACCTACAGCACCTCCCCATGCCCACGCAAAAGATGTAACACCTGCCCCTTCACTTCCTCTCTCCTCACCGTCCAAGGGCCCAAACACTCCTTTCAAGTGAAGCAGCATTTCACTTGCATTTCCCTCAACTTAGTCTACTGCATTTGTTGCTCCCAATGCGGTCTCCTCTACATTGGAGAGACCAAACGTAAACTGGGCAACTACTTTGCAGAACACCTGCGTTCTGTCCGCAAGAATGACCCAAACCTCCCTGTCGCTTGCCATTTTAACACTCCACCCTGCTCTCTGAGTAAATGTGAATAGAACAATTTCTTTGATTATGAAAGTAAATATCTAAACTGAATGGATGGGGTCAATGGCCTGTTCATGAGTTGCATCTTCCACATATTTCAATGATGAATGCAGAGACAAGTAGGCAAACTTTATAAACTTTATTATTCAATCTTCATATTGTTGCAGAAAAGTGGATTCTCATCTCTGCACTCTTTAACATTAAAAAAATAACTACTTCACATACACAATGCTCCTTTGTGGCTACCACAGTAAAATCGACTGACACTATTTTTTTAATGTTCCGTTTGGTTCAGTTTCACAAATCCCTCCCTTAAAGGAGCCTCACAACTCCGATGATCAGAGGTACATCTTTCTTTCACCAACACCTGAATAAATTATAACATGTCTCAGGGATTGCAGCCATGGACCCTTGCTCCATACTGGAAGATATTATATGCTGTATGTGATTTTCCTCTCTTTATGGTAGAGTACTGAGTAAGAACTTTACTGAGTTGCGGCACATCCTCTGATTCAATAAATGATTTAAATTATAACCTAACACAGTGAAAATACATATATTAATTTACTGCTTGGTATACAAAAACAATAAAGATATATCTCATTTCCTCTCTAAATTCTCTCACCAAAAGGAATGTCTTACACTAGTTTAACTCTTAAAATTCATTTCGGTCAAGGTTTAATGTATAGACATTCCTCTTGGCTGATGACTGAAGTTCACACATTTTGACCATGGCACTGTGAACTGCTGTCTAAATTGCTGAAATAACGATTCTCCTCAGTAAGTTATCAATCATTGTGAACTCCAGGCAATCAGTTGCCTTCCATTTTTTTTAGCATTGGTCTGTGAAACAGTTCTCAAATTGGGTTGAGGCCTTATGTTTTGATGTGTAACCAGGAGGTTTCCAAAGGTTTACTTGCCTATGGGTATCGTATTTTTTAATATTCTTTGATGGGATTTGGGCATCATTGGCATGGCCAGCATTTGTTGCCCATCCCTAATTGCCCTTGAACTGAATGGCTTGCTAGACCATTTCAGAGGGCAGTTAAGAATCAACCACATTGCTGCAAGTCCAGCAATACATGTTGGCCAGACCAGGTAAGGACAGCAGATTTCCTTCCCTCAAGTACATTAGTGAACTTGATGGGTTTTTATGACAATCAGTGATAGTTCATGGTCATTAATTCCAGATTTTAAAAAAAATAATTGAATTTATCATCAGCTAACATGGCAAGATTTGAACTCATGTTCCCAGAGTATTAGCCTGGGTCTCTGTGTTATCAGTCCAGTGATATATGTTATGGACAGGAGAGAAAGGGCAAACTGAACTTCTTCCATCTCACCAACTGTCCGTAAACAGAGGGCGTTTTGAATTATTTTTGAAGTAAGGTGTGCCGTGTTTTCTCAAATCCTCAGTCTATGTGATCCAATTTACTAATATCCCGCAGCAAACTCAGATTAAGATTAACTGAAAAGGTTAGTTTATTCACATTCAAAACCCGGGATGGAGAGGAGTGTTTGCAATGCCCCACTCCACTGTGTACACAGACAGTAAGGGGGGACAGTAAAAAGGAAAGCATTACAACTATAGATAGCAATAGGTAAAAGAAGCATGGAAATGAATATTAGTTCACGTGATTATCAGAGTTCAGCATCAGAGTCCAACTGGGAGTTCTTTTACATAGGAGCTCGAGTTCAGCTGGCTGAAGACCGGAGTTGTAGAATTCTCTTTACTGTTGGTGCTAATACCACAAGATGAAGTTGGTACACAGAGACAAGGGGCAGAATTTGGCGGTCGGCAAGTAGGGGGCTGGGCTCACTTCCGACGTCACCCCGCCCCATTTAAATTTTCAGGAAGGTGGCGGCACAGCAAAATCAGCTGTGCACCCGCCGACCTGTCAATGGCCAATTGAGGCCATTGACAGGATCATTTAAGCAATTAAAGGACCTGCCCGTCCAACCTTAAGGTCGGCGGGCAGGCCAGGAGCCCTGGTGGCAAATAGAAAAAACATGAAACCTCATCCAGCGGCGGGATGAGGTTTCATGCAGGGTTCTAAAAAGTTCAATAAAGTTTTACTGTAATTTATGAACATGTCCCATCTCATGTGGCTAAGTGCAGCCTCAGGGAGATGTGACCTCTTTCTTACGCAGCGTGAAAGAGCACACTCTCACTTTTGGGGAATCCCCCTGGCCCGCACAGGAAGTGCATAGCTCTTCCCGCCGGACATCATGCTGAGCGGGCCTTAATTGGCCCACTGGCATAAAATGGTGGCGGAGACCGCTTCTCCGGCGGGGATCATCTCCCCGCCCACTGGAGATTGAGTCGGGCCCGCCTGCCCGCCCAGCAGGCAGAAAATTCTGCCCAAGGTCAGTCTTACTGGTGATAGTAGGAAATCTTCCATCAGAGACAGGCTTTGAGGAGCAGGCTGTTGTTCAGGCTGCAGTTTTGCTTCTTGGTGTTCACTGGTTGGATGTTAAACGGCAGGCCAAAGATTTCTCAGTTCTCAAAGGAATATAGAGATTTCAAAATGGTCACTCGAGTCATGTGATCTTCTTCCTCCACGATGATTTCAAAAGAGATGTCTATCTAGTGTACGGAGCTGGCTTTGATTTCAGGACTGATAATGTCCTAGCCATAAGTTTACGAGAAAGTTACCATCAAAATTGAGATTCTTGTGTTGGGAAGCCATTGTCCAGCAGACTCTCTGTCTCCGTTAGGGGGATAATCTTATCAAGATGCAAATGACATCCATTGTTCTCTCAATAGTCCCCTTTTGAAATAGACCTGGACAGTCACAGGTGTGAGATGGGTTCTGTTAACAGCTCTGAAGGCATAATGAGCTTTGATCTGCAAGTCCCGTGACTTCATGATTATAACGTCCTTGCAACTGGGTGTGAGACTCCCTGATGATGAGAGGAGGATTATTTTGATCTTGGAGCTCCAATTGGTAGCTTCCAGAACAAAGGGTCAATCCTTTGGTCATGTGACTTGTAGAAGCCATCTTTTTTTTGGTTCAGCAGAAAGTCCATTTTAAAAATAGCAATAAGAATAATACATACATTGATACATACAGTTTTGGATTTCTTTTCATGTTATATTGCCATAACACATAACCACTATGCCACTATCTTCCCCTCATAGTGTGTGGTGATTATGTTATTCAACAAGTTATCCAATGGCTTCAGCTAAAAATCTGAGAAAGCAAGAGTTCAACATTTCAGTTTAGTTAGAAAAAAATCAGGAACTATTAAGCTGGTTTCAGTAAAAAGTGACTACGAAGCTGTTGGATTGCCCTAAAAATGCAACTAATTCCTAGTGTCTTTTAAAGAAGGAAACCTGCACCCTTATGCTATTTGTCCTGTACGCAACTCCAATCTCACATCAAAGTGATTGATTCTTAACTGTTCTCTGAAGTAGACTTACAAAACCAATTAGTTGTATCAAATCAGGACAACTAAGATGAGTGAGAGAAGCTGGCGTTTCCAGTACCACTTATGCCACAAGAGTGTATATTAAAAGAAATAGCCCCATGTTGTATGGATTAAATAAAACAACATCTCAGCCAAACAGATGTCACAATGGTTCTCCTGAGGGACAATAGAACTATTGCTCACAATTCCACAAGATGTTTGGATTTCTAAATGGTGGTGACTACTGGGATGATTAACTAATTAACACTTCAAATAATTATTGTGTGAGCCTAAAAGAACGCACACCTTGAGGGAAATCAAATAGACAAACAGACTGATTCAGGTTGTTGTTTTTCTTTTAAAAAACAATGTGAAAAACATTGACAGTTAACCACTTATATGCTGAATCAAGTATTTCAAGAATACAAGTTTAAAAATTCAACACAGGCAAAATTCATTTTACCATATCCTCATAACATTCTGATTGATTTTGTTGTGAGACAGATTCTCAGTGTTGGGGGGGTTTGGTATTTTAACTGGAGGAGTGTGTAGTTTGGATGTGGGTGAACAGCTACTTTCTTACCCTCTAGAGGAAAAAGGCTTGTTCACAGTACTTTTGCTGATTTGTTACTTGCTAGACTTAAGAGGTTTGTACAAAAATTTGAAGCCTGATCTACACATTCAAGGTCTGATCTATCATATTAGGATGGGTGGTGCTTATGCTGCATGAGATTGGACTTCAGACGAAGACCAGATGAATCAGGAACATTACCAGCAGCAGCAACAATTACAGTAAAAATCTGCTGGCCTCAAACCTGTAGCTCTATAGCAGTGGGACTGCACAAATTGGGGGTGGGATGAGGGGGCGGGGGGTGCTAGTGGGAGGGGATGGTACAGCGATGGGTGCAGCAGGAGGTCACACATGGAGTACAAACAGAGGACAAGCTTCTTCAATATATCTGAATAGTTTTGCATAGCCATTGCAGAGACACAGTGCCTTCTTCAAGCTAGTGAGGACATCCTATACCACATATGGTGCTACCTCCATGCTAAATGGAATAGACACAAAACAAATCTAGCAGCTCGAAACTGGGAATCCATGTGGCACTGTGGGCCATTGTATGTCATTGCAATCAGTAACCTCATGGCTTGCCATATCCATAACTTTAGCATTACCATCAAGCCAGAGAACCAACATTTGTTCAATGAGAAGGGTAGCCAAACACACCAGGGATAGCCCCAAGCACACCTAAAAATGAGGTGCCAACCTGGTGAAGCAACAATTCAGCTCTATAGGCATGTTAAAAGTGAAAGTAGCAGCCTATAAGCAGAGCTAAGTGTCCCCACAACTAATAGATCAAATCAAACTTTCCATTCCTGCCACGTTCAGCCATGAATAGTAGTAGACAATTAAACAACAAACAGGAGGAGGCAGCTCCATGGCCCACCTCTCTCCCATCTTCAATGATGGTGGCACCCATGACATGTTTGCAAAAGACAAGGATGATATTTTTACAATGATCTTGGACCAGAAGTGCTAAGTAGACAATCCATCTTGGCCTCATCCTGAGTTCCTCAACATCACAGAAGCCAGTCTTCAACCAACTCAATAGTTTTTATACATTGCCCTCTTATCTTTTCATAAAGTTGCCAATCAATCACAGCCTTTTATATTATCAATGTCAGAAGTTTTTGCTTACTTCAGACCTCTTAATTTTGTATAAGTAAATGCATAGGCAATGAAACAACTTTTCTAAGAGATAGTAGGTTATTATAAGGAATAGCAATGTCAATCAGACAAAGTTTTCACTCCATTCTGTGGCTGCATAAATATTGCTGGCCGAGATCTAAGTGAATTAGCCATTCTTGGAGCTGAGCCAAGCATTCAAAATTAGGTTATCTGTTCAGCTTGCTTTTGTTGATACAGTTGATATCGCAGGGAGGGATCTCCTTAACAGAGATGAGCTTGCAGGATTGCTAACTTTCCCAACTCCTGATACTGGTCTCTTTTACAAAATCCTTGCCCTACAGGTCCATTCTACTCAATCTCTCCTCAAAGGACATCCCTCTCATTCAATCTAGTGTACCTTCTTTGCATGCCTCTAAGGCAAATATATTCTTCCTTTGGTACAGAGATCAAACTATACATAGTACTCCATGTACAGTGTCACCAAAGCAGTCTACATTTGTGGCAAGTTTTCCTTACTCTTGTATTCCAACTCACTTAAAATAAAGGTCAACATGACATTTACCTTTCTAAATCATTGCTGTACCTGCATGCTAACTTTCCATTTTTCATGTACAAGGACACTCAAATCATTCTAAAAACCAATATTTAATAATTTTCCACTCTTTAAAAACTTAGCTTTCTCTCCTTCCTACCAAAGTTTAAAATTTCACATTCCTGCACATTATATTCCATCTGTCAACTTTTTGGCCATTCACTTAATCTGTCTATTTCTCTTTTCAGACTCTTTGGCCATGATTTTAAATTGCCAGTGAGGTCAGGAAGGGATGGGGATGCAAATTGAACAATGTTTTCCAGAAGACGGCACTGAATCCCATTGTCACTGTAACGTGACACAATTTTCAAAGAGATGCCATGGGGGGTTGAGGGAATGAACCTGCTCACCTCCAATTAATAACCCATTAAGCTCCTTGTGCAGCTTGTTAATGGGCCAGGGATGGCAAGAAGGGAATTTTCAATTCTGAGGTGCTACCTGCTCCTTCTTCAAGGCAGTGGCAGACCTCATCTATCTTTGCTGCTCATGCTCTGCAGGCAACCCCTGCCTCCTGGTTATGCTTGGCTCTGCTAATTGGGCAAGAAGAATGCCTCCTGCTCAGGGAGGGTATTTACATTTCACAATAGCAGCACATGAGCACTGTAGTTGCAAAACAGGGTCAGGATCCAGAAATTATCCAGGAATTGGGTTCCTGGCCTTGCCTCGTTTCCCCATCTTGCTTCGTATTGTGTGCAAACTTGGCTAAATTGCACTTGGTTCCTTCATCTAAGGCATTTTTATAGATTGTAAATAGCTGAGCTTCAGCATTGATCCTTGTGACACCCCACTTATAACAACAAGCCAACCTGAAAATGACCCATCTATTCCCATTTCCTGATTCCTTTCCTTTAACCAATCCCGTGTCCATGCTAATATATTACTCATCCCATGAGGTCCTCATCTTGTGTGACAACATTTTGTTTGCCACTTTAAGGAATGCCTTTTGAAAATTCAAATACACTGTATCCCTTTATCTTATGCCACTTATATCCTCAAAAACTTTAATAGATTTATTAAACACAACTTCCCTTTCATAAAACCATGTTGATTCTGCCTAATTAAATTTTGATTTTCTAAGTGCCTTGGTACCACTTCCTTAATAATGGATTCCAACATTTTCCCAGCAGCTGATGGCAGACTAACAGGCCTACAGCTACTTATTTATCTCTCCCTCATTTCTTGAATAGCGGTGCTCCATTTGTTATTTTCCAATCCACTGGGACCATCCCTGAATTGAAGGAATAATGGAAGATCGAAACTGATGCATCCACTATCTCTGCAGCCAACTCAAGTTTCTCAGTGTAATTAAGCATTTGGGATGGAATCTTGTGCCCTCCCCTGTGGGTGGGGGGGCATGTAATCAGATGGGAGTGTGGCATGTGGGGACCCTGTGGACAGCCTTTTTGTCCCACCAACAACCGAGGCCTTTAAGAGGCCAATTAATGCCTACTTAAGGGCCTCATCCTGATACCATTGGCATTAACCAGTGGTGGGCTGGGGGCTCACCATGTGGGGAGCATGACAAGCAAACCCTGACTTGTTTTCTAACTGGTTCTCAGCGAGTCCCCTCATTCACAGGCACTGAGTGCCTGATTGTGGGACCTGGCATCAGGATGGGGCTGGAGGTGGGTGGGGGGGGGGGGGGGGGGGGGGGGGGGGGGGGGGGGCAGTGGGGGGATGGTGGTGGCAGGGTACTGAAAGTACTGAAAGTCAAACCCCACCCCCATGACCCCCATCCCATGAACTCCCTCCCACCATCACTCACCTGTGTCTGGCTCTGTCCCCAATCTGAGGCCATGGCTGGGTGTTGTACTGGCAGTAGCCACCATCTCCCCAATGGCACTGCTGATTAAAGAAGAGTTGCCAACCTTTAATTCACTCGCAACTCTCAGCGGGCGTCCGCCACCAGGGCTCTTCATCCTAGAGAAAGTCCGCCACTGGCCTGTCAAGTGCCTAAGTGGCACTTAATTTGGCTCACTTTCCCTAAAGGAGATGACGCAGGGCTTCAACTGGCTCTCCAGTGGAAGGCAAGTCCTCTATCACCTCAATTAAATTCAGCTCTTGGTTACCAACACTTATGGTAGGTTTCTTGAGTCTTCTAAAGTGAAAACAGATACAAAATATTCTTCTAATATCTCAAAGCCCTTTCCTTACTCCCAAAATTTCTTCTGTCTCAGCTACTTCAGGATCGACATTTACTTTCACTCTTCCTTTTCACATACTTGTAGAAGCTCTTACAATCTGCTTTTATATTTCCTGCTAGTTTATACTCATTTTATTTTCTTCATCTTTATTTTATTTCTTTGCTGGTTTAGAAAACTTTCCCAATTCTTAGGCTTATAAATCTTGGCAACCCCTTGTAAACCTCTTCTGTCAATTAAATCCTATTCTTAAACTCTTAAATTAAACATGGATGCATCACTTTTGCCATGGAGTTTGTTTTTCTCAATGGGACGTATATTCACACCATTAGATATTTCCTGAAATGTTTGCCAATACTTATCTGCTGCCATGCATTTAAATCTGATTTTCCAATGTCCTTCAGCCAAGTCACCTCTTATGTAACTAGCATCATTTAAGTTTAATATTTTAGCTTCACTCTTTAGCTGATTGTGAAATTCAACTTATTATGAGCACCCTTCACCAAAAGATTTCTTACTATGAAATGACTGATTAACCCTATCTCACTGCACAAGACAAGATTCAAAGTAACCTCATCGCTGATTGGTTCCATTATCCATTGTTTTAGGAAACTGTCTCAAATGCATTCCCTCAACTTGCCTTCCAATCTACTTTTGCCAATTTGATATGTCCTGTCTTTATAAAGATTAGGCCCCCCCACCACCGTGATTATTACATACCTTTGTTAAAGCACCTTTTATATCTTGATTAATAACATGCCCAAGGGTATAGCAACCATGTGTGACTGATAAACTATTCCCCCTAGTGTTTCCTATTCCTGTTATTTCTTATCTCCAGCCATACTGATCCTATTGTCTACTCTTCTAAGCCAAGGTCCTTCCTAACTGCTGTCTTATGTCATCCTTTATTATCAAGGCTAACCACTCCTTTCCCTCCCCCATTTTCCATTTGATTTGCCTTTTGGTCACTCTGTGTTGGCTACTAAATCGAAACAGTTGATCTCTATTTTTGCCATTTATTCATCTATCTTGTTACAAGTGTTTCATGCATTCAGATGAAATGCCTTTAATTTGAACTTCTTACCACTTTTCCTACCACTCTTAAGATCTCTGACTTCAAAATGTGGCTCTGTGGTGCTGCTGGTGCAAGCTCAAATTTTTAAAAATGTTGTATGGATTGCTTCCGGTTATTTCCAGCGTGGCCTGCATGGTGCACCTTGAGTGTAAGTTGCCAGTGTAGACATGCCGCAATTGCACTGCAAGCAGAGTGGGCAGATCATGATGTCAGACAGCATCTTACGCTGATTTGGCACACACACTGCCATTTTAGATCTTCCAGGTCCTGTTAATGTCTTCTCTTAAACACTCCCCACTGAAAATGTGTTCCGTTGCACCCTCTCCACTAGTGCTATTTAAAGGGATCACCAGGTGAGGTGCTTTTGATTTTATTTTGCTGCTGCAGAGTGAATGGAAGCATTGTGTTGAGTATTACTGGAGGAGTTTTGAAACGTTTATGGATTCATAAGGGAGTGGTGCTAAACTTTGATAAGGAGTCCAGAGGAGTTATTAGGAGAAAGCCTGCTTTCAGTAATGGGGCTATACTTGCTCCACCTCAAGGGCAATTAGGAATGGGTAATAAATGCTGGCTTTGACATTGAATCCCAAATCTCATGAATTAATTTTTGAAAAACAGCATGTGAGGATGCTCAAAGTGTTGCATCAGGTGGTGAGAGACATCTGTAGCCTACTGCCAACAGAATCTCATAGCCTTGCTTTATCAGTGGCTGTCAAATCACCACAACCCTCAACATTTTTGTTTCTGGCTCCTTCCATGGTTCTATTGGAGTAGAATCATAGGATTACAGAATGGATAACACACAAAGAGGCCACTCCACCATAGAGCTGCAATTTTTCCCCTGCATGTACTTATGTAATTCTCTTTTGGAGCTTTGATTGAACCTGCCTCCACCACACTCTCAGGCAGTGCATTTCCGATCATAACCACCTGCTGTGTAAATTTTATTTTCTCATATCACCTTTGGCTCTTTTGCCAATTGTTTTAAATTTGTGTCCTTTGCTTCTCAATCCTTCCACCAATGGGAACAGTTTCTATGTCTCTCTATTTTGTCTAGACTTCTCATGATTTTGAATACTTTGACATTTGCAGGATTTCCCAGTCGCCAGCCCACAAACGCATTAGACAGGTGCTTTATGGCTTGTTTGCTGGGTCATCAATTATATCAACTCTGCCACCAGTTATGCCAGTCAGAATGAATGAGTACTTGGATTTGCAGCTCTGGCTGGCATTCCATAAGTGCAGGGCATCATCAACTGCAAACACATTGCAGTTAGGTCACCCACAGATTACTCAGGAGTTTACATCACTGCAAGGGTTCCACTCCATCAATGTGCAGATGGTGCGCAACCATAAAAATATGCAGGTGTTTGCATGATTCCTGGGAAGCTGCCATGATGCTTTTTTTCTTGGAACAGTCCAATCTCCATGATTTATTTGCACCTGGAAACAGAGATATTGGCTGGTTACTAGGAGAAAAGGGATACCCATTTAAAATATGACAAATGACACCTCTATAGAATGAGGAATGAGATGCAGGAGCAACATAATGAATGGCATATAGGAATAAGCCACATAGTGCAGAGCTTCTTCAGAGTATTCCAAGGAGGATGAGGAGAAGGAGGAAGATGAGGAGGATGAGGGTGGTAAGATCCCTTTCAAACTCCTGCATTGATTGTCATCAATTGATTTCTTCTTATTCACTATCAAATAACCACAAAGGCCACTTGCCAGCCAGCAACCAAGAATGGACAAGGCAGGAGGGAATATGGTGAAAAATATAGTATTTTAAGGATTTCAATTTAAGAGCAGAAATGTAGCAATATAACAATGACTAACACACTGAGGTTCATATGCTGGTGTAGCTCCAAATCTTCAATCCTCCTTTTCAGAAAACTTCTACATGGTGCAACCCCTGTGACTTCAGCAGAGGTACAGGCAAGCTGCTTGGATCCCTGCTTTGAATGTTGAGTTGTTCTTGGCCAATGTCCTCTGTGCTTGGGAGCCTGTGAGGCACTTCAAAAGCCTGCTCCACCTGCATCTGTGCAGGGGTAGACTTAGCCATCAAGCCAAATGGCAGTATGTCAGATACTAACTTAGTGGAATAGGGCAAAAGGTGAAAAATGGGAGTGCTTTGAAATAAGTCCCCCCCTGCCTTCTACACCCAATCACCATCACCCCACTCATGGCCCCACTTCTCTGCTCGCAACAATCTGGAGAACACTTTGGTGTAGATCAGTGGGGTGTTACAAGGCCAAGGCTAGGATATTGGCTCCTAAGGAGACATCCAGAGTTTGCAAGTCATTGTTCATGGCCTGCATGCACTCATTTGATTGCAGTATTTGATGGTCCATGCATTTAGCCACTCTACCTATGGAGAAGGTATCACTGCACTGGACAGGACTGACAGGAGCCTACTCATGATTAAGGCAGATTCCTCCAATCGCTGCAATCATGAACAGTGTGTTTGGAAGGCCTGTTAGTATATTACACATTCTCTGCTGCTGCTCAGTGATTATTTGTTTCATCAATGGCCCCCCAGGATGCAGCATCTGTGTCCAACTGAGCTGAGCTTGGAGATGCCTGCAGTGGTTGACATAGGCTCTAGACTGCTGTCTCTGACTCCAACATTTGTTCTTGTTCACTTGTGGAGTATGAGTCACCAGGTGAAAACCCA
The DNA here is from genome assembly GCF_017639515.1 of Carcharodon carcharias. NCBI lineage: Eukaryota > Metazoa > Chordata > Chondrichthyes > Lamniformes > Lamnidae > Carcharodon > Carcharodon carcharias. Next base: position 134,181,630 of record NC_054472.1, read on the forward strand.
AATATCCCTGTAATTGGTCCCACTGAAGTGCGAAGAGCTGGTGTATGGTCTGCACTCATCCAAAGACAGCACATCCTCAGCAGGATTGAGCTCCTCTGTTGAATTGCCAACACCAATCTCCACCAAGTTCTGCTGTAATCATGAGGGCCCTGTAGGAGATAAAACACATGAACGATAATTATTGTGGTAAAAATTTTGGAAGCTACCATTATGAGATGATCATATTTCATTGGCTGTAAACATCAAGTCAACATGACTGACTGTTGTATGACATGCAGCTGTCTGATATTTCAATATGTCACCAGGAAGCTGTGAAGGCCTCATCTAGCCACCTCCAATAGCCAGGTATGCGGAGACTCCTCTGACCTCCAGTGCCACCGCCTCTGCACTTGTATGGTGGAAAATCTGTGGAAGGCCACCTCTAGTTCCCTGCCTTTCCCTGGCATACTGTGCTCTCTTCCCCTGCAATGAGGAAACAAACAGACTTACTCTTGATGTAATGTCATATTGTTCGTCCTTCGAGGTGATGATGACAACGTTTATCATCTGCAGTGTTTGATAAGATTCCAGTGGGTATGTAGGTGACTGCTAAAGCCAATTTGTGCCTGCTGCACATAGGAAAGGATACCACAGACGATTGTGTTTTGAATGAGTTGCTGGATTGGGATTTCTTCTCCTTGCGTTTTCTCTCTACTTCTGATATGCACTTGCTTTTGAAGGAGGCTGCACCATTTTTCATTTGGTTGCGTCAGATGCAGCAATCATGGGAGAGCTTCTCCTAGGACTTGAAGTTAACACCAAAACTCCTAAGTGAAGCCATCAGAGTGTCCTTGTAGTGCTTCATTTGACTGCCATGAGAGTGCACCCTTGACTCACGTTCAAGTGGATCCAGAAGAGCAGAATTTTCCATCAAGCACATTCGTTTTGCAGGGAAAATATTTCTGTCATGGACTCTACCTTATCTTTTGAACTTAATGGTTAAAAGCGAGCTGATTTTTCAGTGGCCCAGCTGGGCTTTCTGTTGACAGATTTAACCAACAATAAATTGACTAGTTTTTCTTCATATTACATGTTGAAGGCTTTATATATTTTAAACAAGTCATATCAGCACCCTTTCATAGAAGATTGTTTATGATGAATTTAATTTTCTCTTTTGTTCTTGTGTTTTTTTGTACTGATATTCAGAATGATCAATAACGTTTTTAATATAGTGATCAATTGTTTTTAAAAATTGTCAGTTCAATGCTGTAGCAGGACCAAACCTGTTATAAAAGGAAAACATATATAATGTGAATGAACTAAAATCTTATTTTCTATCTGTGTTATCAAGTTACAAATCCCTTTCTCTCAAGAGGGGTGGATTTTACAAGAAGTAAATTATTGCTGCCATTCTTGGTATAACATTCCATGCATCATGGGATACATAATGTTACTGGGGACATACACAATTTTCCAGTGCTGAGTTCATAATAGAAGGTCAAATTGGGTTAGACACTAAAAGAATTTATCTTGTAGTTCATGTATCACAAAAGTCCACTCACTTAATATGTATGAAACTGTTCATCAACATCACTCTAACTTGCTTTGATCACTTCCTTCAGATTTTCTGCCTTTCATTTCATTTTCATCATGGATTCCATATGTTTGTATTGCATCCTAAATATATAATCTCCACATTGAGAAAGCCAGCATTATTTGAATTTTCAGTTCATTTCTCTACTGAATAAAGGTGCTGTTAACCATCCAGATGAAAACATCTGTCAGGCTACGGTACTTCTGGAACATACTGAGCCTCAAGCGGGTCACGGATGCTTTTTATTGTCATTCAGCAAACTGATTGGCGCTAAAATAAATGTGGCATTTGCAGGTCTCAAGATGTTGTTCTTGCATCTGTTCATTAGAACCACAGGCATATTTCTTTAAAACATGCAGGAGAACTAGCGGCAAAAACAATGAAGGCATTAATTTCTTCAAGCCAATCCCAAAAATGGCATTGTGTGATTATGAAGGAATTAAAATTCTTGAAATTATTTTTAAACGCAAGGTCAATTTAGGACAATCCACTGTATCATAAAATGTTTATCATTTATACTATGCTGGACTAGAATTTATGTTTTATATATAGAATGCATATAGTATATGTGTTCTTATGTCATCTGAAATTCTCTTTATATAATCCATTCCTATCTTTCATTATGCTCTACCCCTTAGTGAAGCTAGGATTTGGGGTCTAGCGGTATTTGGAATAGAGTGTGAGAAAGGTCAAATGAAAATGGCAGAGTAAACTGATTGCCAGCCCTTTCCAGAGGCAATGAGGACCTTACAATTTTGAGGCATTGGCCTCATTTAAATTTGGCCACTGAGCTGCAGGGGGGGCGGGGGGGCCAAAGAGGTGCCTGATGCAACTTGCTGGATAGGAACCTCAAGGTCAGGTCTGGAAGGCCACGAGAAAGATACACTGAGGAAGACTGTGATGGCTGAGAATAGGCAACTGTGGCCCAGATTAATTTTGCGGGCCACAGAGGATAACTTACCTTTGTTTCCATGTCCCTGGAAATGATCCGAATGTGTACATTGCAAGGTCTGACCTAAAATTGCAATTGGAGTCCTTTTTATGTGTTATTCATTTGTGGGATATGAGCATTTCAACAAAGGTAGCATTTCTTCTTCTTCTTCACTCTCTTTCCGTGCCTAGAGATGCATTCGGCAGACACATGCTTTTGTCTATTCCCATTACTAGTTTTTCCTGGAACAGTTTGCTAGGCTATCACCAGAGGCTATAGCTTGAGGGACACCACTCCACATCAAGCATGGCTGACTAGGAAACTCTCCCCATCTACCACCTGTCATGGGTGTATTGGAAGGATTTACCTGTCTGGCATCATCTGTGGAGAGAAAAACAGATTTAACAGTTTGAGTCCAAAGAAAAGTCATATTGGACTCAAAACAGTAACTCTCTATTTCTCTCTCCACAGATGTAGCCAGATCTGTCTGAATAAGGCCTTGAAAGACTGGAATGGAGCCAGAAATTTGGCATAAAGGGACATTGCTTCCAGGATTTGCTGTTGCAGCTGGAGTGGATTAGTCAGCCACTGAAGACTATGGAGGAAGGAACATCAGAGTGACTGACTGAAGAGTCCACACTTGTGTAAGGTTATTCAGAGACTTGGGGCAGAATTTAGCCCTCATTGGGCTGGTGCGGTGAGCGAGCCCAGGAGTGGTTGCAAAGCTGACTACCGCCCACAATTGGGCCCTGACTGCGATTTCAAGCTGGTTGGCCAATTAATGGCCAGACAATGTGAAATGCATGCTGCAGCACTCAGCGCTGCGGGGGTGGGCGCGGGAGGAGCGCGAGCACTGAAGTTTGCGCATGCCTGCTGGTGCACACAGTGAAAGTTCCCTGAAGCACAGAGCTGCCTCAGGGAGCTGAAGGTTTCTAACTATAAAAATAAAGATGCTTAAATCATGAAAACATTTCTCCTCATGCGATGCTGTCACATGTGCAGGGACATGTTGATAAGGAGTGTAAGAAGTTCTTATTTTTTAAAATCGCTGGTCGAAGCCTTATCCCAACCATGCATGAAGTTTCGCGAAAAATGCAAAGGCCACTTGGTCTTTTCGCCCACCCGCCCGCCAACCAAATGGAAAAATTCTACTCAATTAATTGATTAAGGCCTTTAATAGGCCATTTAATTGTCAGTGGCTGCGCTGCCAAATCCCGCGCACACCCGCCGACTGAAATATCACACGAGTGCACATTGACACTTGCCCGATGTCATCTCGCATCATTTTAGGTTCGTTTGGGTCTCCTGCCCAATGAGAGAAATTTTCTGCCTTTGATAATGTATGTGCCAAGGGTGATGATTACTAATTTAGGGAACTGTCACGGAATACATAAATTTGGGTTGTTTGTGCTTTAAAAAATTGTCTTTCTATTGTATACAAGGTGTTTTCCCCTTTCAATAAAGTTTCCTTTCCTTCATTCTTTTTACTTCTTTCATTTTATATTATCGATTATAATTTTTATATCATTATTATTAGAATTATGATTCAGTATTTAATACAATTGTTGATTTAACACATTACCTGGCATTGTCACTCATCCCTATTATGCCCAGGGTATGGCTCCAAACCTAAGTGAGACTCTGCAAAGGGCTTTCACGCCCTAACAATGACCCTTAAGTGGTTATTAATTGCCCAAAGGAAAAGGGTGGGCGGGCTGGCGCCCCCTGTCCCACTGTAAAATTGTGGACAGGTTGGGGTAGGTGGGAAGTTGATGGGAAGGACACCCACAGGATTTTATGGGCCCAGCCACCTGCAAAACGCGGTGGCAGGGGAACATGAAGTTCATCCCTTAAAGCGTATAACTGGCCTTTAATGCCCACTAGATAGGGGAAGTTGAGCACACTGCACGCTCGCTGCATGAACAACAGAATTTTAACTGAGCCTTCATTGGCATCCAATTACCTTGAAATTTACTATTTAAATTGAACTTTCACACAGTCAAATTACTGCTGGCAGTCCAGCAGGTACAGAAACAAGCATCTGTCTACAATCAGCAAGGAGCCGGCAAATTCCATTGAACTCCCATTTCCCATCTCCTGCCAACATGGTTCATGCCAGCAGATAACTCCTGTAGGTCAGAAAGTCCAACCCAGCATGGGTGAGTTCAGAAACTTATTGAAGGGGCTGAAATTTTCATGTGCTATTGTAACTAAGTTGTAAAACTCATTTATTTCAGTCTAATGAATTTGTTAGACATTGCACATAGGAATTTGACATGAACATATTAACTAGTACACAAAAATAACATTCAGTGGAAATCCACGACCCTGTGGAAAACATGGGAATAGACCTCTGTCTATCCAACTCCAGAGTGCGGCTTGTTGAAAGATGAGGCCACTGGGATGGTGATGAATGAGAACTAAAATTTGTGGAACTTCAGGCAAAATTAAAAACCTTGGCTCAAATCCTGTAATAAAGGAACCAGACAGTGGGGAATCAAAAATAAGTGATTCATAATGGCTTTGAAATCCATACTGTTTTTGGAATATTGGGATTCTGTTGTATATACACCCTTTGAGGTACATGAATGATGGATAATTTTGTACTAAAACTGTACTATGTGATTTTCTGTATAAAATCTTTCTACAATGCTGTATGCAAACTCCCAGATGTACATTTAAAAAGTTGTACACACAATATTTTCATGATATTTTCATTAACATGACAAACTGAACTAATATCTAAAAGTTAGTAAATATGTATGAGTAGACTCGTATGCCTCCCTTTTTGAATACGAAGACAAGCTGCCAGCATAATTGGGAAGTCCACTGAAGATCAGCTTTTGAGGAACTGGAGCCTAGAGAGAATTAAATCAGCATTACAAGTGTAACAGTGGCATCAAGGAGATTACTTGTGACCTTCCATGGCCTTTTCACAAATCCTGGTGTGTACCCCTTAAGCAGCTTTGTACCATTACAGAAAAACACCTTAGGTTCTGTGTGGTTAGCCTTTGAATATGTCAGGAATATTCTATTTTGCCCCCTTCAGCAAATATACTTTTAGCGAATGACTTCTCACTTGAGGCCAATTTAATCAGTTCACAGGGTGTAAATGTATTATGCATGTCTAAGTGTGAGTCTGTGTGCATGTGTGTCTATCTGTCTGTGTAAGCTCCTTCTTCTTAGCATAATAGCAGGAAAATTAAGTATTCAATTCATATTTTATACAAGCATTTTTTTTGTTGATGTAAAGTGGGTGATACTGATGAAGCTACATTTTTTTGTTTACTCATTTCTAATTGTCCTGAGGAATTGTTGATGGGGCTTCTCCTTGAATTACTGCAGCTCCTGAGGTGATGGTGCTCCCATAATGGCTGGAATTCAAGGACACCGACTCAGTGAGAATGAAGGAATGACACTATGCATTCAAGGCAGGATGATGTGTGATTGCTGGGGAGCTTGGAGATGATGATGCACAATCTTGTTGCTCTTGCTCTTGCATTTCTTGATGGTATTGGTAGCCGGGCTGAGAGCTGTTGTCAATGTAAATTTTTGAGCTGTTGCCATGCATACTATAGATATTACATACTGCAGCCATAATGCAGTGGTGGAGGAGATGGATATTGAGTTCAGTGGTAGAGACATCAATCAATGGGTAACTGTTGGATTATGTTAAACCTGCTAAAGGGTTATTGCAAGTGCACCCATCCAGGGAAATTGTGACTCAAATCCCTAATTTGAGCTTTGTAGAGTGTGGACATTGAAAGTCAAGAAAGTAAGCTACTTATCACAGAGCCCCCATTTGCTGCCCAAATTATGATTTTGTGTTGTTAATGTGGCTGGCAAAATTTTTGATCAGTGATGGTTCCAGCATGTTAAAGTTGGGGAACTGAGTGATGATAGTTCCATTAATATTTAGAGGAGATGTTTGCACCTTTTTGTGTAGGAAGTGGTCATTAAATTGCATTATATGAATGAATGTTACTTGCCTATTTGCCAGCACAAGCATGAATATATCCAGGCTTTCTTATTGGCTGGTATGGGCAATCTCGTTGTTAAATGAAGCTTGAATTGAGGTGATCTTGATGAAATCACCCAGAACATGCAGCTTTGCTCCTGGCCTTATGATGAAAGGAAAATATTTAGGAATAGATTATACTCTGATAAGATTTATGTCAATTTGAAATTGGTAGATTGGTTTCTTCTCTATATACAAGTTTTAATTTACCATGGGAAGGATTTTCCCCTTGATGGGTGGGCACGGCAGGTGGGCCCAGGAGCGATCACCAAATGGTCCACCACACAGATCGGGCCCTGACCATGATTTCACACTGACTGGCCAATTAACGGCCAGCCAGTGTGAAACGTGGGCTGGGAGCCTCAGCACTGCCGGGGCGGGGATGGGAGGAGCATGAGCGCTGAAGTTTGCGCATGCACGGGGCTGTGCTCACTGAAATCTCCCTGAAGGCGCAGAGCTGTTTCAGGGAGGTGAAGATTTTTAAAAACAAAATTAAAGGTGTTAAAAATCTGGGAAAAATGTCCACACAGTGGACCCACGCACCTTTACATGGTGATTATTAAAATCCTGCCCAAACATTTTTATTTTTAAAAAAAATTAATTACGGAAACCTCATCCTGCCCATGGATGAAGGTTCACAAAAAATGCAAAGGCCGCCTGGCCTATTCACCTGCCCACCAACTGAACGGTCAAGTGGGCAGCGAAAAATACAACATCATTAATTGCTTATTGGGCCTCTTAATTGGACATGCTGCCACCTCCCGCCAAGTGAAACATCGCGAGAGTGTGTGATGACCTCAGGATGCTCGCCCGACCTCATTGCACACTATTTCACTACCATTTGGGTCGTGCTCACACCCACCCACGGGACAAAACATTCTGCCCCACACTTCATGTGCTCTAAGGGCTTGACACCTTAATTGATTTTCTGCGCCTTTCCAAGGAATTTTTGTTGTTAGTTGGATCAGTGCCTGGTGACACAGACCAAAATGCCAAATTTTCTGCTACACTGAGACCATTGGTTATCTCTTTGAAAAATGATGGAAGTGGTGATTCATGTTGTACAGTTCATTGTGTCCACTATTGGCTCACGCCGCCATTTTACACGGGCAGGCCAATTAAGGCCCGCCCAGCATGATGCGAACTCGGAAGCGCTGAGCACTCCCTTTGTGGGTGGCGCGGGAAGAAAAGTCAGGGCCTGCGCTCTTTCGCGCATGCACACAAGAGAGCACAACAGAGTTGCCTCACAGTGATTAAGTTCATATTTAAGCTTTGAAATAAAGAGAGAAAGAAATTATTTACACATGTTCCCTCATGTGGCAGTGTCACGTGAGCTGGGACATGCCTATGTATTTCAATAACACTTTTTATTTAATTTATAAAGCCTTCATGAAACCTCATCCCGCCCATGGATGAGGTTTCATGAGAAATGCGAAGGCCGCCTGGGCTCTTCGCCTGCCCACCAACCATAAGGTTGGATAGGCAGCCCTGTTAATGGTTTCAATTGGTTTTTAAATGGTCTTAACAGGCCTTTGACAGTTTGGCGCGTGTGCAGCCGACTCCGGTGCGCGCCCGCCAAACTGAAGAACGGAATGACGCGTGGTGATGTCTGGACACACGCCCAACATCACCGCGTGTCATTTTACGCATCGGCGTCTGGGGCCTGCCCCCTCACACTGACTAGAAGATTCAGGCTTAAGTCAACACTATGAATAGCTGCCCATACTTAAAAGGCCTGCTTGCACTCATTAAAGGGGCTACCTGGCATTTTGGGGACAAGTGCTTCAATTAGTCCCTTCTCTTAACAGCAACCAACTATTTGGGGGAATCATGATGTTGAGATTGATTTCAAGTGCTACTCAAAGGGATACTCATCATTTCATGTTCATTTCTGCTGGAGCTGCAAACAGGACATTTGAAACGCATCGGGGACACTTTGTGAAGATCTTATCGATAATCCAGAATCATTTATTCCAGAAATTTTTGAAGAACTTTACCTAAAAAAATTAAGAGTTTCACTACTCCATATATTGAGCACCTTACAGGAGTCACTTGTAAAATGATAGTGCCTGGTCACAGGTATCTTGCCAGGAGATCTCTTTACTCTTGATGAGGAATGGAAGATAAGACCTGAGGCATGAGGCCAAGCAGTGCAAGCGCCAACTGGAAAGCAACAGAAGGGTAAGGTGATGTCCTTCCCTTTTGCAAGTACATGACATCCATTCTCCCCTGGATGTGAGGTCACCTACTAGCACCTCCAGTGCTTCATCTCTCTCAGTCTTTGAGCCATATTGAAATGTGCCACTATGTGCCAGCCAGCTAGAGCATTTCCCACCTTCAGGGTATGTGGATATAAGCAGACAACGCACATTGTTCAATGAAAATTGTGTCTGTTCAGCACTTGAGTACTAAACTACAGGTTTCTGATTTGGCGTCTAAAGTCAGTTCAAATTATGGTATTCAGCAATTAGAACCAAAATTGTGTGCTAAATCCAGACTTTCAGGAGGAGAAATTTGTTTGTAGAGCGCAATTAATGGGGAATTAATGAAAGCCTGCATAGTGCCACTAAGACTGCTGCTAAACAAATGAATTTCTCCCCATTCAAAGATTGAATAACAGTGTACCAATTACATGACTGTTTTCATCCTTTGATTAAAATAACTCCATTGATATTTCCCAATACTTAATATTTAGGTTGGAGTTTCCTTAGTCACATTGGTGTTGGAATCACTAAATGCAGTATCTATCAATTTTCCTCCTATGATTCACCTTTTACAAGCTGCTGTGGTTTCATTCTGTTGTTCAGTTTATTATTTACAGGTCAACCCTCCACTTGTTATTCCAAAAATCAGACTACATGCTTTATAATGTCATATCTGAGTACTTATTTCACGTGGGTGATTTGCACTTACTGGCAGATTCTACAAAATCATAAGTTATTAACGGCGCAATTGTCTGTAATTTTACATCACCCGTCCAACCTTACGACTGGCGAAAGGGCAAATCAGCCAGGCGGCCTTTACATTTTTCATTAAACCTCATCCAAGGGCGGGATGAGGTTTCCGTCATTAAATAAAATAAAAATAGAAATCTGTGGACAGCGTTTTTATAACCTATATGTTCGTGCCTGACTGTGATCTTTTGACACTTTTTCTCTGATCTTAAAAACTTAATTTAATGGGTTTCAGGTCTTTGGCTCCATGAGGCAGGGAGCTTTCTGTCAGAGCTCACCCGCACCTGCGTTGATATCATTGCCCACTTGTCTCTCATCCCCACCCCGACTGAAATTGCAGTCGGGGGCCGATCACGATCGGCGGTCCGTTTCTCGGCTGGTCCCTGGGCCCACCAATCCCGCCCACCTGCTGAGCTGGACATTCAGGCATATATCTTCTTAGAGGCACGCTCATTTCATGCTGGAAATATGTCACCCACCAAATTGGATTAGACTCCTCTGTAGGTCAGAACTATTTAAAGTGATGAATAACATTTTCAAATGATGATCCTATGCTTGTTTGTAGGAACCTTCTCTGATATTCTTCTTGGGCTGGGACAGTCTGACCTAGCTGGCTGTGGAGCACTAATAAGGCCACTGGTGGAGTAGATGAAGGGGTGAAGGCATGTTATCGTCCTGAGAGAGCACAGCAAATGCGACTCTCAGGTAGTTAAGCCATTATTCAATGGCTGCATCTCAGCAATGCTACAGATCTGCAAACATCCAGAATGCAGGATTTGATGCTGTAGCAGCTCCTGCCGCCACTCACTCCCAATTCCAAGGTAATAGCTGACTGAGATTCCATGTCAGCAATGTGTGCTGCCATTGAAGCTGTCAGAGCATCTACCAGAGTGTCCACCATTGTGGGCACCACGGTCCTGCTCATGGAGTTGACCACTGTCCACATTGGACATCATGGTTTCCATACTCTGCAGTGCCTTAAACTGCCAAGACTCTATAAGCTCTAGAATTCCCTCTCTACATCTATCTGCTCTTGTCTCCCCTTTAAGATGCTCTTTGCCCCTGTCTCATTGACCAGCTTTTGTTCACCTGCTCTCATATCTCCTTATATGGCTTAATGTCAATTCCTTTTCCTGAAACGCTCCTGTGAAGCACCTTGGGATATTTCACTATATTGTCATTGTAGAAGGGCAGGTCTATAGGTGCAGGCTGTGTTTCCTTCAGTCATTGCCTCTTGTAGCAAATTGTAGGCCGGGTGACCATTAACTGAAAGAAAGAAGAGACCCTTGTGAGTTATTTAGAGAATGTGACTGTCATAGTAGAAGACCCTATTCTGTGGTGTGTCAGATGTGAGATGTGGGCAAATGAAGGTTGGATGGTGATGAGATAGGAAGTATAAAGCTTGTGAATATGAGGGGTGGTGCACTGATCGCAGGAGACTGAAGGGAAATGGGAGAGGTTAGTGTCGTGAGCAGTGAGGCTGGAGGCCATGAAGGCGTGAGCAGAGGCTAATAGAGAGGTAAACCTTATCAAATCTGGACAGATCATTGAACTTCTTCATGCATTGCAGCTATGTCCTGAGAGCTGGCTAACATTCGCTGGTTCAGCCATCTTTCTTTTAATTGTAGAGGGCTTTATGCTCCCTGCAGGTTGTGGGAGGAGCAATGTGCTGTTACTGTCTGGCATTACAGAATCCATGTTCCTTGTCAATATTTTCAAATGCCATCTTTCTATTCTGAAGCATTCCTTCCTATCTGCGATCAAATTGCCCCTCCTTTTTATGAAGTGCTGGTAGTCTTTAAGCAGGGTCAGTTAAGCCAGATTTTTGCATCCCTCTCCCCCAAACAGGGGTGTATCCAATGAATATTGTGAATTACAATGGCTACACACTTGCCACATTGTAATGAAGTATGAGCACCAATTTAACATGCAGGCTGGGAGCAGGCAAACAAAACTGTGAATCGTGCCTTTGCACTCTCATTTTTAGATGTAATCAAATTTCCAGGGCTGCAACTGTTATGCTTTCAGACAGCATAATTTTATGCGATAATGTTCTTTTACTATCAGAAAATATTTCTAAAAATATACATATATCTAATAGTGAAGTGAGCTCTAGTAGCCCATCAGTATTGCTTAACCTTGTTTTTAGAAGCTCAACAAACCTGTCCATCAATGTACTTCATCAGTGTCATTCCTGTGGCGAATTCTGTCTCTCATTAAAAGTACCATATTCCAACTCCGTTTTTTTACAGAAGCACAAGTAGCTATTTTATTAATGAGCCTGTCACTATAAACTGCTACTGGGTCACTGCCAGTAAGTCTGGTGATTTGTGATTATAAGTGAATTAAGAAATCTATTATGTCAGCACCTTCGCTTAATCATGCATCATGTTATGTTGTATCATTCCCCATGCTTTGCTTCATTGTATTGTTTTCTTAATTATTGTTTTCTTCATTGTTTTATTCCTTCAAAAAGTAATTTTTGTAATTAATTAAAATGAATGCAATGGGCAAAGTGAGTAACAGTATACATGGGGCTTGGAAGTAATGAACTCACCCTCCACAAGAAGTCAAAATTACAAACTATATTTCACCATGCCATTCTATGGCCGTCACATCTGGTATGATATTTAATTCAGTCCCTTGTCAAACTGAACTATATTTTAGTGCACCATTGGGATAAAGTCACGACTAATTAGTTTTCACTATTGCCTGTTAACTGTCTTGCAGCAGGCAATACATTTACGTCAGTGACATCAAAGAGCAATTTTCTTTTTTTAGTACAGTGGCTACATGCCACACATTGGAGACTTTTGCTTATTGATGTTTTCACAGTACTAGCAGAATGGAATATCTTACTTATTCACAGTAAGCAGACAGTTCCATGATGGTATCAAACAACAAATAGTAACTCTATAATTCAAGGAACAGTATTAAGATACTTGCCCATGGGAACAAAGATGTCCTTGAGGATCCATTTTATTTTCGTACTGTCAGCCTTAGCAGAAGTCACTTTTCCTTTATTAACCCGTTGAGCATTAAATTCCCTTTGTAGCTTTGAAAACGTACATATTATTTGTCACAAAATATTTGCAAAAAATATCAGTACATTTCCATTTAATTATTCTTAGTTATCTTTCCTGCCTTCTGATTTATCATGCAAATACCTTCACTCCTGAGCCAAGAAACTGTCCCAGCACATTGACAGCCACCTTTAAGTGACCATCCATAATTGAAGTAGCAGCCCCCAGTATTCAAAGATATAAATCAACTACACTGATTTCTTATATTACTGTGACTAAACTGGGCTGAGTAAGACCATGCATTTGGAAACTTACAAAACATTGAAGGGGAGATGTTTTTTCTGTATTATTTTGTCCCCTTGACTCCCTAGGCGTACATTAACTGTGGATAATATTTCTCTGACCGCCTGCTGGGAGATATATTGAAGCAGTCTGGGACATCTCTATCTGTGATGAAGTACTTGGCCTCCGTTTAGTATCTCTTTAACATTACACTTTTGAAAGTGGAAACACTATGTTGATTTTTGCAACAGACAATTCCCTTGGAAACCTTAATTGTTCAACCTAATTTTTAGGCAAAGCATACAAGCACCCTGATAATAGAGAAGAAAATGCAAGAGGGAGAAAACAGGCAGTGAGCCTCCACAGATCATACAGTTGTCAACTGCAGAGGAGGAAGTGCTTGAGATCAGTGGCACCCCGGCATTCCTGGTCATCAGAGATGGTGAGGTGGGAACTTTCCAGTTATCTGGTGACAGAATCAAAGATAATACGCACACATGACATTATAACACTCAATCATCTTAACTTGATTTCAGCAGAGAGTAAAATAGGATAATCCTCAAAATGATAACTTGAAATAACCTCACCTTGTAAGTACAAATTCATAACTTTTACCTCTGTCATGGCCTTCACTTGTGCAGCAGGAGTCCATGGACCTTGTACTTGCCAAATCTTGAGGGGAGATGACTTATTCTAAGGTCACCATCACAGAACCCCTGCTTACCAAGCATAAGCTCAGGTACTTGCATTTCAATGGTACCAGTTGGACAGATAGTTGGGTTTTTACCTGGTGACTGACACCTCACATGAGTAGATATCAATAGCAAGAACAGCTGCGGAGAGTTAATGCCAGAGGACACAGCCGCTTCAAAGCTTTACTCAGCTGGACATTGATTCTAAGTGTATCCCGGAAGCCATTGAAACAAAGGATAATAATTGAGCAGCTGAGAGTAATATACTTACAAGCCTCCCAAGCACACTGAACATGATTGCAGACAGAATGGAAAGTTATGCCTCAAGATTCAACAGGACCATGTCGCAGGACATGTCATGCTGCCTGGATACTACTACTTGGAAAAATCAAACACTGCAATCAAATGGCTTCTTGCATGCCTTGATTATGGCCATACAGACTCTGAATTTCAACATGTCTGGTGCTTTACAGAAGATGATGGATACTTTAACATTGGTCTTACAGCACTGCACGGAACTGCAGCAAGCTGCACTTCAGCAGAATGACTCTACAAGAAGGATGCACCATCTCTGCCAAACTAAGGAAGCTAAGGATGGTGTCAAGTTGAAAGAAAAGTCATGCAATTCTGTGAAGGTTAGTGGTAGACCAGAAAATTGAGAAAAATTTATAACCAGCAAAGGATAATGAAAAAAAAGTGAGAAATTAGACTGTGAGAGTAAACAAGCAAAAAAAAAACAACAGTAAGAGTAAGAGCTTCTACAAGTATATGAAAAGGAATAGAGTAGCTAAAGTAACAATTAGTCCCTTAGAGAATGAGACTGGGGATTTTTTTTTATTCATTCACATAATGTGAGCTTCGCTGGTGGGCCAACATTTATTGACCATCCCTAGTTGCCCTTGAGAAGGTGATGGTGAGATGCCTTCGTGAACCGCTGCAGTCCACGTGGTGTAGGTACGCCTGTGGTGCTGTTAGAAAGGGAGTTCCAGGATATTGACCCAGTGGCAGTGAAGGAACGGCAATATATTTCCAAGTTGGGATGGTGAGTGACTTGGAGGGCAACTTCGAGGTCGTGGTGTTCCCATTTATCTGCTGCCCTTGTCCTTCTAAATGGCAGTGGTCATGGGTTTAGAAGGTGCTTGGTGAATTCCTGCAGTACATCTTGTAGATGGTACACACTGCTGCTCCTGTGCATCAGTGGTGGAGGGAGTGAATGTTTGTGGGGGTGCCAATCCAGCGGGCTGCTTTGTCCTGGGTGATGTCGAGCTTCTTGAGTGTTGTGGGAGGTGCACTCATCCTGGCAAGTGGGGAGTATTCCATCACATTCCTGAATTGTGCCTTGGAGATGGTGGAGTCAGGAGGTGGGTTAATCATCACACCATTCCTAGCCTTTGATCTGCTCTTGTAGCCACAGTATTTATATGGCTAGTCCAGTTCAGTTTCTTGTCAATGGTAACCCCCAGGTTGCTAATAGTGGGGGATTCAATGATGGTAATGACATTGAACATCAAGGGGTGATGATTGGATTCTCTCTTGTTGAAGATAGTCATTGCCCAACACTTGTGAGGCTCAAATGTTACTTGCCACGTGTCAGCCCAAGCCTGGATATTGGCCTGGTCTTGCTGCATTTGGACATGGACTGCTTCAGTATCTGAGGAGTCACGAATGGTGCTGAACATTGTGCAATTATCAGCAAACATCCCCATTTCTGACCTTATAATGGAAGGAAGGTCATTGATGAAGCAGCTGAAGATGGTTAGGTCAAGGACACTACTCTGAGGAACCCCTGTGACGACGTCCTGGAGCTGAGATGATTGACATCCAACAACCATAACCATCTTCCTTTGTGCTAGGTATGACTCCAGCCAATGGAGAGTTTTCCCCCTGGTTCCCACTCAGTCCAGTTTTGCTAGAGCTCCTTGATGCCACGCTCAGTCAAATGCTGCCTTGATGTCAAGGGCAGTCAGCCTCACCTCGGGAGTTCAGCTTTTCTGTCCATGTTTGAATCAAGGCCATATTGAGGTCAGACGCTGAGTGGCCCTGGCAGAACCCAAACTGGGCATCAGTGAGCAGGTTATTGAACCGCTAAGAAAGTGCCACTAGATAGCACTGCTGATGACCCCTTCCATTACTTTACTGATGATGGAGAGTAGACTAATGGGGCAGTAGCTGGCCAGGTTGGATTTGTGCTGCTTTTTGTGTACAGGCTATACCTGGGCAATTTTCCACATAGCCGGGTAGATGCTAGTGTTGTAGCTGTACTGGAGTAGCTTGTCTAGGGGCACAGCAAGTTCTGGAGCTTAAGTCTTTAGGACTATTGCTAGTATATTGTCAGGTCCCATAACCTTTGCCGTATTCAGTTCCTTCAACAGTTTCTTGATATCATGTGGAGTGAATTGAGTTGGCTAAAGACTGATATTTGTGATGCTGGGGACCTCTGGGGGATGCTGAGATGGATCATCCAGTTGGCACATTTAACTGAAGATTGTAGCAAATGCTTCAGCCTTATCTTTTGCTGTGCTGGACTCCTCCATCACTTAGGGTGGGGATACTTGTGGATCCCATTCCTCCAGTGAGTTGTTAAATTGTCCACTACTATTTACAACTGAATGTGGCAGACTGCAGTTGGTTGTGGGATCACTCAGCCCTATCTATCACTTGCTGCTTACGCTGTTTGGCAAGTAGTCTTGTGTTATAGCTTCACCAGTTTGGCACCTCATTTTTAGGTATGCCTCGTGTTGCTCTGGCATGCCCTCCATTCTTCATTGAACCAGACTTGATCCCTTGGCTTGGTGGTATTAGTAGAGTGGGATATATGCCGGGCCATGAGGTTACAGATTGTGTTGGAGTACAATTCTGCTGCTGCTGATGGCCCACAGCACCTTGTGGATGCACAGCTTTGACTTGATAGATCTGTTTGATTGATGCCTTCATGAGGTTTTCTGGAGTCACTGTTGCGGACTCCCAGGGCAACTCCCTCTTGACTGTATACCACTGTCCTGCCGCCACTGCTGGGCCTGTCCTGTCAGTAGGACAGGACATATCCAGGGATGGTGATGGTGGTGTCTGTTAATAATAGGAAAAAAGAAAATAGAAGGGATTTTGGACAAGTATTTTTCATCTGTCTTCATGGTAAAAGGCACCAAGAAGCATCTCAAGAATAGTAGAAAATCAAGGGGTAAAGGGAGAAACTTAAAAGAATGACTATCACTAGGGGGAAAAGTATTAGGAAAACTAATGCCTGGACCTGATGGCCTGCATCCGAGGACGGAATTTTCCCATAATGAAACTAAATGCGAAGGCTGGTGGCTTTGGCAGTGCTCAGCCCGCTGTCCATAATGGCAACTCGTGCCCGATTCTACGCTTGGAGCCTCAATAACTGCAGAAGTGCGTATTGGTCCAAACAACCTGGCAGGTTGGGTGTTGGTTTGTCCACCCATCATCAGCTGGTGGGTTTGAAGGTCCAGGCACCATATTTAAAGGCCAGTCCAACGCAATCTCACCCTCTCCATCCCACCAGAGATGTCTGACAGCCAGAAGAGGAAGGCTGAGTGCCTGAACAAGAAGGCAGCACCCCCGCTTCACACACCAAGCCTTTCAGACCTTGATCAGAGGGGTGCAGGAACACAGGGGAGTGCTCTATCCAGTGATGGCTGCAGGAAACACAGCAGCCTCACCTCTCTGACTTGGGGGATTGTTGCAGAGCAGGTCAGCACAGCTGGCAACCATAAAAACAAAAAAACTGCGGATGCTGGAAATCCAAAACAAAAACAGAATTACCTGGAAAAACTCAGCAGGTCTGGCAGCATCGGCGGAGAAGAAAAGAGTTGACGTTTCGAGTCCTTATGACCCTTCGACAGAACTTGAGTTCGAGTCCAGGAAAGAGTTGAAATATAAGCTGGTTTAAGGTGTGTATGTGGGGGGCGGAGAGATAGAGAGACAGAAAGGTGGAGGGGGTTGGTGTGGTTGTAGGGACAAACAAGCAGTGATAGAAGCAGATCATCAAAAGATGTCAACGACAATAGTACAATAGAACACATAGGTGTTAAAATTAAAGTTGGTGATATTATCTAAACGAATGTGCTAATTAAGAATGGATGGTAGGGCACTCAAGGTATAGCTCTAGTGGGTTTTTTTTTAATAATGGAAATAGGTGGGAAAAGGAAAATCTTTATAATTTATTGGAAAAAAAAAAGAAGGGGGAAACAGAAAGGGGGTGGGGATGGGGGAGGGAGCTCACGACCTAAAGTTGTTGAATTCAATATTCAGTCCGGAAGGCTGTAAAGTCCCTAGTCGGAAGATGAGGTGTTGTTCCTCCAGTTTGCGTTGGGCTTCACTGGAACAATGCAGCAAGCCAAGGACAGACATGTGGGCAAGAGAGCAGGGTGGAGTGTTAAAATGGCAAGCGACAGGGAGGTTTGGGTCATTCTTGCGGACAGACCGCAGGTGTTCTGCAAAGCGGTCGCCCAGCTTACGTTTGGTCTCTCCAATGTAGAGGAGACCACATTGGGAGCAACGAATGCAGTAGACTAAGTTGGGGGAAATGCAAGTGAAATGCTGCTTCACTTGAAAGGAGTGTTTGGGTCCTTGGACGGTGAGGAGAGAGGAAGTGAAGGGGCAGGTGTTGCATCTTTTGCGTGGGCATGGGGTTGTGCCATAGGAGGGGGTTGAGGAGTAGGGGGTGATGGAGGAGTGGACCATGGTGTCCCGGAGGGAGCGATCCCTACGGAATGCCGATAAGGGGGGTGAAGTGAAGATGTGTTTGGTGGTGGCATCATGCTGGAGTTGGCGGAAATGGCGGAGGATGATCCTTTGAATGCGGAGGCTGGTGGGGTGATAAGTGAGGACAAGGGGGACCCTATCATGTTTCTGGGAGGGAGGAGAAGGAGTGAGGGCGGATGCGCGGGAGATGGGCCGGACACGGTTGAGGGCCCTGTCAATGACCGTGGGTGGAAAACCTCGGTTAAGGAAGAAGGAGGACATGTCAGAGGAACTGTTTTTGAATGTAGCATCATCGGAACAGATGCGACGGAGGCGAAGGAACTGAGAGAATGGGATGGAGTCCTTACAGGAAGTGGGGTGTGAGGAGCTGTAGTCGAGATAGCTGTGGGAGTCGGTGGGTTTGTAATGGATATTGGTGGACAGTCTATCACCAGAGATTGAGACAGAGAGGTCAAGGAAGGGAAGGGAAGTGTCAGAGATGGACCACGTGAAAATGATGGAGGGGTGGAGATTGGAAGCAAAATTAATAAATTTTTCCAAGTCCTGACGAGAGCATGAAGCGGCACCGAAATAATCATCGATGTACCGGAGAAAGAGTTGTGGAAGGGGGCCGGAGTAGGACTGCAACAAGGAATGTTCCACATACCCCATAAAGAGACAGGCATAGCTGGGGCCCATGCGGGTACCCATAGCCACACCTTTTATTTGGAGGAAGTGAGAGCCTGAAATGCCATCCAGTGCAGGAAGAGGATGAATGATCTCATCCACTCTGCCACAGTAAGTCATCCTTCAACTCCCTCCAATATCAAACTCTCATCATAGCATCATGCATTCAAACGGCCACACTCTTCAGGGGTGTCACGCAAATATTAGTTGGGGACACATACCAGCACTCATTTTCTCACTGAAACTTTCACATCACCACCATCCCATCTATCATTTTGCCCACACTCCATCCTCTGGCCCTTCTGGGGAGGACTCACCACACACCATACTTCTGCTTATGGTGAACAGGGGGCATGCATCTCACCCAACCTCTGCTCCATCCCTTCTCATCACCTTTCTTTCTTCTTCATACAGGCCAAGCTGGTGCACAACAGGCGTAAGAGATTGCAGACCAGGGGAGGAACTGACATCATTGGCCTCACTGAGTTTGAGGAAGTTGCAGCCAAGCTGGCTGGGGAGAACAGGGATCACTCCTGTGGGGAAGGAGAGATCGGCCTCTCCCATCAACCCAGTACAGAACACAGCTCCATCACTTCATCAAATCCTGACATTCACAGTGAGGTACGTGCAGTCTTATGTAGCTCATGCTCATTTACTGAAATTCTATTTTCTATTTTCTAGGCACCAGCAGACTGAAGTCCCCAAGCCAGTTGAGCACCAGACTTCATCTGAAGAGGATGCTCTGGAAGGATCATCATGCACACGCATCTTCCACCTGCTCAGAGACATACATGTCGGTGGGGCACAGATGTAGATTAGGTTTGGGCTCAATTTCTGGGGAACACCTCACTGACCTGCCCCAGCAGCAGTCGGAGGCAGGAGCAGCCCAGGTCTCCAACACATGGAGGGCTGCTGGAGCCCAGCCACCCACTCAGTCCAAGTCAGATGCTGAGCCTCTGGAAACAGCCGCCAAATCTATGCTGGAGGTGCAACGACAGACAGTAGAACTTCAGGCAAAGACTGGACAGTCACTCAGCAGACTAGAGGGCATGATAGAAGAGTCTGTTCACATTCTGTCTGATGTCGTGGCTCTGACATATGAGCATCTTGAAGTCACCATGGGAAGGCTGGCAGCCACCATGGAGACCTTGGTCCAACAGGTCTTGCTGGATTTGTGCTCGACCCTGCGCTCCATGGCCATACGCCCTGGTGGACACCATCAAGATATAGGCAACTTGGGGATGAGGCATCTTGACCTCCCTCCAGGTGCAGCATCTCCTGCAGCAGTCAGGGAAGGGCCTTCGGGCACCCACCGGGAAGATGAGCCAGAAATCCCAGGGGCCTCCTCTCAGGACACTCCAAGTGTGTGCAGCCACTCACAGTCCCCGCTGCCTGTGACCCCATCCACTCCAGCTTCTCAGTCTGCTGAGGGTACTTCTACCCCTGAGCAGGCAACAGGCCAACGGTGGATGTCCACCAAGGTCATCACAGATATTAGGACTGCCCCCACCTCTGCTGCAGATCTCAGGGCTGCACCCAGGCGTAGTGTTAGAATTTAGAAAGTCAAGAAAAATTGATGTCACTTTTGGGTCACGGGTGTGCTAGACATGTAACTAAATTACAATTTTCTTAATGCATTTAGGCAATGGCTTGGTGTTTTATCCCAGGGTAATGCTATTTGAACCTGGGTTCAAATCACACCATGGCAGGTAGTGGAATCTGAATTCAATAAAAACCTGGAATTAAAAGTTAAAAGTCTAATGGTGACCATGAAATGACTGTCAATTGTCATGAAAACCCAACCGGTTCACTACTGTCCTTTAGGGCAGGAAATCGGCCATCCTTACCTGGTCTGGCCTACATGTGGCTCCAGGCCCACAGCAATGCAGCTGACTCTTAAATGCCCTCTGAATAAGGGAAATTGAGAATGGGCAGTAAATGTACGAAAAAAAAATGATGGTTATGTGAATGTTCCAGTCAATTGAGGCGTTGTGATTTTGTATTTTGGAGTCCGATTGGCTTGCAATGTGGCGAGAATCTAGGTGGGTTATTGAGAAATCCATATAATCTGCTTTGGTTGCATCTGTCATTTCCTTTGGAGTGTGGTATGACTGACCTCTGTTCACCAGTTGGTTCACATGTACCATATACTTACCGTAATATTAGAGCATAAGATAGATATGGCAAATTGTGTTATCTTTCTCAATTTGTTTGTGCCTGTAAAGATATAACTGGGGGGAAAGAATTAAGAATATTTGAATCATTGTCTTGTGTCTATATTGATATCTTTCCAACCTTTTTGTCTGGTGTAATGTAGATAATTTTTCTTGTTTAATAAACATTTTTTCCTTTGTGTTCAAAGTTTATCAGCAGATTCCTGTGAATTTGTTCAGTATCTTACCTCCATGGGTTTTTTTGAAAAAAAAAGTTAGAATCTATCAAGTCAGGTTTCCCTCTGCAATCTGACTTGTCCAATATAATTGTAACAGGGTCAAGGAGGTTTTTCCTTGTGTTGGTTCTTTCAGCACCTGTGCAAATCCAGTTTGGCAATTATGACCTTAAGGGCTCAGTCAGCTCAGTCTGTAATGGTGTTGCCAAGCCACACTTACGGTGGAATCTTCCGCTCTGAAGTCTTAGTTCAGTGGTGGGCGGGGAAGTCAGAGTGATTCCCATTGGGCGGTGAGGCGGCTGAACATGTGCAATCTTCTGCCATTCAGCTCATTAATCATGTATTTATAAGGAGCTCAGAGAATCTGGCGGAGCAGGCAGGAAGTCGCCCAGCCCGCCATCACATCATGGGTCCAAGTGTCTGGTGCCATATTTCACAGAATCACAGATCACAGAATCACAGAATCACACAGTGCAGAAGAGGCCCTTCGGCCCATTGAGTCTGCACCGACATGTGAGAAACACCTGACCTACCCGCCTAATCCCATTTACCAGCACTTGACCCATAGCCTTGAATGTTATGACATGCCAAGTGCTCATCCAGATGTTTTTTAAAGGATGTGAGGGAACCCGCCTCCACCACCCTCCCAGGCAGCACATTCCAGACCGTCACCATCCTCTGGGTAAAAAGGTTTCCCTCACGTCCCCCCTAAACCTCCTGCCCCTCACCTTGAACTTATGCCCTCTTGTGACTGACCCTTCAACTAAGGGGAACAGCTGCTCCCTATCCACCCTGTCCATGCCCTTCATAATCTTGTACACCTCGATCAGGTCGCCCCTCAGTCTTCTCTGCTCCAACGAAAACAACCCGAGTCTATCCAACCCCTTTTCAAAACTTAAATGTTTCATCCCAGGCTACATCCTGGTGAACCTCCTCTGCACCCCCTCCAGTGCAATCACATCCTTCCTATAATGTGGCGACCAGAACTGCACATAGTACTCCAGCTGTGGCCTCTCCAAGGTTCTATACAACTCCACATGACCTCCCTACTTTTGTAATCTATGCCTTGATTGATAAAGGCAAGTGTCCCTGGTGCCCTAAAGGGGGTGGAGCAGGTGGAGCAAAATAGATGGTCAGGGATAGGTTGGAGCTCAGAAGAGGTTTCTGACCTTCTATTTTGCTCCACCTGCTCCACCCTCCCCTTAAACAGTATAAAATTTATCACATTTCTACTTCTCATCAGCTCTGAAGAAGACTCATATGGACTCAAAGCCTTATGTCTGTTTCTATCTCCATAGATGGTGCCAGACTTGCTGAGTTTTTCCAGTATTTTCTGTTTTTATTTCAGATTTCCAGCATCTGCAGTATTTTGCTTTTAGTCTATAATGACACTTGCAATGTTAGGCAATGCCCATCATTTGTCAGTGTACTGCCTGGCCAATACTCTTGTCAGCCAATTTTCACTGTTAATCATGCTGTAGCCTCAGGAAATGTGCTCATCATCGCATTTACTGCTGCTGTTGCACTGATGTTAGTTGTGTATGGAAGACACAATTACTCGTGGTGACTTAAGTCGGCTATGTGTATCCCAAGGTTCAATGAGAATGTGTTTTCAGGGGTCAGAAGTTGTTGTTAGACACTGCAATCATAACAATCCAAGCCCATAGGCTTCCATAACTCTCTGGAGAAAGATGTTGTGGGCACATTCAATGCGGAATGTCCTTTCTTGGTAATTTGTCATTTTCAGTGACCATGCAGCTGAACGAGGCAAGTAAGTACACAACCGGCATATTTGCCTTGACTGCAAGAGGCATTTAAGTGTAGGATTTAAGAGGTGTGTGTGTAACTGGCTGAAGCCATTGCCAGAACTCACATGGTGATTTGTTGGACTTGCTCGCCTTATCAAGGCCATTGGTAGTCCTTGGGTAAAGGAATAGCAGTCAAATCGAGTTGGAACATGACAGGGCTTTTAGTGACTTAGGAGAGAGAATAGAATGGGCTTTTGTCCTTTACTGTCTCGAGGACTGTGATGCTACAATGTGATGTATAGCCAGCTCTCTCAGGCCTCTGGAAGTTCCATGAAGGAAACATTTTGACCTTGTCCAGTGTGTCCAAAATGACAGCTCATAGTCTCACCCTAATGCAAAGGCCACCCAGGAAAGAGACTTTTAATGCACACCTGCAACCCATAGTCCAGGTGAGGCACTCGCAGTGAGGACACTATAAAGAAACCTCAAAACTTCATGAAATGATAAAGATGTCAAGACTTCTGGATTTATGATGAGCAAATGGCAATTCAGGGGGCAGTAGCAAGATCATGCCTCACCAATCTACATTGAGGAGCAATGGTGAGGGGGCTGGCGTAGGGTGCTCGCATGCTGCTGCTTCTTATTGCCACATCCACCTGCTTCTGCCTGAAAGAGTGATCTGTCTGGTCAGGCTCCCTTTGGGAGTGGGTTGTCAGTGTAACAGGAGTGCGTTCCTGGCTAAATATGAGTTCAAACCACTAATAAGCTGTCATGCACACTGACTTGGTGAAGGTATGGCTGAAATCACTATTCTGTTTAAAGTTGCCTAAGGCTGTGGGACAAGGGACTGCTGTTCAGGTTCTACAGCAGCCATGTATCGCCAGAGCTATGCATTTAATTGTGGTTTAGCGCATTCAACTAGCCAACACAACATCAGGGCAGATAGTGAGTATTGATATTTCCTTAAATACTAAGAAAACATGGAACTTTCGAGAGAAATTATCTGTGAGCAAGAAGTTGCTTGGGCATTCCAAGCAGCAAAGGCGAGAAAAGCAAACATTTGTGACAAATGCTAGCACGTTACCCCTCCTTCAATCTGGTAGCTCTCAATGTGTCAGAGGGACATCCATCCCATGTCGTACCCCTGCTATAGTCTCTTCATGTGTTCATCAAAATCCTGGCCCTTGTCAGATCCAAATCCTTCAACATCGTCCTTATTGGAGGAGAAATCTCATTCCTCCATGTCTCCCTCAGGCAAGATATCCTCCCTTTGCAGTGTTAGGTTGTGCAGGGCACAGTAGACAATGATGATCCTGGGCACTTTCTGTGGTGAGTATTGGAGAGCCCTAACTGAGCGGTCCAAACATCAGAAACGCATCGTCAGAAGGCTTATTGTCTGCTTTATCAAGGACCTAGTGGAGAGGCACGTGCAGTATTGTACCTCTCTTCAGCAGCACTATGTGGATGGAACACTGACCATCCTCTGGGTGTATCCCTTGTTCCCGAGGAGCCAGCCTTTTAATTGCCTAGGTCTTTCAAAGATCTGTGGCACCTGCGAGGATTTCAAAATGTATGAGTCATGAGAGTTCCTTAACTCCCTGGGTATCTATCACAAACATGCAGGATTTGCCTTCAGTGATCACAAATTACTGTGCTGTTGAGTGAGTAAAATCCTTTTCAATTGATGAATCTCACAGGCTGCTGCCAGGGAGCTCTCAAGGCCACATGTGTGCAGCGGATGATGCCCTGTATTTGCAGGAAACTAGATATTGCTCTCCCAGCCTGGCCTTTGGCATCCAGGTGGAACTGGACATATTGGTGTGCTCATTTGTGTATTACCAATTGGGAAATGCCGCAAAGATCCCCAGTAGACTCCTGAAAAGAACCACTAACAAAAAAGTTCATTATGGCAGTGACCTTCAATGCCACCGATATGGGACATCCTCCAATCCCTTGCAGCCAGAGTTCTTTCAGAGAAGCTGGCAAATGTGAGCTACCCGCATGACTGGACAAGCGAAACCACCTGTGGCATTGTCTTTCACTCATCTCCATATATGAGCAGCTCCTGTGATATATCCGTGGTCGGGTCACTGGTCTTCCTTGCATTTTCCCCTCTTCGGGAGCATCTTGGCCTCCTTGGGGATCTGCTCCCTCTTGCTACTCAGGCCGCTGTTCCTCCTGGACCTGTGCCAGTCTACGACGGGTCCTTCTTTTCCTCATTTGTATGAGAGCAAGACCAAGAGAGGGTTGCCTGCAGCCTCTATTTTCAATGCCTCTCTGTATCTGAATGAATCAATTTGATACATTTATTGAGCATTCCATTACCAGGTTTCCCTCCAATTCCAAGTCAGCAGGTCAGTCCCTTGGCCGGTCCTTCATCTAGACGTGGCACCCCCAACCCACCTCTTCCAGGTGAAAGACATACTGGAGGACCATAGATGGGTGTCCCTCCCCTTCATAAATGACTGCATGCAGGCATTGCACATTGAGCAGGATTTTTAGTTCGGCGGGCACATGTGATTGGCAGGCCTGGGAGCGGCCCCATGGCCTTGATTTCATACTGTCTGGCCAATTAACATGCACTGAAAAGCTCAGCACTGGCAGAGCGGGGGCAGGAGGAGGGCAAGCATTGAAGTCAGCACGGGGAACGCGGAATGAAAGTTCCCTGAAGACAGAGAGCTGCCTCCAGGAGCTGGAGAGTTTCAATGCAATAAAAACAGGTTTTAAAATCCGGAAAAAATGCCCACGCATCAGAATCAGTCACCTGAACATATACAAGGGGAAAATCCTGTCCATATGTTTTTATTTTAAAAAATTTAATAATGGAAACATCACCCACTCGTGGCCGATTCGCCCACCCGCCAACCGTAACGTTGGACGAGCAATGAAAAGCCTCTGTTAATTACAACTTTAATGGCCTTAACAGGTCTTTTAATTGTTGGCGGGCGTGCTTCCGACTCTCGCGCACAGCCTCTGACCGAAATATCACACATGTGCGCGATGGTGTCAGGATGCTCGCCCGACGTTATCAAGTGGGTAGGGCGCACGCCTGCACTCCGAGCGAAAAACTCTGCCCATTGACCTGGGTGATTACAGTCATGTGCGAGAACCCTCAGTCAGGCAATTCTCAGCTTGCCTTCATAAGCCTAGACGCTTCATAGAGAGAACATAGCTTTGGCATGATGGAATGAGTTCCTTCATTATGCCTTGTGAGCCATGATCATTTAGCTGGGATTATGGAGGTTTGGAGTGTGCATCCAGCTGCTGTCCAGCAGCCATTCCCTTTGAATGAATTAACTTCCATCTCTTCTTTCCTGCCTCTGTCAGGAACAGATGGCCAATCACACCGACTCAACTCTAGCTCCAAACCTTAATGGATTCTCACAGGGATGTGTCCCGTTAGTCATGGAGCGATTCTCCTTCAATGGGCATTTGAGCCTTGAGAACAGTGATAAAAACAAAAAAAACTGCAGATGCTGGAAATCCAAAACAAAAACTGAATTACAGTACTCAGCTGAGCCTGGTTCTCCATGGTTTGAGCAAATAATTAATAGGGTGTCCTTTCAGTCGGGCCAAAAGTGGAGCCATCAACTCCTCCCATCCACTCTGAGACCCTTTCATACTGTTTTTTTCCGATTCTTTTCCTAATTGCATCATAAGTTTGGAAAGCGGATGGTTGTCTTCTTCAGTGAGGGATGAGGCGGCAGCTTAGAGGTATTGTCACGGGACTAGTAATCCAGAGACTCAGAGTAATGTTCTGGGGACCCTGGTTTGAATCCCATCACGGCAGATGGTGGGATTTGAACTCAATAAATAAAACTTGGAAATTAAAGCCTGATGATGACTGTGAAACTATTGTCAATTGTCATAAAAACCCACCTGGTCCACTAATGCTCTTTAGGGAAGGAAATCTGCTGTCCAACATGTGATCCCAGACCCACAGCAATGTGGTTGACTCTTAAATACCCTCTGAACAAGGGGAATTAGGGATGGGCAATAAATGCTGGCCTGGCCAGTGATGCCCACATCCCATGAATGGATTTAAAAAACCTCTCCCATCAACAGCCAAATTCCTCCCAACAGTCACCACTTTTTAATTCCCCGTGTGACTATTCAGCCTCTACCCATTACCCTTGACCCCATTATTATTTTTGTTGACATTCTTGTCCTCCACCCTTCAATGTGGGGAACGTGATTCGCGTCTTTTAACGAGCATTCATGACATGCTAATAAAAGCAAATATTGTTCCCGACATGTGGTTCCCAACATTGTTCATCTGGAAGCCTGACCCCTGTTTAAGCCTCCTTGAAAGTCGGAAGAGCAAAATTCCAACATTTTTTTCTCGCAATTGGGAAACTTTTTTTTGCCTCCCACCAAATTAAGTTAAATTAAATTAAATTATTTTGAATCTCTTACTGGATTTTGTAATGACTCGACGGAGTGGGCAGGTGTCAACAAGAGACAGATAAAATTTATTACAGAGAACTTTTCAGGTGTTACATGCTCAATCAGGGCTTTCATCAGGAAGCCCCGCCCCACTGGATTGCCCATGCTTGGTCGGACCGTCCCAGAATATTATGTGACCCCTGATAGCAAGAGAGGCTATAGCTGCAGTTACTGTAGATGTCTTGGTGACGAACTTATATTGATGGCTTCTAGTTATGTATGCTCTTCCCACAGGAGGAAACGTTCTTTCTGTATGCACTCTACCAAAACCTTTCATCATTTTAAGATCCTGATGCCTTATCAACTTTAAGTACAGGCAGCCTATCCAATATGCCTCCTTATCAATTTTAAACCCCTTAAATACCTGAATTGCCTCCTCTTTCACCATGAACTGAGCAGCATCTTCTTTCTGGGTAAACACAGATGCAAAATATTTATTTAGTACCTCAGCCATGCCCCCTTGCCTCCACACATAAATCCCTTATTTGGTCCTTAATCAGCCTTATGCCTCTTCCCATCATCCTTTTATTATTTATAAGCTTTTAGAAGACTTTTGGATATCCTTTATGTTAGCTGTCATTATCTTCTCATATTCTCTCTTTGCCTCTCTTATTTGCTTTTTCAATTCCCTTCTGAATCTTGTATACCCTTATTGATTCTCAATTGTATTATCCACCTGACATCTGTCATAAGTTCACTTTTCCTGTTTCATCTTAATCTCTATCTCTTTCATCATCCAGCGAGCTCTGGATTTATTTGACCAATCTGTCCCCTTCATGGGAATATACTTCAACTGTAAAATGATGCGCATTGACGTCGGGCGAGTATCCCAACATCAACGTGCAGTCATGCGATATTCATTTGGCAGTTGTGCGCTGGAGTTGGCAGCACACCCGTCAATAATTAAAAGACCTGTTGAGATCATTAAAGGAGCAATTTAATAGAATTTTTCATTGCCCATCCAACCTTACGGTTGGCGGGCAGGCGAAAAGGCCAAGCGGTTTTTGCACTTTTTAGGAAACCTCATCCACGGGAGGGATGCAAATAAAAATAAAAATAAAAATTTTAAAATTTAATTAATGACTTGTCCCTGCTCATGTGACAGAGTCACATGAGGGGACATACCTTATAGCATCTTTAATTTCTTTATTTTTTAAAGTAACTCTTCATCTCTCTGAGGCAGCTCTGTGCCTCAGGGATATTATCATGTGCGCACTCGTGCGCATGCACGAAGTTTGTGCTCACGCTGCTCGCACTCCTTCCCCCGCCTGCACAGCGCTGCCACTCGCATTTCATGCTGGGTGGGCCAGCATTGGTCCGCCATCGTGAAATTGCCTACCAGCCCAGATCACGGACAGTGGTTGGCTTCCTGACTGCTCCCGCCCATCCCCGCTGAGCCCACTCGACAAGGGCTCAAGATTCTGCCTCATATTTCCACATGGCTATCTGCATCTGTAACTCACCAATCTTATTTACAGCACTTTGTGCATTCACAAACATGCATTGTTATCCTAGTTTAGATTTTATTACTTTCCCTCCTATGCTGAACCCACCTAATACTTTACTATTTCCTACTCTAATACTACCTGTCTCTTCAGTATTCTTTGCTATTCCTCTCTAGTATTTTCTCCTGAACACTACACTATGCTGGGTTAGTTTAAACCTTCACCAAGGGCATGAGCAATTCCACCCGCAAGGAAATTGGTCCTGGCTCTGTTTAGGTGCAACCCATCTGGTCCTGTACAGGTCCCACCTCCTCAGAACTGATCCCAATGACCTAAGAATCTAAAGCCCACCCTCCTGCACCATCTCTCCAGCCATACATTTTACTACTCGCTCTTCCTATTACTATATTCACTTGCACATGGTACGGGGAGTAATCCAGAGATAACTACTTTTGAGGCCCTGCTTGCTAATTTGCTACCTAGCTCCCTAAACCTTGACTGCAGTAATACAACACTCTTTCTACCAATGTCATTATTACCAATGTGGTCATGAGGCTGCTGCTTTTCAGTGATATCCTTGACCCTGGAAGTTCAGCCAGGTGAAGGAGAGTGGTTATGGATGGGGATTGTTCGGGCCTCTGTTCAAGGAAGAAGCAGAGAACCCTCAGACCATCCTGGTGGGGGATGTAGGTGTAGACGAATTGGCCATCCATGGTGAAGATGAAGCGGTTAGAGCCAGGGAACTGGAAGTTTTTGATATGACGTAGGGCATCAGAGGAATCGCGGATGTAGGTGGGAAGAGACTGGACAAGGGGAAAGGGAGCAGAGTCAAGATAGGAAGAAAGGCTGAACTTGTTCTCTCACTGAACAATTTCTCCTTAAACTTGTCTCACTTCCTCCAAATAAAAGGTGTGGCTATGGCTACCCGCATGGACCCCAGTTATGCCTGTCTTTTTATGGAGTATGTGGAACATCCCTTGTTCCAGTTCTACTCAGGTCCTCTCCCACAACTGTTTTGTTGGCACACCAATGACTGTTTAGGTGGCACTTCATGCTCTCATAAGGACCTGGGAAAATTTATCAATTTTGCTTTCAATTTCCACCATTCTATCACCATCACATGGCCCATCTCCGACATTTCCTTTCCTTTCCTTGACCTCTCTGTCTCCGTTTCTGGTGATAGACTGCCCACCAACATTCATTACAAGCCCACCAACTCCCACAGCTACCTCGACTACAGCTCCTCACACCCTGCTTCCTGTAAGGACTCCACCCCGTTCTCTCAGTTCCTTCACCTCCGTCGCATCTGTTCCGATGAGGCCACTTTCCAAAACGACACTTCCAGCTTGTCTTCCTTCTTCCTTAACCGTGGTTTCCCCCCAACTGTGGTTAACAGGGCCCTCAACCGTGTTCGACCCATCTCCCGTACCTCTGCCCTCACACCTTCCCCTCCCTCCCATAACCATGATAGGGTCCCCCTTGTCCTCACTTGTCACCCCACCAGCCTTCGTATTCAAAGGATCATCCTTTGCCATTTCCGCCAACTCCAGCATGATGCCACCACCAAACATATTTTCTCCTCACCCCCTGTCAGCATTCCGTAGGGTCCATTCCCTCCAGGACACCTCCAGCCTGTCTACAAACATGGCGCAGACCTTCTGGTCGCTTGCCATTTCAAAACACCATCTGCTCTCTTAGCCATATGCCTGTCTTTGGTCTGCTGCAATGTTCCTGTGAAACTCAACGCAAACTGGAGGAACAGCACCTCATCTTCCGATTAGGCACTTTACAGCCTTCTGGGCTTAACTCTGAGTTCAACAACTTCAGATCATGAACTGTCTCCTCCCTCCTCACTCCCTCTTTTTAATCCCCTTCTTTCTGCATTCATTTTTATTTTCATCCACTTATGTTTATTTTTATTCATTTATCTGTGGTTTTATACCCACCTCTATCCCATTTCCAATCTTTTTATTCCCCCACCACCACCCCCTCCCCCACCTCATCCCCTACAGGGCCATCTGTTACCTGTTCCATTCTTTCACAGAATGCTACCCTTGTTCTGCAACTATCACATTCTGCTTTCTTATCTTTATGCCACTATCAACAGCTTTTTTAGCACTAACCACTACTATTAACACTTCCTTTGTCCTTTAGTTCATCACATCTTTGTCAATCCCTCCTTTGTCCCCACCTATCGCTGGCCTTCTATCCAACTCCACCTGCCTCACCCCACTTAAACAGTCTAAATTTCATCCCATTTCCACTTCTCTTCAGCTCTGAAGAAGGGTCGTATGAACTCGAAATGTGAACTCTGTTTCTCTCTCCACAGATGCTGCTGGAGCTGCTGAGGGTTTTCCAGCATTTTCTGTTTTTGTCCCAACATCACCATCCCTGTGTATATCCTGTCGCACAGGCAGCACAGACCCAGCAGAGCTGGCGACACGGTGGTATACAGTTGGGAGGGGTTGCCCTGGAAGTCTTCAACATCGGCTCTGAAGTCTCATGACATCAGGTCAAACATGGGCGAGGGAACCTCCTGCTCATTACCATGTACCGCCCTCCCTCAGCTGATGAATCAGTGCTCCTCCATGTTGAACACCACTTGGAGGAAGCACCGAAAGTGGCAAGGGCACAGAATGTACTCTGGGTGGAGGACTACAATGACCATCACCAAAAGTGGCTCGGTAGCATCACTACTGACCAAGCTGGCCTGGTCCCAAAGGACATAGCTGCTAGACTGGGCCTGCCACAGATGGTGAGGGAATCAACAAGAGGGAAAAACATACTTGACCTCATCCTCACCACCCTGCATGCCAGAGATGCAACTGTCCATGAAATATCGGCAGGAGTGACCACCGCACAGTTGTGGATAAAAAGTCCCACCTTCACATTGAGGTTACCCCCCCATCGTATTGTGTGGCACTAACACTGTGCTAAATGGGGTAGATTTCAAACATATCTAGCAGCTCAAGGCTGGGCATCCATTTTAAGGTACTGTGGGCAGCAGCAATAGGATTGCACTCGAACACAATCTGTAACCTCATGGCCCAGCATATCCCCCACTCTACCTCTGCCATCAAGCCAGGAGATTAACCCTGGTTCAATGAAGAGGGCAGGCAGGCATTCCAGGAGCAGCACCAGGCAAACCTAAAAATGAGCTGTCAACCTGGTGAATCTACAACACAGGACTACTTTTGTGCCAAGCAGCATAAGCAGCAAGTGATAGACAGGGCTAACCGATCCCACAACCAATGGATCAGATCTAAGCTCTGCAGTCCTGCCACAGCCCGTCATGAATGGTGGTAGACAAAAATTAAACAACTGGAGGAAGAGGCCCCACAAATATCCACATCCTCAATGATTGGGGAGCCCAGCACATCAGTGCAAAAGGTAAGGCTGAAGCATTGTCTACAACCTGCAACCAGAAGTGCCAAATGGATCATCCATCTTGGCCTCCACCAGAGATCCCCAGCATCATGGATGCCAGTCTTCAGCCAATTCAATTAATTGCACATGATATCCAGAAATGGCTATAGGCACTGGATACCGCAAAGGCTATGGGCCCTGACAATATTGTGGCAGTAGTACTGAAGACTTGTGCTCCAGAACTTGCTGCACCCCTAGCCAAGTTGTTCCAGTACAGTTACAACACTGGCATCTACATGGCAACATGGAAAATAGCCCAGGTATGTCCTGTACACAAAAGGCAGGACAAATCCACCCTGGCCAATTACCGTCCCATCAGTCTACTCTCGAACATCTGTAAAGTAATGGAAGGGGTCATCAACAGTGCTATCAAGTGGCACTTGTTTAGCAACAACCTGCTCACTGAAGCACAGTTTGGGTTCCGCCAGGACCACTCAGCTCCTGACCTCATTACAGCTTTGGTTCAAACATGGACAAAAGACTTGAACTTCTGTGGTGAGGTGAGAGTAACTGCCCTTGACATCAAAGATGCATTTGGCCAAGTGTGGCATCAAGGAGCCCTAGCAAAACTGTAGTCAGCAGGAATCAAGGGAAAACTATCCATTGTTTAGAGTCATACCTAGCACAAAGGAAGATGATTGTGGTACTTAGAGGTCAGTCATCTGAGCTCCAGGACATCACTGCAGGTGTTACTCAGGGGAGTGTCCTAGGCCCAACCACCTTCAACTGCTTCATCAATGACCTTCCTTATATCATAAGGTCAGAAGTGGGGAAGTTCGCTGATGATTGCACAATGTTCAGCACCATTCACAACTCCTTAGCTACTGAAGCAGTCCATGTCCAAATGCAGCAAGACCTGTACAAATCCAGGCTTGGGCTGACAAGTGGCAAGTAACATTCGTACCAGACAAGTGTCAGGCAATGATCATCTCCAACAAGAGAGAATCTAACTATCACCCCTTGACGTTCAGTGTCATTACCATCACTGAATCCCTCACTATCAATATCTTGGGGGTTACCATTGACCAGAATCTGAACTGGGCTAGCCTTATAAATACCGTGGCAAGAAGAACAGGTCAGAGGCTAGGAATCCTGCAACGAGTAACTCACCTCCTCACTCCCCAACATCTCTCCACCATCTGCATGGCATAAGTCAGGAATGTAATGCAATACTCCCCACTTGCCTGGATGAGTGCAGCCCCCACAACACTCAAGAAGCTTGACACCATCCAGGACAAAGCAGCCCGCTTGATTGGCAACACATCCACGAACATTCACTCCCTCGACTACTGACACACAGTAGCAGTGTGTACCATCTACAAGATGCACTGCAGGAATTCACCAAGGCTCCTTAGACAGCATGTTCCAAACCCACGAGCAATACCCTCCAGAAGAAGAAGGGCAGCAGATAGATGGGAATACCACCACCTGGAATTTCCCCTCTAAGTCACTCGCCGTCCTGACTTGGAAATATATTGCCAATCCTTCACTGTTGCTGGGGCAAAATCCTGGAACTCCCTTCCTACCAGCACTGTGGGTGTACCTACACCACATGGACTGCAACAGTTCAAGAAGGCATCACCACCTTCTCAAGGGCAACTAGTGATGGGTAATAAATTCTGGCCTAGCCAGTGAAGCCCACGTTCTGTGAATGAATAAAAAAAATGTTATTTAACCCATATTATCCCAAAAAAGCCTATGATTTCCAAACTCTTTTGATTTACTTCCTAACTTTCAAGAAAAGGAAACAAAGCTACAGTATTCTACCACCCAGTCAGCCTATGGCCATCTTGTGATGTTACAGTTCGAGGTCTTTTCTCTCTCATTTCAGTGATCCAGACCTGCTTCACACTCTTCCCAGTCTGCTCAATCCTCTTCCCAGTCTGCTTCACAGTGATCCCTGACCACTCTTCCCAGTCTGCTTCACAGTGATCCCTGACCACTCTTCTCAGTCTGCTTCACAATGATCACAATCTGTTGCACACTCTTCCCAGTCTGCTTCATTGTGATCCTGATCTGCTTCACATTTCTCCCAATCCTGACCTGCTTCACTCTGCTCCTGGCCTCAAATGGAACTTATTGGATCCGAGTTAAGGAGCTGGAGTCCGAGCTGCAGATATTGCGCCACTTCGGGGCGGGGGGCGTTGGGTGGGGTGGGGGGGGTGGGGGGGGTGGTGGGAAAGTTACCTGGAAACTTTAGTCCAGAATGTGGTCATGCCCCTCAGATTAGTTAATTCAAATTTGGTCTGTGAACAGGGACAGGAGGGTGTGACTGCAAGTGAAGCAGGTTTGGGGACTCAGGTGGTAGCATTCAAGGTGCCTCGGCGCCTGCAATAGTTACGAGGTTCTTGCAAGTTGTGTGAACGAGAGTGGGGACTGCAGGGACAATGAGTGAACTGACCATGGCACCGCTGTACGGGGAGCCTTTCAAGTAGGGGGAGGAAATGGGAATCTAGTTGTGGTAGGGGACAGTATAATTAGGGGGGTACATACTGTTCTCTGCAGCCATGAACATGATTCCCGAAGGCTGTGTTGCCTGCCCGGTGCCAGGGTTAAGAACATCTCCTCAGGGCTGGAGAAGAACCTGGAGTGGAAGGGGATGGATCCAGTTGTCGTCATCCACGTTGATACCAATGATATTGATAGGACTAGAAAGGATGTTCTTCTGAAAGTACTTGAACAGTTAGGAGCTAAAGTAAAACGCAGAACCTCCAAGTTAATAATCTCGGGATTGCTGCCTAAACCACGGGCAAACTGGCATAGCGTAAATAAAGCTAAGGAGTTAAATGCATAGCTCAGAGATTGTTGTGGGAGGAATGTATTTCAGTTCATGGGGCACTGGCACCAGTACAGAGGTAGAAGGGAGCTGTTCTGGTGGGATGTGCTTCACTTGAACCATACTGGAACCAGTGTCCTGGTGAATCATATACAAGAGAGGTAGAGAGGTCTTTAAGTTAAATAGAATGGGGGAGAGTTCTGCAGAGGGAATATGTAGGCTTACAAAGCAAAAGGATATGGCAACCTTGCAGGGCAGCTATTTAAGTAATGATACCCAGAATGTGACAGGAAGAGACAGAGTGTACAAGCATAAAAAAACAGCAACAAATAGGGTCAAAAAGGGAAAAAATGGGTAAAAAGGCAAAATTAATGGCCCTTTACTTAAATGCAGGTGGTATTCAGAACAAAATAAATGAATTAGCACAAATAAGGTTAATGGGTATGACCTTATAGAGTCATTATGGAGATGTGGTTACAAGAAGGTCAAAGCTGGGAACTAAATACTCAGGGGTATGTGAATTTTCAAAAGGACAGGCAGGAAGGAAAGGGTACTGGGGTAGCTTTGTTAGTATAAGACGAAATAAGTATAATAGCAAGAAAAGATCTTGGATTGGAAGATGCAGAATCCATATGGCTGGAGGTAAGAAATAACAAGGGGAAGAAGACACTGGTGGCAGTAGCTGAGAGGCCCCCTGACCATAGCTATACTGTAGGACAGAGAATAAATCAGGAGATAATGAGGGCATGCAAAAAAGGCAGAACATTAATCATGTGGGATTTTAATCTTCATGTAGATTGGGAAAATCAAATTGGCAGAGGTAGACATGAACAAGAATTCATAGAGTGCATTCAGGACAATTTCTTGGAATGCGAATCCAACCAGGGATCAGAGTATTTTGGATCTGGTAATGTGTAATGAGGAAGGTTTAATAAATGATCTCAGGGTAAAGGATCCCTTAGGAAACAGTGCCCATTATATGGTGGAATTTAGCATTCAGTTTGAGAGTGAAAAACTTGGGTTGGAAACAACTGTGCTAAACTTAAATAAGGGTAATTACAATGAATGAGGGCAGAGTTGGCTGTGGTGAACTGGGGAAGCACTTTAATAGAAAAGACAGTTGATGAACAATGCCTGGCTGACATTTAAGAAAATAGCTCATGACTCTCAACAAAGATTTATCCCAGTGAGGAAGAAGGATTCAAGGAAGGGGATAAACCAATCATAGTTAACCAAAGAAGTTAAGGACAGTATTAACTTGAAAGAGAAAACATAACATGGCAAAGATTAGTGGTAAGCCAGAGGATTGGTAAATTTTTAAAAACCAACATAAGATGACCAAAAAAACGGACAAAATAAACTTTGAGGGTAAACTAGCAAGTAATATAAAAACAAACAGTGGGACCTTCTATAAATATATTAAAAGGAAGAGAGAGGCCAAAGTAAACATAGGTCCCTTAGAGAATGAGGCTGGGGAAATAATAATGGGGAACCAGGAGATGGCAGAGGAGTTGAATAAACACTTTACTTCAATCTTCACGGTAGAAGACACTAATAGCATTCCAAAAATACTAAGTTATCAAGGGGCAAAAGGGGTTGGGGGGTGGAAATAAATGCAATAAATACCACAAGAGAAAAAGTACTAGAGAAACTAATGGGGCTAAAGGCCGATAAGTCCTTAGGACCTGATGGGTTGCATCCTAGGATATTAAAGGAAGTAGCTACAGAGATCATGGATGCACTGGTAGTAATCTTCCAAGAATCCTTAGATCCTGGAAAAGTACCAGAGGATTGTAGAACGGCCAACGTAACACCC
Source organism: Carcharodon carcharias (assembly GCF_017639515.1). Taxonomy (NCBI): domain Eukaryota; kingdom Metazoa; phylum Chordata; class Chondrichthyes; order Lamniformes; family Lamnidae; genus Carcharodon; species Carcharodon carcharias. Next base: position 134,218,537 of record NC_054472.1, read on the forward strand.
TTATTCAAAAAGGGAAGGAGACAAAAAACAGGTAACTATAGACCAATTAGTTTAACGTCTGTCATTGGGAAAATGTTGGAATCTCTTATAAAGGATATAATAGCAGAGCATTTAGACATACATAGGGGAAAATTTTCCCCATGTCAGGTGGGCCGTGTGGGCGTGGGTATGCCGCCACTTTACACGGACGGGCCAATTAAGGTCTGCCCAGCGTCGTACACGACTCCTGAGGATAGTGGGAGTGTGCGGACGGTGCGGGCTTGCACAGGCCGCAGGGTCCAAGAGTGACCCGGTGTCATGTTTAAATGAAGGCCTAGCAGCCTTTGCAAGGCTGCTCAGAATGGTCAGGAGAAGAGCACATCAGAGGGGCAATGTTGGTGACGCAAGTCTGGAGGGTAGGCCATCGGGGCAGGCCAGGCCGGAGGGTAGGTCATCAGGGCAGGCCAGGCCGGAGGGTAGGTCATCAGGGCAGGCCAGGCCGGAGGGTAGGCCATCGGGGCAGGCCAGGCCAGAGGTTAGGCCATCGGGGCAGGCCAGGCCGGAGGGTAAGCCATCGGGGCAGGCCAGGCCGGAGTGTAAGCCATCGGGGCAGGCCAGGCCAGAGGGTAGGCCATCGAGGCAGGCCAGGCCAGAGGGTAGGGCAGCAGGGCAGTGTGCCTCTTGTTTCTTAGATGAGTGCCTTGCTGCCCTCCTGGAGGAGGTGGCAGCACAGCAGCGGGACATTCTTCCAAGGGATGGGAGACAGAGGCCTCCCCACCTGACAAAATGTGCTTGGGAGGAGGTGGCCGAGAGTGTGAGCTCCCATGATGTGATGTGGCGCACATGGGTCCAATGCCACAAAAGATTCAACAGCCTCCTGCACTCAGGAAGGGTGAGTACCACGTTGGCTCAAGTCACTTAATGCAGCCATCACCCTTTCACCTCAAACCACCCCCACCTCCCCGCCCCCAGCAACTCTGAATACAGTAATGGCATTGAATCCTTCACAGCATGTATCCCTCTCTGGGTGTGCCATCAGATATTGCCCATGCCTAGTTCACCCTGATAGGGTTGAGCTAGGGTGTGTTCTGCACCCGCAGCATGTGTGACACTGACACCCAGAGTATAGAATGGGGGTGAAATTCAAGGATCTGCACTAGGTGCCGTGCTAGAACTGCAAAACATGTCAAAGTCAGGGTGCCAACATGCTGGGAGGGGAGCTTCCAGTTGGCAGGGCACCAATCCATCTGCTGGTCATTGCGCTCCACGTGCTTGTACCTCCTTGCTTAGCAAAGTAACACCTTGTGGTGCCACATGTGAAGGGGGCAGCATTTGGGCAATGGGGGGGTGGGGGTCAGCCCTGGCTTCTTTGGGTGAGTGTGCGGCAGCTGCAGAGTAATAAAGAACTAGAGCCCTGTAATGTCCCACTCTGGTTGGGTTGGCAGGGATTCAATGGGAATCCAGTTGCAAGCTGGACTAATCAATGCTCTCCTCTCCTTTTCAGGAGAAGACTGCACACAATTCCACAGAGCGGATGTGGATTGGCAGAGGCCAGGCCCCGTTGGCGATTTTAATACCTTACGGGCAGCAGGCCATGGATCTGGAGAGGTGCCATGTCCCCAGGTCCACCAGTGGCAGTGAGGCTGGGGTGCCACGGGGAGATATGTTTGGTGAGCACTCAGGTCACCATATGTGTCCCAGAAGCCATGGTACTGCTGAATGCTCAGTGATTGAAGTTTGCAACATGGACTGACCATTGATTATGGAAGGATGAGCGTATAATGATCCGGGGGAGCAGCATGCAAATTGACATTGTTTGCACTGTTACTAATCAAATGTCCTTGTTCTTCCTTTTAGTATCACCGGAGTAAGGCCAGGAGGAGGAGGCAGAAGGCCCACCTCTCACCTCTGAGGGCCCAGAGGGAATCTACTCACCAGCATCACATCATCTCAGCCAGGCAGGCACCAGATATTAGCACCTCAGTGGGAATTAGATCTTCTGCTAGTGCCCCAGGGCATGGTGGTGAGGGTACTTCACACTCGCTTGAGGTGCAGGCAGAGACAGAGAGTGCCCAGGGTGCCAGCAATCAGAGGACAGCTGGGGACCAGGTACATGCTCGGTTGGTAGCTGATGATGTGCTCCTGGAGTCGCCCGTAAGGCAGCAAATGCTGGAAGTGCAGCAGGGTATGCGGGAGGATCTGATGGAGATACATGAGGCAATGTGTGGCATGGTGCCCCGTGCTTGAGGAGTCCACGCAGAACATCACCGATGCAATGAGCCTTATGACTAAATGCCATGCTTCCTCCATGGAGGGAGTAGGGACTCTCATGGAGAGGCTCCACCAGGAGAACAATCAGGGCCTCCTGGGATTGCACTCGGACCTGCAATCCCTCACAGCAGCATTGGCCTCAGCTGGTCAGTGCCAATGTGGGAGATGGTTTGGGCACCAAGAATCCCAGCTCGGTGCCCATCCATCTATGGTGAGCAGGGAGGTTCGAAGCGACCACATGTCAGCACAACGGCTGCCTGTCTTCTCTGCGGTCTCCTTTCAGGGCACTCAAGATGAGGGCAGCAGCTCCTCTGCCCCTCTGCTAGTGACTGTGGCATCGATGAGGCTTCGGCGACTGGGGAGAATCCAGCTGTGAAACTGGCCGCACCCTCCCAGGCAGGGCCATCAAAGGCTCCATGGGCCAGAGGACGGCCGCCAAGGTCATCGAGGCCAACAGGACAGCACAGTGAGCAGGCTGTCTCAGGTGCCAGTGCCAGCGACGGGACAGCACCTAGACATAGCATCCGTAAGCGTAAAGTTAAGGCACCTTAGGCACACCACGGGTTTCTCACTGGTGCTTTTATGTTGGCTCATACTAGTTTATTGAAGACTTGGTATGATGTCTAATACCTTTTTTTTTGGTTGATGAAGTTTCATTTATTCTCTCAATAAATGTTGCCATGCCTCAGGGTGATTCCTTATTTCTGCAAGTGGACGGGAACCCATGATGTTATGAGTGAGTTGCTTGACATTGAGCTTTATTGACAAGGGCCTTGGTTAATGTTAGTATCCAGGCAGATTTAGCACTCAGGTATCGAGCATGGAGCCTGCAGCCCGGCGTGTGTTGAATGTCCTTCTGTGTTGGGCCAGTTGAAGGTTCTTTGGATTAAAGCCGCCTGGGTGTCCCTGCCTCCCTGGAGTATACCCAGGTCAGCATCTACCCCCTCAACGTTCTCCTGTGTGTGCTCATCTTCGGACTCACTGCTGGGCTCATCATATGCATGCGGAGCAGCTGTGCCTATGTCATCCTCGCCCACTGCGTCCCCCCTTTCCAGCACCAGATTGTGGAGAGTGCAGCAAGCAACTGGTATCAGCGACACATGACCTGGGGTGTACTGGAGTGCACCCCCTGAGTGGTCCAGACTTCAGAAGTGCTTCTTGAGAAGACCGATGGCTCTCTCCACCATAGCCCTTGTGGAGGTGTGGCTCCTTTTGTACTGCTGCTCAGCTTCTGTTCTTGGATGGCGGAGAGGTGTCATGATCCACCTTCTGAGGGAATAGCCCTTGTCACCCAGCAGCCATCCATTCAAGCCGGGCTGGAGCACTGAAGAGAACCGGCACCTGGGAGTGTCTAGGGTGTAAGCATCGTGGGAGCTGCCTGGGTCCCTTGCACAGACTTGCAGAATCAGCATCCTGTGATCACACACTATCTGCACGTTCATGGAGTGGAAGCCCTTCCTGTTGACGAAGGCACCGGGCTCACCTGCTGGCACCTTGATTGCCACATGTGCACAGTCTATTGCACCCTGGATGTGGGGGAAGCCAGCAATGGCCGCGAAGCCTCTGGCTCGCTCTGTCTGGCTTGCCTGGTCCCAGCGGTAGTGGATGAAATTCAATGCGCACCTGAATAGAGCGTCTGTCACCTACTTGACACAAGTGTGGACCTGATTGGGAGATTCCATAAAGATCACCCACCAACCTCTGGAAAGAGCCGGAGGCATAGATGTTGAGGGCAGCTGTGACCTTTAGCACTACTGGCATGGGGTGTCCACCCACAAAGTTTGTGGAGATCTCAAGGCCTACCATCTGACAGGTGACGGTCTCCCTTGAGAGACAGAGCCTCCTTCGGCACTGGACCTCAAACATCTTGAGGTAGCTGCTTCGCCGCCTGTATATCCTGGCAGCAGAATAGTGGCGTCTTCTGTGGCGCCTTCCACCTTGGACTTCCTGTTGGCCCTGCACCCTTTGTGCCTGTGCCTCACCTCCCAAAGGTGGCTCCCCTGGAGGCTGAATGTAGATTCGTGGCCTCCTCCCCCTTCTGGCCCTCCCTTCCTACTTCCTCCAGTTGATAGCACAACTCCCATTCCCAGGCTAAAGGAAGGCTTCCTGAAAGCTGCAAACCCCAGAAAGGGTCTTTTCTGTAGAGCCCTGACCAAGGCTTTTACTTCTGTCCAAGCAGCTGGTATGAGTTTTGAAGTATTCCTGCTCACACAGGCATATTTAAGTAATTTTCACACTTAAATACCTGAAAAATGACATTCGCGAACCCAATCTCCCCTCTTATCCCACCCATGGATGAGGTTTATACAAATGTTTCCTACCCACCTGCCTATTGCACCCATGCCACAGAAGGCTGTGGACGCCAGGTCATTGAGTGTATTTAAGACCGAGATAGATAGGTTCTTGATTGGTAAGGGGGATCAAAGCTTACGGGGAGAAGGCGGGAGAAAGGGGTTGAGAAACTTATCAGCCATGATTGAATGGTGGAGCAGACTCCATGGGCCGAATGGCCTAATTTCTGCTCCTATGTCTTATGGTCCTATGGCCATGCGATGTCCTGAAGATAACACGGATTGTGAAAAATTGTATTCAATTGCTGCCTCAAGGGCCTTAACTGGCCCATTAATTAATAGTGGGTGTTCCTCCGAACTCATAGTGTGCCCGCCTTCTGAAACATCGCAATGGCACGTGGTGATGTTGGGACGCACGCCTTACATCACCGCTCATCATTTTACATGTTGCTGTGCAAAGGCAGGCCCTGCACACCAATGGGATCATTCTGCCCAAACTCTAATCAAACAGAGTCAGCATGGCTTTCTGAAGGGGAAATCATGCCTAAAAAATTTGTTAGAATTCTTTGAAGAGGTAACAAGCAGGATAGATAAAGGGGAACCAGTAGATGTAATATATTTCGATTTCCAAAAGGCTTTCGATAAGGTACCGCACATAAGGCTACTTAATAAGATAAGAGCCCATGGTGTTGCGGGAATAGTATATTAGCATGGATAGAGGATTGGCTAACTAATAGCAATAAGAGAGTTGGGATAAGGATGGCAACCTGTAACTAGTGGAGTGCCAAAGGGATCAGTGCTGGGGCCTCAATTATTTACAATATCTATTAATGACTTTGATGAGGGAAGTGAATGTACTATCGCCAAGTTTGTGGATGACACAAAAATAGGGGTGGGAAGGCAAGTGGTGAGGACAACACAAGGAGTCTGCAGAAGGGTATAGATAAGTTGAGTGAGTGGACAAAAAACTTGATAGATGGAATATAGTGTGGGAAAATGTGAGGTTATACACTTTGGCAGGAAGAATAGAGGAGCTGAATATTATTTAAATGGAGGAAGACTGCAGAAGGTTGCAGAACAGAGGGATTTGGAGTCCTTGTGCATGAATCTCAAAAAGCTAACAAACAAGTTCAATGGGTAATAGGGAAGGCAAATGGAATGTTGGCATTTATTTCAAAGGGAATGGAGTATAAAAATAGGGAAGTCTTGCTTAAGCTATATAAGGCACTAATGAGACCACACCTATAATAGTGAACAATTTTGGTCCCTTTATCTAAGGAAAGATATACTAGCATTGCAGGCAGTCAAGAGAAGGTTCACTAGGTTGATTTTGGATATGGAGGGATTTTCTTATGAGGAGAGGCTGAGTAGGTTGTGCCTGTATCATTAGAGTTTCGAAGAATGAGAGGGGACCTTATTGAAACATATAAAATTTTTAGGGGGCTTGACAGGGTAGATGCTGAGAGGTTGTCTCTCCTTGTGGGCGACACTCAGACCAAAGGGCATAATCTTAGAGTAAGGGGTCGCCCATTTAAAACAGAGATGAAGAGGAATTTCTTCTCTCGGAGGGTTAGTCAATCTGTGGAGTTCTTTACCGTAGAGGGCTGTGGAGGTTGGATTGTTAAGTATATTCTAGGCTGAGATAGACAGATTTTTAATCAGTAAGGGAATCAAGGGTTATGGGGAGAAGGCAAGAATGTGGAGTTGAGGATTATCAGATCAGCCATGAACTCATTGAATGGCAGAGCAGGCTCGATGGCCGAATGGCCTACTTCTGCTCCTACGTCTTATGGTCTTCTTATTAATAAATGAGCCAAAATTTGGTACAGCACAATAAAGCTCAGCTGAAGAACATAATCTAGTGGTTGGCCCACAATGACTTGTTATGCTCAGAATCTGCTGCAAAAAGAAAAATGAAATTATTAAAAATTAGTGTTAGAGAAAGGTATAATGGTACCAAAGGGGTCCTTCACAACACAGCAATTACCATTCAGAGAACCTGCAGGAGAACTGTGCTTGTCAATAAAGGTTTTGAAGTCAGCATTTAAAAATGGAAATGGTAGTGTATCCTTCAAAGGGCAAAAGAACAAAACAAAATGCGTTCCACTTTTTTGGCTTCGCTGGATGACTTCTGTCAGGCCTCCGCTGAGGTTTTTAGATCGAGTGCCACATAGAAGTGAAACATTTTACCTTAGGGAGGAAGGCAGAAAAACAAAGTAATGCCGGTCACCCTGCCTGAAGCACATTTCCTGCTGTCAGATCGTAGATTGTTGCTGCCAGCTTGAGAGGGGTCACAGAGAAATCTGACGGTCATGTTCCTCTGGCAGGAGAAAGCTACATTGCAAAGAGTGTCCCACAATGCTAAAAATATCAAGGTAATGTCATCTAATTAAAAGAACTCAAACTTCCAAATTAAATTTTCATTTTCAAGATGCCAACACAATTGACATCTGGTTTGGAATTACTTAAAAAATGGAAAATACTGAAATTGTGTAGATTGCATTTAACAATGTGTTAAACAGCTTTTCTGTTTACAAAAGGCGGAAAGGAAATTGTCAGTTCTACTTATGATGATTCAAAATCTTCTTTATTTACTCATCCTTCTTCCAACTTTATTTGAAAGATTGGATTACCATTTTTAAAAGGCAAAAATAGGGTTCATACAAATTTACGAAGACATGCTTTCCTTGAGTTTAATTCTATTGAAAACTGAACAGACTAACATTCTCAACAAGCTCTGAATTATAAACTGAACTGCAGAAAATTCATAAATCACTTGATTTATTTCAAAAAGGGATAAAACGAACATCTGTATTTCATAATTTTCCATAAATATTTGATAGAGAAAGTATCCCTGCAACAATTTCTCATGGCACATATATTTGATCTAACATCAACAGCCATATAACTAGTACTGCATGATGCCCTGATCTAACATTTGTTTTACATATGGATGATATCCTGGATAGAAGCATGATTAATGTTAAAAATGCCCTTGGATGTTACAGAAGATGATTTTACTTCTTTAAGGATTTAGTAACGGAATTCAACTTCTATTTTAACCATTAGAGAGAAAATGGGACTTTTGTTTTCAGAATGACTCATTCTTATAAACAAATAACATTATTTGAGTTAACTCTTTGAATGCTGAATATGCTTTGCAGTTTTCAAACGAGCCACATGTTTTCTATTAAATAACATCTGGAAAGATAATTATCTGTAAAATTCTATCATTCCTGTGGTGGAGGAGGCGTTCAAATATTAGTACAATTGAGACTCCCACAGCCTATTACATAGGCCGGCACTCATTCTTAGGACATTCTAGCTTTATTCAATTCAGGTGGTTATGCATCTCCTCAACCAATCAGATTGAAGCTAATATAACCTCTGGCATACCAACACGGTGCGAGTACACAGTGAACGCAACAGAGAAAGGGACAACCAGCCAAGTCATTATTCACTGTTATATCACCAGGGGAAAATGTTTGAATACCATGTGTCATTGCTGCAATCTACTCACATCAATTGGACTGAAAGAATCATTTGCTATGTCAGATCAGAAAAAAATGAATAATTATGAACAACATATTTAGAATTCAGAAAGAAGGGAGAAATATAGACTTGCAATTATGTATAGCACTTTCTCAGCTTCAGGATATCCCAAAGTGTTTTACAGCCAGTGAAGTATTTTGAAGTGATGCCACTATTATGATGTAGCAAGCCCTGCAGCCAATTTAAGCACAGTAAGGTCCCACAAATGAGATAAATGACGAGGTAATCATTTTTGGCTGTTGGTTGAGGCATAAAAGTTAGCCAAGACGCTGAAAGAATTTCTCTGCTCCTTATTGAATAGTGTCATGGTAGCTTTTACATCTACCTAAAAGAGTAGACTGGGCTCAGTTTTAAGTCTCATTTGAAGAGCAGCATCAATATCATCTGCTGGGTATCAAGTCATACCCAGTTTTCCCATAGCTCTTGATGCCTCTTCATGGAACTAACAATTTCACAGAGAACTGCTACAATGAAGCACACATGGAGCCTAAAGGAATGTTCCAAACTCCGGGTTGATCTTACAGTATGTGCTTAACACCATCCTGTGAACTGTGCTAAAAGATAGATGGATGGACAGCCAAACAAATTACTGGGTTTCATTTCTATAGGGATTGAGTACAAAATCATGGAGGTAATGCTACACTTATATAGGCCTTGAATAGACCAGACTTGGGGTACTCTGTGCTGTACTGGTTCCTGTATTTCAATGTTGAAGCACTGGAGAAAGTGCAGAAAAAAATTACAAGAACATCATCAGAATTGAATGGGTGCAGTTGTCAGGAAAGTTGGAACAATCCAGGGCTCCTTTCTCTGGAAATAAAGAATAAGAGGAGACCTGATAGAGTTCTTTAAAATTATGAAGGGATTCAATCGTGTGGATGTGGAAAAACAGCTTCCACTTATGAGTGAGTCCAAAACATAAGGGCATGAATATAAGGTAGCCACCAACAGCTCAAATATTGGTAATAAAAACAAAAAAACTGCGGATGCTGGAAATTCAAAACAAAAACAAAAACAGAATTACCTGGAAAAACTCAGCAGGTCTGGCAGCATCGGCGGAGAAGAAGAGAGTTGACGTTTCGAGTCCTCATGACCCTTCGACAGAACTTGAGTTCGAGTCCAAGAAAGAGTTGAAATATAAGCTGGTTTAAGCTGTGTGTGTGGGGGGCAGAGAGAGAGAGAGAGAGAGAGGTGGAGTGGGGGTGTGGTTGTAGGGACAAACAAGCAGTGATAGAAGCAGATCATCAAAAGATGTCAACAACAATAATACAAAAGAACACATAGGTGTTAAAGTTGAAGTTGGTGATATTATCTAAACGAATGAGCTAATTAAGAATGGATGGTAGGGCACTCAAGGTATAGCTCTAGTGGGGGTGGGGAAAGCATAAAAGATGTAAAAAAATAAATAAATAAATAAATAAATAAACATTTTTTTTTCTTTTTCTCTTTTTATAATGGAAATAGGTGGGAAAAGGAAAATCTATATAATTTATTGGAAAAAAAAAAGGAAGGGGGAAACAGAAAGGGGTTGGGGATGGGGCAGGGAGCTCATGACCTAAAGTTGTTGAATTCAATATTCAGTCCGGATGGCTGTAAAGTGCCTAGTCGGAAGATGAGTTGTTGTTCCTCCAGTTTGCGTTGGGCTTCACTGGAACAATGCAGCAAGCCAAGGACAGACATGTGGGCAAGAGAGCAGGGTGGAGTGTTAAAATGGCAAGCGACAGGGAGGTTTGGGTAATTTTTGCGGACAGGCCGCTGGTATTCTGCAAAGCGGTCGCCCAGTTTACATTTGGTCTCTCCAATGTAGAGGAGACCACATTGGGAGCAAAGAATGCAGTAGACTAAGTTGGGGGAAATGCAAGTGAAATGCTGCTTCACTTGAAAGGAGTGTTTGGGTCCTTGGACGGTGAGGAGAGAGGAAGTGAAGGGGCAGGTATTGCATCTTTTGCGTGGGCATGGGGTGGTGCCATAGGAGGGGGTTGAGGAGTAGGGGGTGATGGAGGAGTGGACCAGGGTGTCCCAGAGCGAGTGATCCCTACGGAATGCTGATAGGGGGGGTGAAGGGAAGATGTGTTTGGTGGTGGCATCATGCTGGAGTTGGCGGAAATGGCGGAGGATGATCCTTTGAATGCGGAGGCTGGTGGGGTGATAAGTGAGGACAAGGGGGACCCTATCATGTTTCTGGGAGGGAGGAGAAGGCGTGAGGGTGGATGCGCGGGAGATGGGCTGGACACGGTTGAGGGCCCTGTCAACGACCGTGGGTGGAAAACCTCGGTTAAGGAAGAAGGAGGACATGTCAGAGGAACTGTTTTTGAAGGTAGCATCATCGGAACAGATGCGACGGAGGCGAAGGAACTGAGAGAATGGGATGGAGTCCTTACAGGAAGCGGGATGTGAGGAGCTGTAGTCGAGATAGCTGTGGGAGTCGGTGGGTTTGTAATGGATATTGGTGGACAGTCTATCACCAGAGATTGAGACAGAGAGGTCAAGGAAGGGAAGGGAAGTGTCAGCCGTGTCCAGCCCATCTCCCGCGCATCTGCCCTCACGCCTTCTCCTCCCTCCCAGAAACATGATAGGGTCCCCCTTGTCCTCACTTATCACCCCACCAGCCTCCGCATTCAAAGGATCATCCCCTGCCATTTCTGCCAACTCCAGCATGATGCCACCACCAAACACATCTTCCCTTCACCTCCCCTTATCGGCATTCCGTAGGGATCACTCCCTCCGGGACACCATGGTCCACTCCTCCATCACCCCCTACTCCTCAACCCCCTCCTATGGCACCACCCCATGCCCACGCAAAAGATGCAATACCTGCCCCTTCACTTCCTCTCTCCTCACCGTCCAAGGACCCAAACACTCCTTTCAAGTGAAGCAGCATTTCACTTGCATTTCCCCCAACTTAGTCTACTGCATTCATTGCTCCCAATGTGGTCTCCTCTACACTGAAGAGACCAAACGTAAACTGGGCGACCGCTTTGCAGAACACCTGCGGTCTGTCCGCAAAAATGACACAAACCTCCCTGTCGCTTGCCATTTTAACACTCCACTGCTCTCTTGCCCACATGTCTGTCCTTGGCTTGCTGCATTGTTCCAATGAAGCCCAACGCAAACTGGAGGAACAACACCTCATCTTCCGACTAGACTTTACAGCCATCCGGACTGAATATTGAATTCAACAACTTTAGGCCGTGAGCTCCCTCCCCCATCCCCACCCCCTTTCTGTTTCCCCCTCCTTTTTTTTTCCAATAAATTATATAGATTTTCCTTTTCCCACCTATTTCCATTATAAAAAGAGAAAAAGAAAAAAAAATATTTATTTATTTATTTATTTATTTATTTTTTACATCTTTTATGCTCTCCCCACCCCCACTAGAGCTATACCTTGAGTGCCCTACCATCCATTCTTAATTAGCACATTCGTTTAGATAATATCACCAACTTTAACTTTAACACCTATGTGTTCTTTTGTATTATTGTTGTTGACATCTTTTGATGATCTGCTTCTATCACTGCTTGTTTGTCCCTACAACCACATCCCCACTCCACCTCTCTCTCTCTCTCTCTCTCCGCCCCCCACACACACAGCTTAAACCAGCTTATATTTCAACTCTTTCTTGGACTCGAACTCAAGTTCTGTCGAAGGGTCATGAGGACTCGAAACGTCAACTCTCCACCGATGCTGCCAGACCTGCTGAGTTTTTCCAGGTAATTCAGCTCAAATATTGGATTGGATCTTCCAATTCCAACAGTGGTGAATGTTGAGATGATCGCTGTTGTTGTGCATCATGGTCTGGAGGAAGTCCCAACCTGTGCATATGCGTGGTAACTTCCAATGGGCAAAATTGTGCTACTCAGGCCCCTCCAAAAGTGTCTTCAACACTGAACTCAGTGTCAGGGACTGGAGCTGTCATGTGGTACCCATCCACCCCCATCTGACTACCCATGTCCCTGAATGCCCACTGACTAGCTACCCATCACCTGAGTGCCCACTGCCCACTACCTCACTCCCTGGCTACCCCACTGCTTCTATTGATAAAGTTTCCAGATGGCCTCATTATAAATGCTTGCCTGAACTCCAAGAATGACGAATGCACATAGATCAGCAGAGGCCTGTTCACACAGCTGCAGAGAGGAGTCCAAGCTTTGTTTAACTGACATCTATATTAATTGTAATACGATATTTTCTTTGATGTGCTTTATGAATGGGCAGAATTCTCCCCCCTGTCAGAGGCAAGTTCAGGAGTGGGCGTGTGCAGGTGCACCTCTGATTGGCACCCCCAATTGGGGTGCATCGCCATTTTACTTGGGCGGGCCAATTAAGGCCCGCCCAGCATGACATCCACCAGGAATCGCTATGCGCTCCCTGTGCGGGCAGGGGAGGATTCCCTAAGCCAAGAGTGCTAAGTGCTGTCTCAGAGAGATTGGTGTCAAATTCCAAAATGTTAGAAATTGAAAAATAAAATTTCCCTGACATGTCCCCTCATGTGACACTGTCACATGAGCTGGGACATGTCCATCACTTTTTGTTAAACTTTTATTAAATTTTTAAAAACCTACATAAAACTTCATCCCATCCGTGGATGAGGTTTCATGCTTTTCCTGAAGCCCGCCAGGGCTCCCGGCCTGCCCATCAATCTTAAGGTTGGACAGGCAGGTCCTTTAACTACTGCAATTACTTTTTAAATGGCCTCAGTTGGCTGTTGACAGGTCGGTGGGTGCACAGCGGATTTGGCTGCGCCCCTGCCGACCTAAAAATTAGAATGACGTGGGGTGACGTTGGGAGTTCTGCCCGCCATCATCCCGCATCGGCATATGAGTTCCCCCCCTCCGCACACTGACTGTGAAATCCTGCCCAATGTCTATATATTTTTTTCACAAGATTAAGAGATCTGCAGTGGACGAAGCTTCTGACATTGATGCCATGGATGGATATGGTTGACTGACACTTTCAAGAGGTAGTGAGCTGTGCAGTTTTTTTCCAAAGTACATTTTCAAAGCCTCAGCTTAAGTCAACATTTCAGGATCATTTCAAAAACTTGCCAGACTTGCCGATGCTCATTGGTTCTGCACACTGTGGATACTGGAAGAGTAGGTATGGAGGATGCACGTGGAGCATGTAAGGGGCATAGGGGTGATGGAGAGTTATGAAAGGGCCATGGTTGCTGGAGAGACATGGGGGAGATGAGGGGCTGGGGGATATGAGGGGGCATGGAAAGAGCATGTGGGGTAGGAAGAGGTATAGAATCACATCATAGAATAGTTATAGCACATGAAGGAGGCCATTTGGCCCAGCATGTCTGTGCTGGCCCTCTGAAGGAGCAATTCACCGAGTGCCACTCCTCTGCCTTTTCCCCATAGCCCTGATTTTTTTTTTCCTTTTCAGTTAATGATCCAATTCCCTTTTGAATGCCTCAGTTGACCCTGCCTGTGCCATGGTCTCAGATAGTTCATCCCAGATCCTAATAACTTGCTGCGTGAAGAGTTTTTCCCCAAGTTGCCATTGCTCCTTTTGCCAATTACCTTAAATCTGTGCCCTCTGGTTCTCTATCCTCTACCAAGGGGAAGTTTCTCCCTATCTACTCTGTCCAGACCCCTCATTATTTTTAATATTTCTATCAAATCTCCTCTCACCTCCTCTTCTCCAAGGGGAACAGATCCAACTTCTCCAACTGTTCTATGTAACTGAAGTTCCTCATCCCTGGAATCATTCTTGTGAATCTTTTCTGCATCCTCTCTAATGTCTTCACATCCTTCATAAATTCTGGCGCCATAACCAGATGCAACACTCCAGTGAGGCCAAACCAATATTTTCTACAGGTTTAACATAATTTCCTTGCTTTTGTACTCAATGCCCCTATTGAAAAGCCCAGGGTGCTGTATGCTTTATTAACTGTGCTCTCAACTTCTCTTGCCACCTTCAATGTTCTATGCACAAATACACTAAGGTTGCTCTGTTCCTCAACCCTCTTTAGAATTGTACCCTTTATTTTATATTGTCTCCCTGCATTCTTCCTGCCGAAATGAATCACTTCACTTCATGCATGAAAGGGACATGGAGATATGAGGGTTATTGGAAGGTGTATGGGGAATATGAATGTGCATAGAGGGGGCATGGGGGCATGATGGGGCTTGGAAGAGGCATGGGGATATGAGGGACCATGGGGCTGGGCGGCAGAGTGAGGGGTGAGAGCTAAGGGTCCTAACATGTATCCACACAATTGTGCTGATATCCCAGAGAGTCGAGGGGGACCTTCCAACCAGCCCACCTTAACATCCTGTTGCACAGTGGCTGCAGTGTATACCATCGACAAGACGCACTCAGCAACTCACCAAGGCTCTTTTGACAGCACCTTCCAAACCCAAGATCACTACAATCTAGAAGGACAAGGGCAGCAGATGCAGGTGAACACCACCACTTGTAAGTTCCCCACAAAGCCACACACCATCCCGACTTGGAACTATATCGCCGTTTCTTCACTGCTGCTGGGTCAAAAATCTTGGAACTCCCTAACCCCACTGTGGGTGTACCTACACCACATGGACTGCAGTAGTTCAAGAAAACAGCTCACCTCCACCTTCTCAAGGGCAATTAGAGATGGGCAATAAACGCTGGCCTAAACACACTCTGCGAATTAATAAATTAAAAAAGGACTGACTTTGCAACCTGTAGTTAAGTTTTGCTGAAAAAGACACATGTTGTTGAAGCTTTTCCTCTTGCACTCATCAAGACAATTTGCAAGAATACCAAATGTAAAAAGAACAATTTATATTGCATAATAAGATAGTCCTGATTGATTGGTAAGTGGACTCTGATTGGTAGAGACGTTGCCATGGAGAATGCACCAGTTAACTGATGACTGACAGTTAGCTGCCAAGCTTTGTTTAAATTTAAACCAAGCAAGTTGATTCTGATTGGTCACGGCATTGCCCTGGGGAATGTTTGTCGCCTATTTTGTTTGGTTGAAAAAGGTGCAATATGCGTGCAAGTTCTTTCTGTCTGCAAAAAACGGGGCCCTGTGTATTAATATATGTAGCTTCTAGCACGTGTAACTGAGCCATTTATATATACATATTTGAGAACATTTGTGAAGGCATATTTTTGAAGGTTATACTCCTGCACATTGTTGCCCTATGGTTTGATGTCTTCTCAAACAATCTTCCAAGCTACAGTGGATAAGATTTTGCAATGAGGGCTCCATTGCTTGTGCAATCAGAATGATGGTCAGAATCTTCGGGTCGGTAAGCGGGGGTGGCCCCCACTCGCTGACGCATAAAATGACACGCGGTGACGTCGGGTGTACCTCCGGATGTCACCGCGCGTCATTCAGATCTTGAGATCGGCGGGCGCACAGCCGACTCCGATGCGCGCCCACTGAACTGTCAAAGGCCTATTAAGACCATTTAAATAGCAATTGAAATAAGTAACTGAACTGCCCGTCCAACCTTAATGTTGGCGGCCAGACGAAGAGCCCAGGCAGCATTCGCATTTATCATGAAACCTCATCCATGGGTGGGATGAGGTTTCATGAAGGTTTTTAAACTTTAATAAAAATTTTCAATAAAATTCACAGACATGTCCCAGCTCATGTGACACTGTCACATGAAGGGACATGTTTTAAATTTTTTTTCCCTTTATTTAAATCTTTAAATATCCAACTGATCTCCCTGAGTCAGCTCTCTGCTCTGTGCCTCAGGGAGATTTCTGCACTCTTTCGCGCGCATGTGGGAAAGAGCATAGGCCCAGACTCAGCATACTGCCTCCGCCCACACAGGGAGCGTTCAGCACTTCCAGGGGCGCGTCACGCTTGGCGGGCCTTAATTGGCCCACCCACATAAAATGGCCATGCGCACCCAAACGGCGGTGGTGATCAGTTGTGTGCCTGCCCGCGCCCACTCCCGCCCAACCCCCCCGACGGGGAGATAATTCTCCCCGATAAGTTGATCGTGACCAAGAGGAGGAGGATCTTCAACTGTTGGAAGAAGTGTTAAAAAAGCTCAACGATCACAATGTAAAGTTGAAAAAGAGCAAGTGTGCTTTTGTGCAGCCTGAGATAGTGTACCCTGACCTTAAAATCAATTAAAACATGCTACAGCCAGCGAAAGAGAAGATAGAGGCTAAAGTCAATGCCCCAAAGCCAAACGATATATCTGAGCTTAGATCTTTTCTAGGCATGGTCCAATGCTGCTCATGATTCCTATTTGAACTCATGATGTTATTATTTCCACAACATAAGAACATAAGAACATGAGAACTAGGAGCAAGAGTAGGTAGTTCAGCCCCTCGAGCCTGCCCCGCCATTCAATACGATGATGACTGATCTTATTTCGGCCTCAACTCCAATTTCCCGCCCTTTCCCCATAACCTTTCAACCTATTACTAATTAAAAATCTGTCTATCTCCTCCTTAAATTTATTCAGCGTCCCAACATCCACTGCACTTTGAAGTAGTGAATTCCACAGATTCACGACCCTTTGAGAAAGGTAATTCCTCCTCATCTCTGATTTAAATCTACCACCCCTTAGCCTAAAACTATGGCCTCTTGTTCTAGAATGCCCCACAAGGGGAAACATCCGCTCTTTGTCTATCCCCTTTAGCATCTTAAAAACCTCAATTAGATCTCCTCTCATTCTTCTAAACTCTAGCGAGTATAGGCCTAAACTGCTCAATCTCTCCTCATAAGTCAAGCCCCACATCTCTGGAATCAACCTAATGAACTTCCTCTGAACTGCCTTCAATGCAACCACAAGTAAGGGAACTAAAACTGTGCACAGTACTCCAGGTGCAGTCTTACCAATGCCTTGTACAGTTGCAACAACACTTCCCTATTTGCATTCTCTATTCCTTTAGCAATAAATGCCAAAATTCCATTAGCCTTCCTTATTACCTGCTGTACCTGCATACTAGCTTTCAGCAATTCATGCACAAGGACACCAAGATCCCTCTGCACAGAAGCACTCTGAAGTTTCTCTCCATTTAAATAATAAGTCACCTTTTTATTCTTCCAAACAAAAATAGATAACCTCACACTAATAAACTCCATCTGCCAAATTTTGGCCCATTCACCTAAGCTGTCCATATCCATTTGTAAATTTTTTATTTCTTCATTACAACTTACTTTCCAACCTATCTACAAATTTAGCTATAGTACCTTCTATCCCTGAATCCAAGTCATTAATATAGATTGTAAATGTTTGGGGCCCAAGGTCCGAACCCTGTGGCACCCCACTAGTTACAGCTTGCCATCCAGAAAAAGACCCATTTAACCCAATTCTCTGCTTTCTGTTAGTTAGCCAATCTTCTATCCAAGCTAATATATTACCCCTAATTCCGTGTGACCTTATCTTGTGTATTAATCTTTTCTGCGGCACCTCATCAAAGGCCTTCTGGAAGTTCAGATATACTACAACTACAGGGTTCCCATTATCCACTTTGCTTGTCACAAACTTCAAAGAACTCTAGCAAATTAGTCAAACGTCATTTACTCTTTATAAAACCATGCTGTCTCAGATGGATTGTATTTTGACTTTCCAAATGCCCCATTACTACTTCCTTAATAATGGATTCCAACAATTTCCCAATGACAGACATTAAACTAACTGGTCTATATTTCCTACTATCCCCCTCTTTTTGAATAAGGGCATTATATTAGCATTTTTCCAATCCACTGGAACCTTTCCAGAATCCAGGGAATTTTGGAATATTATTACCAATGTATCCACTATCTCCGCTGCCACTTCCTTTAAGACCCTGGGATGTAGGCCATCAGGTCCTGGGGACTTGTCACCCTTTAATCTCAATAGTTTGCTCAGTACTTTTTCTCTAGTGATGGTGATTGTTCTAAGTTCCTCCTTCTCTATACTCTCTGCTCTATCTGTTACTCTTGAGGTGGTACTAGTGTTCTCCACTGTGACAACTGAGGCAAAACATTGACTAAGCATCTCTGCCATTTCTGCGTTCCCCACTATTAGCTCCCCATTCTCATCCTCCAAGGGACCAACATTTACTTTAGCAACTCACTTTCCTTTTATATACTTGTAGAAGCTTTTGCTGTCAGTTTTTAGATTTTGCGCTAGTTTTCTTTCATAATTTACCTTTGCTCTTTTTATTACTTTCTTCGTAACTCTTTGTTGATCTTTAAAAGTTTCCCAATCATCCAGCCTGCCACTGACCTTTGCAATTTGGTATGCCCTAGTTTTTGCTCTTATGTTATCTTTAACTTCCTTGCTTAGTCATGGATGCTTTTTACCCCTCTTACCATCTTTCTTCTTCTTTAGAATATATTTTATTTGGGAAGAATTGAATATTTCCTTATATATCTGCCACTGTTCATCAACTGTCCTACCTTGTAATCTTCCTGTCTAGTCCACTAGGGCCAAATCTGCCCTCTTGCCTACTCCAGAACACTAGTGTGGGACTCAAATTTCTCGCTCTCAAACTGAAATTGTAATTCTTGCATGCTATGATCACTCTTCCCTAGAGGATCCTTTACTCTGAGATCATGTTGAAGAAAGATTTGAAATGGGAATGGTCTAAAGTACAACTAGATGCTTATGATGCATGTAAGAGAAACTTGACCAATGATGCACTACTTATTCATTATCTGATGCTTCAAACTATGGAGCTAGGGCAGTGATTAATCATGTCATAGGTGAAGGTCAAATTAAGCCCAGAGCATTTGTGCCACACAGTTTTACCAAGAGTAAATGCAACCTGTGCAGATGGCAAAGGAAGCATTTTGAATCAACTTCAGAATCAAAGAGGTTCATCAGTTTTTGTTGGGTATAAAGTTCACACAAGTAACAGATCACAAACCTTCTGGGACCAAAATCAGCAATACCAGCAATGACAGCATTAAAGATGCAGCAGTAGGCTGTGCTTCTCTCACAGAATGTCTGCAACATTGAATATTGCAATTTGAAAGAGAATACTATCGCTGGTGCACTGTCATGTTTGCTGCATAAAGACTCATACGTAGGCTGTGAAGGTGCAAACTTCACAATATGGGAGTTGATGATGACTTACTAATCACAGTAATTGAAATTTCAGTTGGAACTCACTGTTGATAAGAGTCCATGAACAGACATTGAATGGTTGGACAGAGTTTGATTTGTGTACAGACAAGAACTGAAACAGTTCCACAATCATCGCAGTGAGTTTTGTGAGCAGGACACCAAGTGGGATCACAAAGTGGTAGTACCCAGTTCTTTGAAGGATAGGATCCTTGTAGAACTCAATACTGAACACATAGTAATAGTCAGCATGAAATCCATAGCCAGAGATTGTATTTTTTGGCCTATTCTAGGCAGTGATCAAGAATCATTGGTTAGAAAATGTATTATCTGCCAAAGTTGTAGAAGGGAGCCACCTAAAATTCTTTTGCAGTCATGGTCATGTCCAGCTTGACCATTTCAAAGAGTTCATGTAGATTTTTAGGAAAAAGAAAAGTTTGCAACTGGAATTGAACCAAGAGAAGGAGGAAGACTTGAACAACATAAAAGCCAATTATGAGAAGATAAATAACCAGGAATGTACATTGAAAACACAGGCTGTTTATAAACTTGCAGAGAGTATGAACCACAAAAATATAAAAGTAGATTGAAAGGAAAAAATACAGCAGATGTCTGACCAAAAGAAACAGGGTCTTCTGTGAATCCTGAACTGAAGCCAAATGGTCCAAAACCTGACTCTGCTCCAAAATTGTAAGGAGATCAAAAAGACTTTCTAAATTACCAGTTACAAATCAAAACTTGATTTGTAAGTATAGTTCAAGAAAAAGAAAAAAGCATACCACAATACTTTATTTTAAAAATGGGGGAGCAGCATAATGTTTTTGTATATTATATGAATTCCATTTTATTATTTAGCGAATGCGAATCCCCAAAACCAAGCGATTGCCTCCTCATGTGCTGAATTTAAAGTGATTAGTCTGCCACTTAGTTTGTAGGCGGGACACTCCTCAGTAATGTGCATTGTTTGTGTCTTCCCACAAGTGCATAAGGGGTTTGTACTGAGGCCCCAGTGGTGGAGTTTGGCTGCTCAGAGGCCCTGGCATGTCTTGAACCTATTTAATGAGGACAACTTTTGCCGTGGCAGTTCAAAGCCTGCCACTTGACAGATGGGATTTGTCACAAGGAACTTATTAGTGACTTCCCGTGTTTCCCATTCCTTGATCCAAAGGATGTCTGCTGGGAATCTTGCTCCAGAAGGGTGCCCCATATGGGACATCAAGATGGAAGACAGGAAGTAGGTGTGTTGAACAGCCCATTATGGAGTGTTAAGTGAGGTGCAGCACAGATAGTCTCAACAAGGTGTGGGTTTTCATCATTCAACATATGTGTGATGGTGTGATGTTTGCAAGGGAAGGAAGACAGGGCAGGGGTGTTGAGCAGAGAGTTTCAGTTATAATGCACATTGTTGCATTCAGTTGAGTGTCAACAAGATACGTGTGTGTGATGACCTTTGCCAGACAGGTGTATTGTGCTCTGCTAAGGCCCGGAGTGCTATGGCAGCAGTTAATGACATAATAAACTTTCTTGAACTGGCCATGCTTAATGTTCTTCTTCTCTCCTAGTGCCACCTGATATGTTACAATCACCTGCAACAGGCAAATGCTTTGGGGAACCATTGGTTGGTCCCTTTTAAAATGGAGCAGACTGCATCACCAGTGTTAACGTGATGGTAAGGCTACTAACGCTGTTTTGAGACTGTTTGCTATCCTGTTATCACCAAACAACAACAGTGAGAATCAACCACATTGTTTTCCCTCAAGTTATTTTGATTCATTCTTGTAAAAATTTAAGCTATAAATTGAATGTAGCCTCAATAGTCATATCTTGAGCCTTATTATCATATACAAACAGAAAATTGGAAGCCTGCAGGGACAGTTTCTAATTTAAGTATTTTTAAAATTTATTTATTGCTCTGAATGCATAAATTGCTAATGGCCAAATTATAATACCAATACTTTAACCTCTAAGAAAACTGAAATTATGCATAGAGTTCCTTTAAATTGGAAATGTCAAGCAAGAGTGTCTGGGTAGTAACAAATGTTGAAACAATGCAGCCAGGGATTTGGTGGCAGAATGGGCTAAAGCATTGGCTTTTCATCTTTGAGACATGGGTTCAAAACAAGTCCTGTTCTCAAAATGTTGGAATAAATGATTTTGAGATTCAGATCATCTTTACGTTGCCAAGATGAAAGAATGTTTTGTCTCATGGATATAAAATTCTTATATGAATTGAGGTCTGACAATCTGAATTGTTTTCCTACTAGGTATGAATTCACAATACTGTTGATACCTCAGTGACAATTCAGCTGTGATAGGCACTATGCCAACTTGTGTGAGCAATAGGAATGGCATATTGTTGTTCTTCTTAAGTTATGATTCATTCATTTACAGGATGTGAGTGTCACTGGCTAGGCCAGCATTTATTGCCCAACCCTAATTGCTCTTGAGAAGGTGTTGGTGAGCTGTTTTCTTGAACCGCTACAGTCCCTGTGGTATAGGTACATCCACAGTGTTGTTAGGGAGGGGGTTCCAGGATTTTGACCTAGAGATAGATATAATACTGATGTATTGTTGAGTGAGCTTTACTCTGTAACTATGCGGATGACACAAAGATTGGCCAGGTGGTTAACAGTGTGGTTGAGTGTCTTGGGCTACAGGAATATATAGATGGGATGGTCAAATGGGCAGATAAGTGGCAAATGGAATTTAACCCCAAAAAGTGTGAGGTGATACACTTAGGAAGGAGTAATTTGACAATGAATGGCATGGCATTAGGAAGTTCTGAGGAACAAAGGAACTTTGGCGTGTATGTCCATAGATCTCTGAAGGCAGAGGGGCATGTTAGTGGGGTGGTGAAAAAGGCATATCGAGGCATAGATTACAAAAGCAGGGAAGTCATGTTGGAGTTGTATAGAACCTTGATGAGGCCACAGCTGGAGTACTGTGTGCAGTTCTGGTCACCACATTATAGGAAGGATGTGATTGCACTGGAGGGGGTGCAGAGGAGATTCACCAGGATGTTGCCTGGGATGAAACATTTAAGTTATGAAGAGAGGTTGGATAGACTTGGGTTGTTTTCGTTGGAGCAGAGAAGACTGAGGGGCGACCTGATCGAGGTGTACAAGATTATGAGGGGCATTGGACAGGGTGGATAGGGAGCAGTTGTTCCCCTTAGTTGTAGGGTCAGTCACCAGGGGGCATAAGTTCAAGGTGAGGGACAGGAGATTTAGGGGGGATGTGAGGGAAAACTTTTTTACCCAGAAGGTGGTGACAGTCTGGAATGCACTGCCTGGGAGGGTGGTGGAGGCGGGTTGCCTCACATCCTTTAAAAAGTACCTGGATGAGCACTTGGCATGTCATAACATGCAAGGCTATGTGCCAAGTGCTGGTAAATGGAATTAAGTAGGTAGGTCAGATGTTTCTCACGTGTTGGTGCAGAATCGATGGGCCGAAAGGCCTCTTCTGCACTGTGATTCTGTGATTCTATCCCTCATTATACTTGATCCTGGATTGCTTGAAATTGCAACTAGGACTTTGACTTGAACTTGGTAAAACACCTGGACATACAATTGTTGAGGGGTGGGTTGATGGGTGGGGGAGAACCATGCCAAGAGAAACATTTGCATATTGAGGTCCAGAGGGATTTAAACTCCCAGGCCTCCTTTCAATATTCAGGCTCTGACTGACCATGATCATGAGAGAAGGGAGTAATCTGAAACAAGGGAGGCACAATGTTTCCTGTGGAGCACCTCCTGCTTCTCCTGGCCCACCAGGTACTTGTTTCTGAGGAGCAAATACCCATCCCTGCTGTAGCTGGAGGGAGTGGGGTTGAAAATACTCTGGTGGGCTGACCCTGTGCGAGATGGTCAGA
Organism: Carcharodon carcharias; assembly: GCF_017639515.1. NCBI lineage: Eukaryota > Metazoa > Chordata > Chondrichthyes > Lamniformes > Lamnidae > Carcharodon > Carcharodon carcharias. The sequence continues at coordinate 134,241,514 of NC_054472.1, forward strand.
ATCAAGTGCAGGTTTTGGAGATAAAAAATAATTACAGAACAAATGTTCAGAAAAAAATATTCCCAACTGCAGAAATCATTGCACAGTTTGCAGACTCTTCCAGGTGCAAAAATGTCTTTTCTACCTGGCAATTGCTGCTGTGCATCATAAACCTCAGCTCAAATTACCCAGAGTGCTGTATCAGGGGAGGAGGTGGCATGGCAGTACTGTCACTGGACTAGTGTTCCAGAAACCCAGGATAATGCTCAGGTTCAAATCTGGGTTTGAATCCCACCATGGCAGATGGTGAAAGTTGAATCCAATAAAAGTCTGGAATTAAAAGTCTCATGATGACCAGAAGCCCATCTGGTTCATTAATGCCCTTCAGGGAAGGGAACCTGCAGTCCTTACCTGGTCTGGCCTAAATGTGACTTCAGACCCACAGCAATGTGGTTGACCTTTAATTAGGGATGGACAATAAATGCTGACCTAGGCATCGCACATCTCATGAACAAATGCAAACCCAGGAAACTCATAGCTGCTGCTCTGTCACTTGTTCTGATAGTTGCAGATGAGGTTAGTAGGTCCTTGGAGGACGGATCACCCGAAAGCTCAAAAGTCATGAGGAAACACAGGATCAAAGATGCAAGAAATGGCTACATTTGAACTTGTTCTCTGACAACCTGCATGGTAACTATACCAAAAATGCCAAGGAAATTCATCACTTTGGTGACCTGAATGTGTTGGAACAAACATATCAATTTCACCTTTATCATGTGTTTTTATTGCAAAACACATTTTACAATATCAAGATAAAGTAACAATGAGTTTATTTATAAAATTCTTAGCTCTCTTTTATTTCCCTCATTTTTTAACACAACAATTATATCTCTACAGCTTTCACCTAGCAGCTGTTGGCCTAAAGAAATTCTTTGTGGTCTGCATTTAAAGCCTTCCACTTTTCTTGGCAAAATCTCCTCTCTTCAGAGCATTAACTTACATTATTAGAATATGCAGAATTCTGACATGCAGCACAGAGAAGACAAATGCTGCTAAGAAAATGATACCAGTGAAATACCACAATTCATAAAGATGTTAGCTTTTTGCCACAACTCTGGGAATAGTTGCCTTAACTGAGACCTTTTCTCAATCAACTGACCCTTAAATGAATGCAGGACTGTCCAATTCTGAAGTGATATTTTTCCCTATCACCATTTTAGGTATTTTGTCTTTTGTAGTTTCCTGTCCTGCACTGCCCACTCCACTAGTATGATATTACCATGTTCAGAAGCAATTTCGGTTTGCTGCAGACCGTGTAGCCAGCGGCATTCCGATCACAGCAATGAGAGGTCGGAGCTGTCTTGAACTTCTGGCCTCATGAGTATGTGGCTGCTAACTGCTAGTGCCTAACAGGCGCTCCAAGTCAGCTTGTCAGGGAGAAATCATCCAGCCCAGAAACTCAGATGGATGACTGTATGAACCCAGGTGGGGAGATAACCTTGGTGGAGGAGAAGGTTAGGTTGGAAGGCAAGTCAGGAAACAATGTATTTTTGTGGGGCCAGGAGCAGCATTTCATTTCGGTCGTGGTCCATTTGAGGACTGATGGTCAGATTGCTCCATGCCAGAATTTTTCAAACACGTTGCCAAATTAGAGAAAAATTAGTTACTTTGATTGTGAGAATGTGCATAATTTTAATATATTATTACAGGTGGATCCATATTGGATTCCAGGTGCATTTATGTGCTCTCTTGTGGTTTCAGCATGAACAAAGTAAGAAGCAGTTCAGCTTATTCAATATTTTTCAGGATGTATGTGATCTTGCAGCTTCCTTTTCTAGTAACAACTGGAAAATGGCCAATGTTGTTCCATTGTTTAAGAAGGGTAGCAGGGATAATCCAGGAAATTACAGGCTGGTGAGCCTCAGTGATAGGGAAATTATTGGTGAAGATTCTTCGTGACAGGATTTACTACCATTTGGAAACAAATGGGCATATTAGTGAGAGGCAGCATGGTTTTGTGAAGGGGAGGTCGTGTCTCACTAACTTGATTGAGTTTTTCGAGGAAGTGACAAAGATGATGGAAGATCAGTGGATGTTATCTACATGGATTTCAGTAAGGCCTTTGACAAGGTCCCTCATGGCTGACTGGTACAGAAGGTAAAGTTGCACGGGATCAGAGGTGAGCTGGCAAGATGGATACAGAACTGGCTTGGTCATAGAAGACAGAGGGTGACAGTGGAAGGGTGCTTTTCTGAATGGAGACCTGTGACTAGTGGAGTTCCACAGGGATCAGTGCTGGGACCTTTGCTGTTTGTAGTATAGATAAATGATTAGTAAGTTTGCAGACAACATTAAGGTTGGAGGAGTTGCAGATAGTGAAGAGGATTGTCAAAGGATACAATGGGAAAAAGATCAGTTGGAGACTTGGGCGGAGAAATGGCAGATGGAGTTTAATCCAGACAAATGTGAGGTAATGCATTTGGAAGATCTAATACAGGTAGGAAATATACAGTAAATGGCAGAACCCTTAATTGCATCAATGGGCAGAGGGATCTGGGTGTACAGGTCCACAGGTCACTGAAAGTGGCAACGCAGGTGGATAATGTAGTCAGGAAGGCATATGGTATGCTTGCCTTCATCGGCAGGGTATTGAGTATAAAAGCTGGGAAGTCATGCTGCAGCTGTATAGAACCTTGGTTAGGCCACACTTGGAATATTGCCTGCAATTCTGGTCGCCACATTATCAGAAGGATATGGAGGCATTGGAGTGTACCCTTAAGAATAGTATGTGGTGTAAGATTACATGATCTGTGTAAACCAATGTGTTAATGGTGCCGGCTACCTCCTCAGTCAGTGTAGAGATAGAGATGGAGTTGAAAGCCATGTGTAGTTGCTGCTGGCTGTATTGTAAATAAATCTAATGCTCCTACTTAGAAAGTTGTCTGCAGATCAGCTCTATTACAAATAGGAGACAAGGCCACACTACAACAAACTGGCGATGAGGATAAATCAGGATAAATCTTGATAAATCAGAATCGATACTGTACCTTGCCCAACGATTGTGAGTATCAATATCTGTTTAAAATAACAGAAGATACATTCACCCAAAATGCCTCCATTTGGTAGAATCAATCCCTTTGAGCCAGCCACAGTTGATTGGTCTCCATATATAGAATGCCTCACTTTCTTCTCTCAAGTGAACAAAGCCAAGGGGGAAAAGAAGAGGCGAATGATCCTCTTGAGTACTTGTGGGAGCAAAATCTACAGTTTGATTCGAAGTTTGATAGAACCCAGTGCTCCAGATTTGAAGAATTTCAGAGAATTGGTGGACTTCATGAAGGGACATTTTCAACCCAAGCCCTGAGTCACAATGCGGAGGTTCTGGTTCAATTCGCAAAATAGAGTCTCGGGTGAGACAATTGCTAGCTATGTGGTGAATTTGAAGCAGCTAACAGAACATGGTGAGATGTGAGACATCAATAACTTGCTAAGAGATCGTTTAGTGTGTGGTGTGAAAGAAGACACTATTTAGAGAAGATTGCTAGCTGAAGTGAATCCAGATTTCAAGAAGGTGTTAGAAATAATGCTGGCCATGGAAAGCACTGTAAGAGATTCACAAGCAATACAAGGGGCACAAAATGGCACCGTACTCTAAATCGGGCTGGAACAGTCAGCTGAAAGTGGGATCAAAATACAAGACTCCACCACGAAGCGGGAAACAGCCCCGCTAACTGAAAAAATAAGAAGAAATAATTTAGCAACTAAATCGAAGAAGAACTTTAATCAATGTGGAATGAATCAGTCTTTTAGCAATTGGCAGTTTAAAAAAGTAGAATGTTACTTTTGTTGTAGAAGTGGACATATCATGAGACAGTGCAAAGAGAGATTTAAGTAGGCTTGCAAATAACAGAAGAAGCCCAATGAAATCTACAGCATAGAAGAGCCTGAAACAACAAATTCTGACATTTATTCATTGTTTAACATGAAATTTGTGAAGACAGAGCCAATATTTGTTACAGTACAAGTGAATGGTAAACCAGTAAAAATGGAAGTAGACATGGGAGCTTCCAATACTGTAATTGGAGAACACACTTTCAGGTATTTAAATTTTGGTGAGCATCAATTTTATTTGGAACAAAGACCTGCCAAATTGAAAACATGCACAGGTGAAGAAACCCAAGTGAAAGGGATCAGCAGATTAACTGTCCATTATCAAACCAATTGGCACAGCTACCCATGATGGTAGTAATAGTAGAAGGGCCAAGCCTTCTAGTGCAAAACCGGTTAAGGGAAATCAACCTTGATTGGTTAGTGAGATTTCAAAAGGAAGCTGGAAGAGTTCATGTCTTGAGAAATGAACGAGGCAAAGTAGGCAGAAAGAGCCTGGAGAGTCCAAGGATCTCAACAGGATAAAAAAAGGAATGTGTAAAGACTCAACAGCAAGAAAGAATGCAGTCTATCTCAAACAAAAATATGGAAGAACAGCAGAAGAAACTCAAGGAGACCCTGCTGAATGACAGATTTCAAGATGAAATGAGGAACCTTCGCAAGGAAAAGGAAAAGCTTTTGAAAGGCCTTTACACACCACAAGATTACCTCAGGTCAAAGTTTGTGCCTCTGGAACAGTATGAAGAGAAACAGAAAGAATTCAGCGCCTCTCTGAACAAACTGAACAACCTGTTTGCAGAGAAGACACATCAATGTTCAAGTTTCCAGGGGGTAGCCAACAAATATAAAAAAGAGACAGAAGAGCTGAAGAATCAACTAAATGAAGTCAAAGAGACTTTGAAAACAACAATCGGAGAACTTTCCAAGAGGCGAGCAGGTAATGAGGTTTTGAGAGATTCAGCTACTGAACTAAGACAAGTTGAAATTTCATCTGAGAGAAGCCTGGCTGACAGTGGTCAAAATGGGAGAAGAGTCTAAACTCTATGGTAGAAAGAAGAATACAAAAAGGAAGAAGGTCCCAAAATGACAATAAAATGGTGGCCGGTAGCACTCGAAGGAGGCAATAAACAAATTATCGAACTGTGCCTACTTTGATATTATTTCAGCCCCACACAACGGTTTGCTGGATGATGATGCAGAAGATAAAATCAAAGAGGTACAAGTTACTCCCAAGGCCTTATCTGGAAAGAATTTCAGATACTGTAGACAAATATGAAGAAGTTAACAGGTGATTTGTTGGAGACCAACCGGGCACGCTTTCTTTTTCACTACAGAACGACCCCCCCCAACATGACTGCAGGAGCAACACCTGCAGAATTGTTGACGAGGCGCTGTATTATTACAAGACTAAGCCTAATGTTTCCAAATTTGGAGGAGAAGGTAGAGATGAGTCAAGGAAACCAAAAAGCTGTGCATGCTGGAGAAGTAGGATATGTGAAGAATTTTGGCAGAGGACAGAAGTGGCTACCGGGTAAAGTAAGTTCAGTGACCAGACTATTATTATAGCACTTGGAAGTGGAAGGCCAGATCACCCATAAGCATGTGGACTATTTAAGAAAAAGAGAGATATCACAACAAGAAGTGGTTCCACTTGTAACCATTACTGAACCAGTGTTTCCTGTCGAAGATGCTCAACCAAGGACTGACATGTTTGATGTCTCTATCAGTGTGTAAGGCACTGAAATGCAAGTGCTCACTGAGGTACCTGATGTTCATGCAGTTCTAGAGAATGTGGTTCCTGAAAAATAACCTGTAGTCATGGAGCTGTGACATTCCACAAGAATCAGGAAACCACCTGAAAGACTGAACTTGTAAATTTCATGGTCTGCGTAAATATTATGTCATGAGATAAACATACTTGTAAATAAAATATGTATAGCAAAGTTAAAGGGGAAGGAATGTAACATTATGGTTTTGTTAAATGTTGGACTGTACCTTTAAGAATAGTCCTGCAATGTAAGATCACATGATCTGTGTAAACCAATGTGTGAGGAATGTGGGCTACCTCCTCAGTCAGTGTAGAGATAGAAATGGGGCAGAAGTTTATGGCAGCGGGATTTTACATTCCCGCTGAAGTCAATGGGGATTTAATGGCTCCATGCATTTTACGGCCCCGTCCCCACCGAAATGAGGCCATAAAATTCTGCCCATGGAGTTGAAAGCACACGTGTAGTTGCTGCTGGCTGTATTGTAAATAAACCTAATGTTTCTACTTAGAAAGTTGTCTGCAGATCAACTCTATTACAAATAGGCAACAAAGCCACGCTACAACAAGCAGCAATCTCCCAGCTAAGATCTCTTGATCAGGAAACTAACTTTAACTATATGAGCTCTTAAATATACCACCCAATGAGTAATAAAAAATGTGTACATGCCTGCTTGCAGTGTGTATACTTGTCTATGTACCTGTTTATAATGGACTGGTAAATGCAATGCATCAGAAAAGTGGAGGTCAAGCAAAAGAAAAATTTGGTTTAACAGTAACAACAACAATTTACATTTATATATAGTGTCTTTGACATAGTGAAACATCCCAAGTTGCTTCAGAGGAGCATTTTCATAGAAAATTTGACATTGAACCATGATGGAGATATGACCTCACTTAAAGTGCTAAGAAATTACTATTTTATTTATTTCAAAAATTATAATTTTGAAACACAGAAATGCATTAATTACTTTAGGCTTAAAGGAAAAGAAACAAACCTATTTAAAATAATTAGCTTTTTGAACATGTGGAGAAGATTGTCCCTTAGCAATGTCAAACATAATAGAAGCATCTGAAATATGCAATAATCCCAGTATTGCCTCTGTAACCCATGAGGTCAGCTGTTAATGGGCATGAAGTGGTTTTACTTTTCTTTGGCTAAAGAGATTTTTTTTAATGATGAATGACGTGGAGCACCAACTGCAAACTCAACTTAACAACTAATTACATATCTGCATGAGCTTTTCAAAGCAGCAGCAGGATTAATAGCAGCAATTTATGTCATCTAAAGAGTAAGATGCAACTTCAGTAATACGCATAGAGAGCATGACACCTAATCAAAATTCATATCACTGTGACCACTTAATTTATAGAATTGATTTTAAAAATTACATTTGGAATAAACCATATAGTTTGACTTAGGACATTAAGCAGAAACTGAGTAATTTTTCCTTTAATTTAGAAATGTAATGAACTTTCAATTGTTTTATGAGCCAAAATTGTAAAATTGACGTGTTGCTATTTGTTTTTCAGGGAGTGCATTTAACTAACGATAGGGCTATATTTTAACTGATTCTGCTGTTTGGAAGTGGGGAGGTAGCATCTTGGAAATTATGGAGAAAAGCATACTACCTCATTCCTGCTCCTAATCCAATGAAAACCATCTTTCTCAGGCACTTCATGAGCTTCATTTAGGTATGTAAATTGGTCCTTTGATAGAAAGAGGACTACAAAGCCATTTTAGGGGAGGCAATGGTGTAGTGGTATTGTTGCTGGACTCGTAATCCAGTGACCCAGGGTAATGCTCTAGGCACCTGGGTTTGAACCCCACCACGGCAGATGGTAGAATTTGAATTCAATAAAATTCTGAAATTAAAAGTCTAATGATGACCATGAAATCATTGTTAATTGCTGCAAAAACCCATCTGGCTCATTAATGTCCTTTAGGGGAGGAAATCTGCCATCCTTACTTGGTCTGGCCTATATTTGACTCCAGACCCACAGTAATGTGGTTGACTCCTAAATGCCCTCTGAGCAAGGGCAATTGGTGATGGGAAAAAATTCTGCCCTAACCAGCAATGCCCCCATCCCATGAATGAATACAAAAAAAATAAACATTTGTGTGAATCAGGCACACAGGCCACTGAGTGTTTGATCTGGCAGCAATACTGATAGGAAAATGGGAGAGGCATACAAATGGTATTTACGTACAAAATGTCAGTTATCTTCCTGAAATCTGTTTTGTCACCTATTTTGATGACACAGTCCTAGTTGGTATCCTATATTCTACCGGATGTAAACTTGAAGTCAACCAAAACTCTGCTGCCCATGTTTTAACTAACAGGAAGTCCCGTTTCCCTATCCATCCTGTGCTCACTGGCCTACATTGGCTCCCATTCAAACAACGGGTAGAATTTTACGGCAGTGGGATTTTACATTCCCACTGTCGTCAATGGGATTTATAATGGCCCGCCGCATTTTACGGTCCCATCCCCGCCGAAACAGCACCGTAAAATTCTGCCCAACGTCTTGATTTAAATTTTTCATCCTTCTGTTCAAACCCCTGCATGGCCTCACCCCTCCCTATCTCTCTCATCTTCACAAAGGTCACAACACTCTGGTGTATTTGGGCTCCTCTAATTCTGGCACCTTGAGGATTCCCAATTTTATTTGGTCCACAGTTTGCCTACACTCCAAGCTCTGGAATACTCTTTCTAAACCTCTTTGTTTCGCTTTCTTCCATTAAGATACTCCTTAAAACTTTCCCCTTTGCCTAAGCTTTTGGTAACCTGACTGAATATCTCCTTATGTGGTGCAGTCTCATACTTTGTTCCATAATGCGCCTGTAAAACATGTTGGGATGTTTTGTTACGTTAAAGACACAACATTATTATAAGCTGTTGCCGCTGTTCATCAAATATTAAACTATTATATACATCCACAATTCCTTCAGTAACAAGAGGCAGGGATTGGAAACTTTTGACACTGGGAGTCATTCTGGCCATTCAAATTTGGGCGCAAAAATAAAACAGGAAAGGTGGCTCAACCATGGATTGCAAAATAAAGTAGGGATAGCATTAGATCCAAAGAGGAGACATATAAAATTGCCAGAAAAACAGCAAGCCTGAGGATTGGGAACAATTTAGAATTCAGCAAAAGTGGACAAAAAAATTGATCAAGAAGGGGAAAATGGAGTATGGGAGTAAACTTGTGGGGAACGTAGCTGACTGTAAAAGCTTCAATAAATATGTGAAGAGAAAAAGGTTAGCAAAGACAAATGTAGGTCCCTTACAGTCAGAAACGGGGAAAATTATAATGGGGGACAAAGATATGGCAGAAGAATTGAACACAGATTTTGGTTCTGTCTTCACAAAAGAGGACACAAATAATTTCCCAGAAATATTAGGGAACCAGCGGTCAAGTAAGACGGAGGAAGAAAATCAGTATTAGTAAAAAAACGATGCTAGAGAAATTATTGGGGTTAAAGGCTGAAAAATCCCCAGGGCCTGATAATCTACATCCTAGAGTACTAAAGGAAGTGGCCCTGGAAATATTGGATGCATTGATGGTCATCTTCCAAAATTCTATAGACTCTGGAGCAGTTCCTACAGATTGGAGGGTGGCAAATGTAACACCACTATTTAAAAAAGGAGGGAGAGAAAAAGCAGAGAATTGCAGACCAGTTAGCCTAACATCAGTAGTAGGAAAAATGCTAGAGTCTATTATAAAAGAACACTTGGAAAACATTAATGGGGTTCGACAAAGTCAGCATGGGTTTATGAAAGTGAAAATTATGTGTAGCTACTCCACTGGAGTTTTTTGAGGATGTTAGTAGTAGAACAGATAAGGGAGAACCAGCGGATACGGTGTATTTGGATTTCAAGAAGTCTTTTGATAAGGTCCCACATAAGAGGCTAGTGGGCAAAATTAAAGCACATGGGATCGGGGGTAATACACTAGCAAGGATTGAGAATTGGTTGACAGAACAGAAACAGGGCAGAATCTTCTAGGTAGTGTGTGGGGGCGGGCGCGACACACCGATGCATAAAATGACATGCGATGATGTTGAGCTTGTGTCTTGACATCACCGTGTGCCATCGCGATATTTCGGAGGGCGGGCATGCTATGAGTTCTGAGGCGCGCACGCCATTAATTAATGGGCCACTTAAGGCCCTTGAGGCAGTAATACACAGCTCATGCGATTTTCAGAGCATTGCACGGGCGCAACAGGCAGGCGGGTAGGCCACATTTTTAAAAACCTCATCCACGGGCGGGTTCAGAGGGGCGGAGTAGGCTTGAGAATGTCAATTGTTAGTCATTCACTTTAGAACTTTACTGCTACTTGTTTGTGTGAACAGGAGAACTTCAAATATCTTCAGAGCTGCTTTGACAGAAATAACAAGCTTCAGGTCAGGACTCTGGAAGAAACATAATTCTTGGGGTCTTGAAGGTTTCTGGCAGCTTTCCCTTGGCCTGGGAATGGGAGTTATGCTCTCCACTGGAGGCATCTCCTCTGAGGAGGAAGAGAGGGCCAGGAGGGGGAGGAGGCCAGGAGTCCATATGCAGCCTCCAGGGAATCCACCTTTGGGAGGACAGGTGCAGGCACAAGGGGCGCAGGGCCAACAGGAAGTGCAAGGTGGAAGGGACTGCAGAATACGCCATTGTCCTGCTGCCAGCGTTTACAGGCAGCGATGCAGCTACCTCAATATGTCTGAGGTACAATGCCGAAGGAGGCTCCATTTCTCAAGGGAGACAACAACTTCCATCTGTCAGATAATAGGCCCTGAGAACAGCTCCAACTGTGTGGGTGGACAGCCCATGCCAGTGGCTCTAAAGGTCACAGTGGCTGTCAACATCTGTTCCTCCGGCTTTTTCCAGGGGTCAGTGGGTAACCTTTGAGGAGTCTCCCAATTAGCTGCCCACAGTCGTGTCAAGCAGGCTACAGACTCTCTATTCAGGCGTGCATTGACTTTCATCCTCTATCGCTCAGACAAGGCCAGCCAGGCAGAGCGAGCCAGAGGCTTAGCAGCGATTGCTCGGTCCCCCATGTCCAGGGTGCAATCGACTATACACACGTGCCCATCAAGGCGCCAGTGGGTGAGCTGGGAGCCTTCGTCAACAGGAAGGGGTTCCACTCCATGAACGTGCAGATAGTGTGTGACCATAGGATGCAGATTCTGTGAATCTGTGCCAGGTATCCAGGCAGCTCCCATGACACCTGAGACACTCCCAGGTGCCGAGGCTCTTCAGTGCTCCAGCCCCGCTGGATGGATTGTTGCTGGGTGACAAGGGCTATCCCCTCAAAAGGTGGTTCATGACGCCCCTCCACCATCCAAGGACAAAGGCTGAGCAGCAGTACAATAGGAGCCACACCTCCACAAGGGTTGCAGTGCAGAGAGCCATCGGTCTTCTCAAGATGTGCTTCTGATGCCTGGACCGCTCAGAGGATGTACTCCAGTACCCCCCACAGATCGTGTGTCGCTGATAGTGGTTGCATGCTGCGCCCTCCACAATCTGGCGCTGGCTGCAGACGATGAGTCCAGTAGTGAGTCCGAGGATGAGCACGCTCAGGAGAACATTGAGGGGATAGATGCTAACCCGAGCAACCTCCAGGGAGGCAGGAACACCTGGGAGGCTTTGATCCAACGATCCTTCACAGCCTACCATAGATAGACCTCCAACACATGCCAGGGCTGCAAGCTCCATACTCGATACCTGAGAGCAACATCTGCCTGGTTAGGAACATGAACTATGTGACTTGTCAATAAAGCTCAATGTCAAACAAGTCACTCATAACATCATGGGTTCCCTTTCACCTGCAGAAGTAATGAAGCACCCAGAGGCTTGTTGAGAACTAAAACATTTGATAATTGCATATTAGAATACAGAAATGAAAGTGCATTAAAAGGTGTTGAGCAACACACCTAATGAAAAACAACTGAAACATCGGGGGGGGTGGGGGGCGCAAAAGAAAACCACCAGTAATAAGCGCATAGATAAAAGCAAAATACTGTGGATGTTGGAAATCTGAAACAAAAACAAATATAGCTAAAAAAACTCAGCAGGTCTGACAGCATCTGCGGAGAGGAACACAGTTAACGTTTCAAGTCCAAATGACTCTTCATCAGAATTAAAGAAATATAAAAATGAGGTGAAGTATAAGCTGGTTGAAGGGGGTAGGACAGGTAGAGCTGGATAGAGGGCCAGTGATGGGTGGAGGTAAAGAAGAGATGACCAAGGACGTCATAGACAAAAGGACAAAGGGGTATTGATGGTGGTGATATTAGCTAAGGAATGTGCCAATGAGGACATTAAGGGTAGCAAGCAGGACAAGCTAGTGGCAGATGGCCCTAGTGGGGATGGGGTGGGGGGGAGGGATCGAAATGGGCTAAAAGCTGGAGATAAAACATAGATCGAAATAATTTTTAAATAGTGGGAAAAGAAAAATACATTTAAAAAATATAAATTATTGGAAAAAGGGGGATTGGAAAGGGGGTGGGGATGCAGGAGAGAGATCATAATCTGAAATTGTTGAACTCAATATTAAGCCTGGAAGGCTGTAAGGTGCCTAGTCGGAAGATGAGATGCTGTTCCTCCAGTTTGAATTGAGCTTCACTGGAACATTGCAGCAGGCCAAGGACGGACATGTGGGCATGAGAGCAGGGTGGTGTGTTGAAATGACAAGCGACAGGGAAGTCTGGGTCAGGCTTGCGGACAGACCGAAGGTGTTCCGCAAAGCAGTCACCCAGTCTGCGTTTGGTCTCTCCAAAGTAGAGGAGACGGCATTGGGAGCAGTGATAAGCACATGGTATGCTTAAGGTGCCACGTCCAGGTACTCCCCCTCGCTGGCACCAGCATTTGAGACAACCTGCTGACTCTGCTGTCCTGTTGGCCTTGATGACCTCAGCCAGCGTCCTCCGGCCCATGGAGCCTGTGCTGGTCTAGACTTGGAGGAAGCGGCCAGTGGCTTGGCTGGCATCTCTCCAATCATCGTAGCCTCTTCAGATGGCACGGTTACTGGCAAAGGGGCGGAGGAGCTGCTGCCCTCAACCGGACCACCCGGAAAGGAGCCTGCAGTGACAACAGGCAACAGCTGCACCAATGTGAGGTCAGTTTGGACTTCCCTGCTCAATGTAGATGGATGAGTACCTAGCTGGGATACTGGGTGCCCAATCTATCTCGCACACTGATACTGACCAACTGAGGTCAATGCCGCTGTGAGGGCTTGCAGGTCCGAGTGCATCCTCAAGAAGCCCTGATTGTTCCCCTGGAGTATCCTCTACATGAGAGTTGCCACTGTCTCCATGGAGGAGGCATTGTGCTCGGTCATAAGGGTCATTGCATTTCTCATGCTCCACATGGACTCCTCCACAATGGAGACCATGGCACACATTGATCTCATGTATCTCCACCAGATCCTCCCGCACACCCCACTGGACTTTCAGCATCTGCTGCCTCAGGAACGACTCCAGAGGCACATCATCAGTGACAGACTGAGCATGTTCCTCGTCCCCAGCAGTCTTCCGACTGCCAGTGCCCTGGGCACTCTCTGCCTCTGCCTGCACCTCAAGCGAGTGTGAATTGCCCTCACCGCTGTGCACTGAGATACTAGCCGATGATCTTATCCCCACCAAGGTGCTGGTATCTGTGCTGGTGCCTGCCTGGCTGAGAGGGTGTGATGCTGGTGTGTTTATATCTTCTGGGCCCTCAGGGGTCAGTGGCAGTCCCTCTGCCTCCTGCATGTGGGTGTGCTCCAGAGAGGCTGAAAGGAAATACAAGAACATTTGATTAGTTGAAGTCATTATACTGTTAATGTGCCTGCTTGGCACCTGGATCAGGATGTGCTCCTCCTTCCATTATCAATGGGAAACCCATGTTGGATGCTGAAATCTATATACAGTCAACAGTGGAATGGTTATGACAGACATTGTGACCTCAGTGCACGGCACTCTTACCTCCCAGTGGCACTCCAACCTCACCGCAGCCGGTAGACCTGGGCGCATGGCACCTCTCCAGCTCGAGAGCCTCCTGCTTGAATCTGGTCAGTATGAATAGGTGGGCCTGCCCTTCGACAGTCTGCTGCTATTTGATATTATTGTGTGCGGTCTTCTCCTGAAAGGTGAGAGGAGCATTGATTAGTCCACCCTGTACCTGCATTGCCATTGCAGCCTTGCCACCCCCATCTGAGTGAAACATTGCAGGGCACAGTCAATTCATGACCCTGGAGCCGTGATACACTCACTCCAAGCAGCCAGGGCTGACCCTCTTGCCCAGGTATTGCCTCCATCACATTCACCACTCACACTCTAAGACCTTCCAAACCAACTACCACCCAGAGGGACAAGCGCAGCAGATGGATGGCTGCACCACCAACTGGAAGTTCCCCTCCAAGTCAGTCAGCATCCTGACTTGGAAAAGTTTCGGCGCTCCACCACTGCACCTAGGTCCAGATCCTGGAGCTCTCCCCCAAACAGTACTGCGGGTGTACCTGCACCACATGCAGCAGATACAGAAGGCAGCTCACCACCACCCTCTCAGGGGCAGCTAGTCATGGTCAATAAATGCTGGCCCACCCAATGAAGGTCACATGTTGTGAATGAATGAATGCAATAACAAATTTCCGAGTTGCATGGTGGTGCCGGGGGGCCAATCTAACTGCTCTGCTAAGTGACCCATGCCAACATGGTACTCACCCTTCCCAATCACAAGAAGTCATTGAACCGCTTGCGGCACTGCACCCAGGTGCGTCTCACCACATTGTGGGAGCTGGCCCTTTCTGCCACCTCCTCCCAGGCACGTCTTGTCATGTGAGGGGGCCTCCTCCTCCCGTCCATTGGCACTACGATGTTGTGCCGTGCTGCCACCTCCTCGAGGAGGGCAGCGAGGCACTCATCCAAAAATCTCGGGGCATACTGCCCCGCCGACCTGCCCTCCTACCTGGCCTGCTCTCCGAGAGTGCTGTCTGACATCCTGCTGTGCAACATCAGTGTTAGCCTTTGGAATGCTGCCTGCGCTGTTTTTGAATTGGCCGCCAGGTCACCATTGGACTCCTGCTGCCGCCCGCCCCTTCCTGCTGTTCTCAGGAACACGATTCATGAAGGGTGGGCCTTAATTGGCTCACCTGCGTAAAATGGCAGCGCGGAACCGATCGCCACCTATGATCAGCTCTGCGCCCGCCTGCACCCGCTCCCAAACACCAGGGATCTGTGCTTGGGCCCCAGCTTTTCACGATATATATAAATGGTTTGGATGAGGAAACTAAATGCAATGTTTCCAAGCTTGCTGATGACACAAAACTGGGCGGGGTTGTGAGTTGTGAGGAGGATGCTGGGAAGCTTCAGGGTGATTTAGACAAGTTGTGTTTGTGGGCAAGGGCATGGCAGATGTAGTGTACCATGGATAAATGTAAAGTTATACACTTCGGTGTGAAAAACAGCAAAGCAGAGTATTATTTAAATGGTGATATATTGGGAAATGTGGACATAGAAAGGAATCTGGTATCCTTGTACGCCAGTCAATGAAAGTAAACAGGCAGATGCAGCAAGCAATTAGGAAGGCAAATAGTATGTTGGCCTTCATTACAAGAGTATTTGAGTTCAGAAGTAGGGACGTCTTACTACAGTTATGCAAGGCCTTGGGGAGACCACACCTGGAATATTGCAAAACAAAAACAGAATTACTGGAAAAACTCAGCAGGTCTGGCAGCATCGGCGGAGAAGAGTTGACATTTCGAGTCCCCATGACCCTTCAACAGAACTGAGTGAATATTAGGAGAGGGGTGAAATATAAGCTGGTTTAAGGTGGGGGGGGGGGGCAGTGGTTGGTGGGGGGGGGAGTGGGGGGGGTGTGTGTGGAGTGGGGGGAGAGAAGTGGGGGGCGGTGTTGTAGGGACAAGCAAGCAGTGATAGGAGCAAATAATCAAAAGATGTCACAGACAAAAGAACAAAGAGGTGTTGAAGGTGGTGATATTATCTAAATGAATGTGCTAATTAAGAATGGATGGCAGGACACTCAAGGTACAGCCCAAGTGAGGGTGGGGTGGAAAGACTAGCATAGCAGAAAAGGTTTGAAAATAATGGAAATAGGTGGGAAAAGAAAAATCTATATAAATTATTGGAAAAAACAAAAGGAAGGGGGAAGAAATAGAAAGGGGGTGGGGATGGAGGAGAGAGTTCAAGATCTAAAGTTGTTGAATTCAAGATTCAGTCTGGAAGGATCAAGGATCATCCTCTGCTATTTCTGCCAACTCCAGCATGATGCCACCACCAAACACATCTTCCCTTCACTGCACCCCGCCCCCCCCACCACCCCCCCCCCCCCCCCCCCCCGCCCCCCCGGTGGCATTCCGTAGGGATCATTCCCTCCGGGACACCCTGGTCCACTCCTCCATCACGCACTACTCCTCAACCCCCACCTATGGCACCTCCCCATGCCCACGCAAAAAGTGCAACACCTGCCCCTTCTCTTCCTCTCTCCTCACCATCCAAGGGCCCAAACACTCCTTTCAAGTGAAGCAGCATTTCACTTGCATTTCCCCCAACTTAGTCTACTGCATTTGTTGCTCCCAATGCGGTCTTCTCTACACTGGAGGGACCAAACGTAAACTGGGCGACCGCTTTGCAGAACACCTATGGTCTGTCCGCAAGAAAGACCCAAACCTTCCTGTTGCTTGCCATTTTAACACTCAACCCTGCTCTCTTGCCCACATGTCTGTCCTTGGCTTGCTGCATTGTTCCAGTGAAGCCCAACGCAAACTGGAGGAATAGCACCTCATCTTCTGACTAGGCACTTTACAGCCTTCTGGACTGAATATTGAATCCAACAACTTTAGATCTTGAACTCCCTCCTCCATCCCCACCCCCTTTCTGTTTCTTCCCCCTTCCTTTTGTTTTTTCTAATAATTTATATAGATTTTTCTTTTCCCACCTATTTCCATTATTTTTAAATCTTTTATGCCATGCTAGTCTTTCCACCCCATCCCTACTAGAGCTGTACCTTAAGTGCCCTGCCATCCATTCTTAAATAGCGCATTTGTTTAGATAATATCACCATCTTCAACACCTCTTTGTTCTTTTGTCTGTGACATCTTTTGATTATTTGCTCCTATCGCTGCTTGCTTGTCCCTACAACCACACCACCCCGCCCACTTCTCTCTCCCCACCACCACCTTAAATCAGCTTATATTTCACCCTTCTCCTAATATTCACTCAGTTCTATTGAAGGGTCATGAGGACTTGAAAAGTCAACTCTTTTCTTCTCTGCCGATGCTGCCAGACCTGCTGAGTTTTTCCAGGTAATTCTGTTTTTGTTTTGGATTTCCAGCATCCACAGTTTTTTGTTTTTATCTCTGGAATATTGCATGCAGCTTTGGCCTCCCTACCTAAGAAAAGATATACTTGCCATAGAGGGAGTGGAGCGAAGGTTCACTAGGCTGATACTGGGTTGGCAGGACTGTTGTATTAGGAGAGATTAGTTCGACTGGGCCTGTATTCTCTTGAGTTTAGAAGAATGAGAGAGGATCTGATTGAAACCTATAAAATTCTAACAGGGCTAAACAGACTGGCTGCAGGGAGAATGTTTCCCCTGGTTGGGGGGGTCTAGGACCAGGGGCCACTGACTCAGGATATGGGGCAGGCCATTTAGGACTGAGATGAAGAAAAATGTCTTCACTCAGAGGATGGTCATCCTGTGGAATTCTCTACCACAGAAGGCTATGGGGGCCAGGTCACTGAGTATATTCAAGAAAGAAATTGCTAAGTTTTTGGAAATTAGGAGCATCAAAGGGTATGAAGAGAAAGTGGGAATATGGCGTTGAGATAGAGGATCAGCCATGATCATATTGAATGGTGGAGCAGCTTGAATGGCCAAATGGTCTACTCCTGCTCCTAGTTTCTATGTTAGGAGAAGAGGAGGAAGATGATCAAGAGCAACGGCAGTTGCAGCAATGGAAACCTCAAAGAGCTGCGATGGGCTATTGAGGGTAACACAAAGGAGTGGGGATACTCACCAGTGTCCTTACTATACACATGGGATATACAGTGTGTCAAGAGGCTGTGGTTCTTCAGACAAACTGGCTCAGAGTTGTGCAGCCTCCTGCAAGGAGACTTCCAGCTAACTCTTCCACCTGGCCACTCCTTGTCTGTGAGTATAAAGACATATACAGATTATCATGGGTGCTCAAGAAAGCTGGTGCTTTTAAAAAAAAATCTTTTATGGATGTGGGTGGCTAGGCCAGCATTTATTACCCTTCCTTAATTACCCTTGAGAAGGTGGTAGTGAGCTGCCTTCTTGAACCGCTGCAGTCCATGTGGTGTAGGTACACTCACAGTGCTGTTAGAAAATTCCAGAATTTTGACCCAGTGACAATGAAGGAATAAAGATATAGTTTCGAGTCAGGATGATGAGTGGCTTGGAGGGGAACTTGCAGGTGGTGGTGTTCCCATCTATCTGCTGGCCTTCTCCTTCCAGGTAGTAGAGATCACAGATTAGGAATGTGCTGTCGAATGAGCCTCGGTGAGTTGCTGCAGTGTATGTTATTGCCACTGTGTGCCAGTGATGGAGGG
Organism: Carcharodon carcharias; assembly: GCF_017639515.1. NCBI lineage: Eukaryota > Metazoa > Chordata > Chondrichthyes > Lamniformes > Lamnidae > Carcharodon > Carcharodon carcharias. The sequence continues at coordinate 134,259,709 of NC_054472.1, forward strand.
AATGGATGTTGAAGGTGGTAAATGGGTTGTCAATCAAGTGGACTGCTTTGTCCTGGATGGCATTGAGCTTCTTGAATGTTGTGGGAGCTACACTCATCCAAGCAAGTAGAAAGCATTTCATCACACTCCTGACTTTTGCCTTGCAGATGGTCATCAGGCATTTGGGAGTCAGGAGGTGAGTTACTCTCCCAGAATTCCCAGTCTCTGCACATTATTTATCTGGCTGGTGCAGTACAGTTTCCTGTCAATGGTAATCTCCAGGATGCTGATAGTGGGGGATTCAGCGATGGTAATGCCATTGAAAATCAAGGCCAGATGGTTGGATTCTCTCTTGTTGGAGGTGGTCATTGCCTGGTACTTGTGTGATGTGAATATTACTTGCTGCTTATCAGCCCAAGCCTGAATATTGTCCAGGCCTTGCTGCATTTGGACATGGACTGCTTCAGTATCTGGGGAATCGTGAATGGTGCTGAACATTGTGCAATTATCAGCAAACATCCCCACTTATGACCTTATGATGGACAGAGGGTCATTGTTGAAGCAGCTGAAGATGATTGAGCCTTGGGCACTACCCTGAAGAACATTGAAGTGAAGTTCTGGAACTGAGACCCTGTGTCACATCACTCTCTCTGCAGCTGGGACCCAGTGCCACATAACACAATCTGCAGTTAGTACACTGTCACGTTACTCATTCAGCAGCGAGGATCCTGTGTCACATCAGCCAATCTGTAGCTAGTACACTGTCAAGTCACTCATTCAGCAGCTGGGATATTGTGTCACATCACTCACTCTGCAGCTGGGATCTTGTGTCACATCACTCACTCTGCAGCTGGGATCTTGTGTCACATCACTCACTCTGCAGCTGGGATCCTGTGTCACATCACTCACTCTGCAGCTGGGATCTTGTGTCACATCACTCACTCTGCAGCTGGGATCTTGTGTCACATCACTCACTCTGCAGCTGGGATCTTGTGTCACATCACTCACTCTGCAGCTGGGATCCTGTGTCACATCACTCACTCTGCAGCTGGGATCTTGTGTCACATCACTCACTCTGCAGCTGGGATCTTGTGTCACATCACTCACTCTGCAGCTGGGATCCTGTGTCACATCACTCACTCTGCAGCTGGGACCCAGTGCCATATAACACAATCTGCAGTTAGTACACTGTCACGTTACTCATTCAGCAGCGAGGATCCTGTGTCACATCAGCCAATCTGTAGCTAGGACCGTGTGTCACATCACTCAGTCACAGCTAGGATCCAATATCACATCATTCAATCTGCAGTTAGTACACTGTCAAGTCACTCATTCAGCAGCTAGGGTCCTCTGTCACATTAGCTAATCTGTAGCTAGAACCCTGTGTCACATCACACAATCTGCATTTATGATCCAGTGTCACATCAGTCACTCTGCAGCTGAGACATTGTGTCACATCAGTCACTCTGCAGCTGGGACATTGTGTCACATCACTCACTCTGCATTTATGATCCTATGTCAAATCATTCAACCTGTAGCAAGGATCCTGTGTCACATCACTCACTCTGCAGTTGGGACATTGTGTCACATCACTCAATCTGTAGCTAGGATCCTGTGTCACATCACTCACTCTGCAGCTGGGACATTGTGTCACATCACTCACTCTGCAGCTGGGACCCTGTGTCACATCACTCACTCTGCAGCTGGGACCCTGTGTCACATCACTCAATCTGTAGCTAAAGCCCTGTTTCTCATCAGTCAATCTACAGCTGGGACCATGTCTCACATCAGTCAATCTGAAACTAGGACCCTATGTCACTTCAATCAATTTGCAGCTAGGGCCATGTGTCACATAACACAATCTGCAGTTAGTACACTGTCAAGTCACTGATTCAGCAGCGAGGATCCTGTGTCATATTAGCTAATCTCTAGCTAGAACCCTGTGTCACATCACACAATCTGCATTAATGAGCCTGTGTCACATCAGTCACTCTGCAGCTGGGACATTGTCAAATCACAGTCTGCAACTGGGACCCTGTGTCACATCATACAACCTGCAGCTGGGACATTGTGGCACAACAGTCAATCTGTAGCTAGGATCCTGTGTCACATCAGTCAACCTGTAGCTAGGACCCTGTGTCAAATCACTCAACCTACAGTCAGGACATGGTGTCACATGACACAATTTGCAGCTAGTACACTGTCATGTCACTCATTCAGCAGCTAGGATCCTATGTCACATCACTCAATCTGTATTTATGAAAAACAAAAACAGAATTACCTGGAAAAACTCAGCAGGTCTGGCAGCATCGGCGGAGAAGAAAAGAGTTGACGTTTCGAGTCCTCATGACCCTTCGACAGAACTTGCGTTCGAGTCCAAGAAAGAGTTGAAATATAAGCTGGTTTAAAGTATGTGTGTGGGGGGGCGGAGAGATAGAAAGACAAAAAGACTTTCCAGGTAATTCTGTTTTTGTTTTGGATTTCCAGCATCCGCAGTTTTTTTGTTTTTATCTCTGTATTTATGATCCTGATTCATCAATCAACCTGTAGCTAGAACCCTGTTTCACACCAGCAAACCTGAAGCTGGGACCCTGTGTCACATCAGGCAATTTGAAACTAGAATCCAGTGTTACATCCCTCAATCAACAGCTGGGACCCAGTGTCCCATCACACAACCTGCATCTAAACTGTCATGTCACTTATTCAGCAGCTAGGATCATGTGTCACATCAGCCAGTCTGTGGCTGGGACCCTGTATCACATCCCTCACTCTGCAGTTAGGACACTTTGTCACATCACTCAATCTGCAGCTATAAACCTGTTTCACACCAGTAAATCTGCAGCTGGGAACCTGTGTCACATCACACAATCTGTAGCAGGGAAATTATGTCACATCAGTCAATGTGAAGCTGTGACGATGTGTCACATCACACAATCTGCTTCTATGTCCCTGTGTCACATCATTAACTTTTTAAAAATTCATTCATGGGATGTGGGCTTCGTTGGCTGGGCGAGCATTTATTGCCCATGCCTAAGTGACCTTGACAAGGTGATGGTGAGCTGCCTTCTTGAACAGCTGCAGTCCATGTGGTGTAGGTACACCCACAGTGCTGTTAGGGAGTTCCAGGATTTTGACCCAGTGACAGTGAAGGAATGGCGATATATTTCCAAGTCAGGCTGGTGAGTGACTTCTAGGGGAACTTCCAGGTGGTGGTGTTCCCATCTACCTGCTGCTCTTGTCCTTCTAAATGGTAGTGGTCCTGGGTTTGGGAGGTGCTGTTGAAGGAGCCTTGGTGAATCCCTGCAATGCATCTTGTAGTTGGTACACACTGCTGCTACTGTGCATCGGTGGTGGAGGGAGAGAATGTTTGTGGAAGTGGTGCCAATCAAGTGGGCTGCTTTGTCCTGGACAGTGTTAAGCTTCTTGAGTGTTGTGGGAGCTGCACTCATCCAGGCAAGTGGAAAGTATTCCATCACACTCCTGACTTGTGGCTTGTATATGGTTGTCAGGCTTTGGGGAGTCAGGAGGTGGGTTACTCATTACACGATTCCTAGTCTCTGACCTGCTCTTGTAGCCACAGTATTTATATGGCTAGTCCAGTTCAGTTTCTGGTAAACCCAGGATGTTGATAGTGGGAGATTCAGTGATGATAATGCCATTGAACATCAAGGGGCGGTGGTTAGATTTACTCTTGTTCGAGATGGTCATTGCCTGCCACCTGTGTGGCATGAATGATACTTGCCATTTGTCAGCCCAAGCCTGGATATTGTCCAGATCTTGTTGCATTTAAACATAGACTGCTTCAGTATCTGAGGAGTCATGAATGGTGCTGAACATTGTTCAATCATCAACAAACATCCCCTCTCTCGACCTTATGATGGAAGGAAGGTCATTGATGAAGCAATTGAAGATGGTTGGGCCGAGGCCCCTACCCTGAGGAACTCCTGCAGTGATGCCTTGAAGCTGAGATGACTGACCTTCAACAACCATAACCATTTTACTTTGTGCTAGGTATGACTCCAACCAGTGAGGAGTTTTCACCTTGATTCCAGTTACAGATTACAGGTCACACATTGTGGTTGCATACAATTTTGCTGCTGCTGGTGGCCCACAGCACCTCATGGATGCTCAGCCTTGAGTTGCTAGATCTGTTCAAAATCTATCCCATTTAGCATGGTTATAGTGCCACACAACACGTTGGGGGGTATCCTCAATGTGAAGGCAGGATTTTGTCTCCACAATGACTGAATGACTGTGCAGTGGTCACTCCTCCCAATACTGTCATGGACAGATTCGTCTGCAGCAGGAAGGTTGTTGAGGATGAGGTCAGGTATATGTTTCCCTCTTGTTAGTTCCCTCACCACCTGCCACAGACCCAATCTAGCAGCTATGTTGTTTAGGACTCAGCCAGTGATGATGCTACCAAGGCACTCTTGATGATGGGCATTGAAGTGCTCCACACAGAATACATTCTGCACCCTTGCCACCTTCAGTGTTTCATCCTAGTGGTGTTGAACATGGAGGAGCACTGATTCATCAGCTGAGGGAGGGCTGTACATGATAATCAGCAGGAGGTTTCCTTGCCCATGTTTGACATGATGCCATGAGACTTTATGGGATCTGAGTGGATGTTGAGGGCAACTCCTTCCTGACTGTATACCACTGTGCTGCCACCTCTGATGGACACTGTCCTGCCTCTGGGACAGGGCATACCCAGGGATGGTGATGATGGAGTTTGGGACATCATCTATAAGATATGATTCTGTGAGGATGACTGTGTCAGACTGTTGCTTAAATAGTCTGTGAGACAGCTCTCCTAATTTTAGCACTAGCCCCCAGATGTTAGCAATCAGGACTTTGCAGTGTTAATGGGGCTGAGATTGCTGTTTTCATTTCCGGTGCTTAGGTCAATGCCAGATGATCCATCCGGTTTTCTGTCTTTGTAGCAGTTTGTACAACTGAGTAACTTGCTAGAGGGCATTTAAAAGTCAACCCCATTGCTGTGGGGCTGGAGTCATGTGTAGGCCAGACAAAGTAAGGATGGCATTAGTGAACCAGATGGTTTTTTTACAACAAGCGACAATGGTTTCATGGCTATCATTAGGCTTGAATTCCAAATTTTTATTGAATTCAAATTACCTCATCTGATATGGCAGGATTTGAACCCACGTTCCCAGAGCATTACCCTTGGTCTCGGGATGACTAGCCAGTGACATTACCACTACGCCATTGCTCCCCCTAAGTCTGCAGCTACGACTTGTGCCAGATCACTTAATCTGCAGCTGGGACCATGGGCAGAATTTGCCGAGCCCGCTGGTGGCGGATGTTACAGGTGGTGTGTGCAGAAAATATGGTGCGACCTGCTTCACGATGGCATGTAGGCAAGTCACAATTGTCCACTCAGCCCGCCAACAGCGGGCCGTGTTTCTCGTCATTGGCCAGCAGGGAGCTTATTGTAATACATCAACGTAAAATTAAAAGGACATCCCGCCAGGCTTTGGGAATCCCGCTGTATCATCCATCCGCATCGGTGGGAAAGCAAGCTGACGTGTTCCACAACAACACACAGGCAACGTGCACTTGGCGGCCTTCACTTTGGCTGAACTGATGTGTATGAGTAGCAGCGTTCTCCACAGCTCGCCCATTGTTTACAGGCCTCAGGGGCGCTGGGGGGGTCGGTGGGGGGAAACTGATTCTTGGTCCTGGAGGTAACTGCTTTGGGGGGGGGGGTGGGGGGGTGTCCAGGCGCAATTGCTGGCCAGCCTCAGAGGTGATTGCTGAGGGGGGAGCGTGTCCAGGGGCAAGCGCTGGCCAGCCTCGGAGGCGACCATTGTCAGTGTGGGGGGCGGTGAAGTGCAGCACTGGCACAGGCAATTGGCATGAGGGGCAGGGTAAGAAACGGAAGTGGCCACGCATTAGGGACACCTGTATAAACTGACCATACTTCTGTAACTGAGACAGATCAGGTGCAGCCACAGTGATATGATTGGGGTCGGTCTCCTAGTCTACCCACCCATTTAAGTAACATGCAGGCACCAAAGGGCCACCAAGTGCTCCATACCTCACCCACCCACCACCACCCCTGTCCCCCCAACCCCCTCAGCACAGACTTTGCGTCCCACATCACTTTATTGGACTGCGGAGCAGTTGGACTGCACATGTTGTACAATCTCCTCGCCAATGCTGGCCATGTAGCAGTCACTGCTGGAGACTCTCACAGCCTCTTGCAATCTCAGCATCCCAGTTTGGACCAGTTCCCCCATGTCGCAGGTTGATAGGGCAGCCATGCAGCTCACTCATCCGGGGATGACCATCATTCTCCAGGAAGCATTAAGGGGCTGTCACACTGAGTCAGGAAAGGTGCTAAATACAGCCATGATAACCACATCTTTCTCTCTTTCATGCTGCAGGAGGACCACGTCAGGATCATGGATCCTGGTGACCTAGCTGTATGCCTGGTGGCCTACGGAGAACATAGAAGATGGAAGAGAGAGCGACTGAGGCTCCTGGCCGCACAAAGGCAGGAGCAGCAACCTCATGAAGAAGGGGAAGCAGATGCTCCCGCACATGCTGCCCAAGAGCGACAATGAACCATGGCTGGTCAGTGCCTAGCGACACCCAGGGTCTATAGACACTGCCTGCCATTCCTGTAGATGACTGACAACTATTGTCGACAATGATTGCACATGTCTAGGGACCTGGTGACTCACATCTGCCACTTACTGCAACACTTGGCACCAAAGGGACATGGAGGGCATCCACTGCCAATGGCTGTGAAAATGACCATGGCGCTCAATTTCTATTCCAGTGGCTCCTTTCAGGGCTCCACAGGTGACCTCTATGGGATTTCACAATCTGAACCCACAAATGCATCCATGAAGTCATGGATGCCATCTTCTCCATGGCACACATTTCGCTCGGGACTGGGAGCCAGGATGCAAGGGCCATTGGACTTGCCCTGATCTTGGGATTTCCAGAGGTGCAGGGTGTGATTGTCTGCACTCGTGTGGTGCCCATGTCTCAGTTGCTACACTCGGTGGACTTTATCAACCGCAAGGGCTTCCACTCACTGAACGTGCAGCTGGTATGCGACCAACAGAAATGCATCCTGCAGGTGTGCGCATGGTTTCCAGGGAGTGTGCATGACACCTACATCCTGAGTCACTCGCAGATCCCTGCAGGCTTCCAGGGTCCACAGAGGCTGCAGGGTTGGCTCCTTGGGGACAAGGGCTACTCGCGGAGGCTGTGGCTGAAGACACCCGTGTGGTGGCCTCAGACTGCAGCAGAGTGACGCTATAATGAGGCTCATGCAGCAGCTCGCAACTTGGTGGAGCAGATCATTGGGGTGGTGAAGATATGGTTCCCGTGCCTGGACCAGCCTGGTGGAGCCCTGCAATACAGTCCGCAGAGGGTGTCACGCATTGTTACTGCCTGCTGCGCCCTTTACAACCTGATGCCACAATGGGGTGAGGAGCTGACTGAGGAGGAGGAAGAGGAACTGCATGTCTCCTGCAACGAGGAAGCTGTCGACAGGGATGAGGGTAAGGGAGCCCTGGTTAGTGATGATGATGTGGACGAGGCTCTCTCACTGACTAGACGAGGAAGGCTTGCTCGGGAGGCCCTCATAGCTGCTAGATTTGTGGAGGCTGATGATGACATGCAGTGAGGTGACCCCATAGATCCACACGTCACAGTTGTGAACGTTTGACTCCAGTCTGGCTTATGGCAGCGCCAATACACTCTGTGAGAATGCTCCTGTCATGGAGATGCAGTGGGAGCCCTAATCACAGGAGAATGATGACAACATGCATTGAGGACACTCCATAGATCTTCACATAGTGTCTGAGAATCTCTGACTCCTGTCTGGCCGAGGGCAGCTCACTTGCGCTCCATGATCAGGGCCATCTCAGAGACACAGCCATGAAACTTTAGATGCATCTGATTCTGTGACCACCTTCAGCACCTCAGCCCTTCAGGAGCTGGTGCACAGCATCACTGGTCCTAGATGCTCCTGTGATGGGGGCCAGCCACACCTTAAAGGTGCTGAGAGCTCACAGAGAGAATAAGAGAACCTGTGGTACCTGCCCACTATATTCTGGCAGCAATGACCAGCACCGCTGGAGTGCAGGCATCAGTAATATTTCCAGGGAGTGTGAGGCTGGACCATCACTGTGGTCTGAAGGCAGCACAAAGCACAGGGAAGAGGCCCTGGACTGAGACACCTGCCTTTATCTTGTGCAGAAAGGTTTCACATCTGAGTGACACGAGCACTTCTCAGCAGAACAAGGAGCCACAGGCAGGTTGACGTTCTTAGGAGTTTATTGGCTGTAGTGAACAGTATGTACAAGTGATCAACACCTGTACCCAGGCTGTGCAACTACTTTTACCTAACTTTCCTAACCCTGCCCTATGTCTTGGTGTTCCCCGGACATCCACAGCAGAGGTGGACGCAGCCTGCTGACTGTGACACCCTGTCTGTGATGACTTTGGCAGGTGTCCTCTGGAGGGCTGATACTCCAGCCTTCTTTTGGGGTCCTGCTGTGTGGCAGTGGCACCCTCCTTGGCCTGTAAAGCTGCAGCTGTGGAGGTCATAGGAAGAGGAGATTCAGATGTGCTGGTGACTCCCAGAGTCACCTGGATGGATGGCCCCGGAGTATGCACCTGCTGATCCTCCTCCCTATGTTTGCCTGAGGGCCCCTGGCTGACTTCACGAGTGGAAGGGGTAACTGGAGTGGTCACAGCACCAAGGCGGGCCCTAAGCAGCATGTTTCTACACCATGCAGCCCCCGGCTGCCTCTGACCTCTTTCCTGGTTAGGTTGGCTCAACTGCAGCCTGCACCCACCTCACCACACCACACCCAACCCCACAAAGACAATCCTGTCCTTGAGGCCACTTTCTTCGAGGAGGGCCGGCTGAGGTGGGAATTTTCCTGACTCCTGCTACCCATCTCGAGGAAGAATGCTCAGGCCAACATCTGAGAAAGTGGAATGACTCCTTTCCTGGCAACACAGTCATTTTTGAATTCACACATTGATTTCCCTATTCCTTCAGCAATGAAGTAACAAAGAGCACTATGTATGTATGTCTGTGTATGTGCGTTTGTGCATGTGTTCATTTTTGCTCAGTGCGGCCATTTCAATGGCATCTTCCAGAGTGATGGAAAGCCCAGATTCCTGATTGGGTTGTTGCTGCTAACCTTCCGATGATGCAGCAGCATGCACATATTAGCAGGGGAAATCACGGGCTGGGTTTAGCACTTGCCTGCCGATAGTTTTGAGGACAGGGGCGGCTTGTTAAATCCAGTGAGCAGCCTGCCTGCTGCCTTCCTGCCTAATCTGCTCCCACCGCAGTTATACCAGTGGCCAGGGTGGTGAGGGTGGCCCGCCTGCCACTGAGCCAATTGAGCCATTCAGCTGCCAGGCTCCTTGGGATCTTTAGAGGGTCCACCCCAACTTTTACCCCAGTTCCCCCTATTGCCTCACCAGCCCCAGCCGACCACCCGTCTCAGCTCCCTCACCACAGCCTGCCAGATTGGCACATGGTGAGACCCCCAAATGATGCAGCGCCACACACCCAAAATACTGGAGAGCTGCCGGCATCTGATTATCTGGCAGCTCTGTGAGGTGGGACTGGCTGGTCTGGAAGGGTGGAAGTCCTGCCTCCAGCCTAGAATCCAGATATAATTCAGTCTGCCCATTTCACTGAAAGGGAAGATCACAGAACTGCAAGTAACAACTAATTAAGTTGAGCACTCTTAAAAAGTCATCTGTCACCAGAATTTCCAACTTCAAAGAACATGCTCAGAAGAAAATCAGAATGAAATGTGGGCATGTTGCCGGGGAGTTCAATTCTAGGAGTCTGGCCCGGAGGACCTGTCAGCAGTTCTGGAAGCTGACCTCATGTGGGTGATCAAGGTTAATGAATGCATTTTCAAATAACATATCCTACCCACTGCACCATCCAACTTCTCACACTAGTCAATGCGCCAACCCCCAAGCAGTCACTCATCAGTAGTCCTTAGCAGTCAGGGCTCAGACATAACTACAGATGATCCACCTCATCCGCACACACCTACCAATGATACCAGGCACACACCCACCTCTCGTAGCCTCCATATACTTGCAGCTATTCAGCTCTGGCAGACCCAAACACATTGCAGCACACTAATTGGCATGCTTCCCTCTCTCTCTCTCTGTAGGATAAGGTGGCTCATACCCTGGGGAGCAAAGCAGAACTGGAGGCGGACACACAAGCCTGCATCATCGAAGACAGCTGAAGGAGATTCTGTTCAGCATCATGAGGCCGGTTGTAACAGATGCCTTGGCATTTGGCATTGCCAAGAACATGTTACTGCCTTATAACCCTCCGTCTATCTCACCTCACCACATCCTGCCTTCTGGCATGCAATACAAGCTGCAGATGTGTAACCATAAGCCTCTTGCTTTCCACCTCGCTCTACCTTTCTTCCTTCTCCCCAAATCTCCCTTCTGATTTTCTGCTTTCAGGAACTATGACCTGACCAGCCACGACAGCCTCGTGAGGAATTGTAGAGACACCTGAGGAGAAAGCACCATCACTTGATCTGACACAGCTACCAGCTCAGATATTGGCATAGTGTGTACCTTAGAGGCAATATAGAGTTGGAATTTGAATGCGGTGAATCATTGGGCACAACTGGACTGCAGCTAGAGCAGGGAAAAGGACAATTTGTGTGCCAGTCTCCTGGAGGGCAACATCACAGATAGGATTCTGTTGCAAAGGATTCAGATGAAAACTTCAATGAAGTGGCCTTGGGAGAGCACTGATGAACAAGCAACCCAGGATGCTTGGTGCATTGGCACAGCTACCAATCAACATTTTATCACTGTCAAGGAGCATGGTGGAGTTTGGTTCCAACATGACACAAGGCGTTGCACAGAACTTGGAACCCAACATTCCAAGCATGGGAATGGTGGCCAGATCCATTCTACAAAGTCGAGTTTTGCAACCACTATATTTTAAATCGTATGGATAAGATGTGCCCAGAATCTTACCTCAAATAAGCTAAGCAATCAGGATTAAGAAACATAAACTTAAATTGGCGAAAGTTAAAGTTAAAGGATATTAGAAAACATCAGACACATCCAAAATGCAGCAGAATGCTACATTCTGAGTAGGGTCATAGAAAACGAAATACAGTTATCTACATTACAAACATTCACATGATTTATAATTAACCACTTTTATTAGATTACTGCCTTGTCAGGATTGCTGCAAAACCACACAACATTCCTATTAATTTTATATAAAAAGATATGCATACACCTATATGTGTTACACTGAATGTAACATTACTTAGAACTTTTGTTCTTGGGTATTTGTTGTACTGATAAACAGTTTGAAGTATAGTTACAATGGCAAAAGGGCATAAGGTAAATATTAACTGTAGCCTAATGGCTATTAGCATGAAAATATTTTTCTTTTGGCATGGAGCAATGCTTGTACAATAATTCCAGAAGCCAAATTGTCTTCTGCCTTATCAATAATTCTCACAAAACTCCAAAAAGGTTTATTTTATTGGCTATTACTATCCAAAACTATCAACTTTATGGAATCAGTATGTTTGCAACAATTCTGCAATACTTTCAAATAATGTTTTAATTGTATGCTGAATTATTCTAGAAACCCATTTCCTTTATGAACATTCAACATATACTGCTTCAGTAACAATATTTCTATTTTATTCAGGAAATGAATGCTAGAGCTCACTAATGCAAACCAGATCCCAATCTCTCATAACGTGCAGCTGCAGTACAGACTTTCCCATGTTGGTTTAGCCTTCCACGCTCTCAAATTTATCTTTATGACTTCTAAAGTAATAGCCAAGCTAGAGGCTTGATTAAAAATAATGAATGGTTCATTTTATTATTTAGCCAACAATCATTTCCATTAAATTTCTAGGAGCATGAAACTTTTTAAATATACATGTATCACACAAATATTGCACCCCTGTAAAATATTTAAGGCATCTATAACCTCTCATTCAGTAACACTTCTAAAGGGCTAAATGTTTGCCATTTGGATATTTTGGTTTGAGATGAAAATATGTACTCTGTTGTTCACATGCTGTTTAGTGCCCATATAGACCATATGTTACATGCAAATATTTGAGCACCTCAGCTGTCATTCTGAGGTGTGCATGCAGGTGTGTGTTATTAATGTAGATATTCTAACAAAAGAGGGATTGCAAATTGGTGTGGTGATAAGAGATCAATTAGCCTTTATTTTTTAATTTTTTAAAACTTAAAATATCTATTTTGTACAGATTTTTGAGATCAGTCTTAAATGTGTAATTGAATGATCTATAAATTTTAATGTGAAACACCATCAGCACACCCCAGTATCAATTACTATTCACTGTTATTTTTCTAGGTTTACTTTATCTACTGGTTTTACGTAGCTGTCTCCAAATGGTAACTTGCTTTTCTTGCTTACTGATCGCTCCCATCAACCAGCTTTAAACCAAAAGAAATTTCCAGCATTTAGTAAATTAACACCACAGTGGTTGAAAAATGTTTCATTTCAAGGCAGCAGCGAGGGCAGACTGTGAATAGAGCAATTCCAGCTCTTTCCCTCTCATCCAATTACCAGTGCAGATGGTTTTTGGTTTTGGTGGTTAAGTCTAGGAAGATAAATGACAGAACAAGAAAAAGTGAACAAAAACAAACACCCCAGAACTGTGATCTTCATTTCAATTATTCTGCATATTTAAAACAGAAAGATCTGTGTTTAGTGAAAAAATGACTAGAAAGCTCTGTGACAAGATGACTTTGGTTGAATAATGTTTATAATGGATGAAAACTCTTACATATGATAACAATATTGCAGAGAGAAGAATGCCATTTTGTTTTTTGTATCTGTATGACTGAAGGAGCTATTTCCCTCCCATATCCCGACACCTTTTTTTTAAGCTATTCATACGCTTTCATTTTAAAAGCTACTATGGATTCTGCTTGTACATTGTTTCCCATTGGCATTCCAACAATAGTTGGAGTAAAAAAAATTTCATAGCAGTAATAGTGGCCTCTTGTGGTTATCTGTGTAAACTAACATGTGAATTAGGAGCAGGAGAAGTAATTTGGCCCCTCAAGCCTGCCCCACCATTCAATAAGATTATGGCTGATCTGATTGTGACCTCAACTCCACTCTCCTTCCTACCCCCAATCCCTTTGCAACCCTCATCAATCAAGTAGCCATCTAATACAGCCTTAAAAATATTCATTGACACTGCCTCCACCAGTCCCCCGGGAACAGAGTTCCACAGACTAATGATCGCCTGAGAGACTTTTTCTTTCCCTCACCTCCATCTTAAAAGGAAGACCCCTTATTAAATTGTGTCCCCTAGTTCTAGTCTCTCCCACAAGAGGAAACATACTTTCAAGTCCCACTTTGTCCAGTCCCCTCAGGATGTTATAATTTTCAATAAGATCACCTCTCATTCTTCTAGACTCTAATGGATGCAGGACCAACCTGTCCAACCTTTCCTCATTCCAGGAACCAGTCAAGTGAACCTTCTCTGAACTACTTCTAATGCAAATATATCCTTTCTTAAATAAAGATGTATGCATGTACGTTTGTAAGCATATGTGAATATATGCATATAAGCCAAACCAGATTAAACTAGTTTCACTTTTGTACCAGACTCTATGCTGTACACACGAGTGTTTTTTTTCTACGAAGATATCACAGTCTGGCAATGAGGTGGGTTTGCAGATTCCCAAGCCGAACAAATATTGGGTTGGAAAAGTCATTAGTTAACCAACTGAAGAACTTGAGAGTGTTCTTTGTGAAACAAGAAAGGCTTAAAAATACATCCAGTCTAGAGAAAACTGTGTGGTGCACAAGGGTGGACTGACCTTTGAAGTTGGCTTCGTTAACAGGGGGAAAGAGAGAGGGAGGTGACAGCCCTACAAAGTCTCCTGGGGAAGAGAGGGAGGAAGCTGGGCCATACAAAGACGGTAGGCCAAGCATGATTGTGAGATATCAAGCATTAAACAGGGAGGGACAATGTTGAAGTCCTGAGAGTTGAGGGTAACAGAGGGAATATGGATGATGGAGAGAGAGGGTCGATGATGATCGATTGTAGATTGAGGGTAACGGCGGAGGCAGTTCCACAGTGTTAGGAAAATCTCGAGGGTCAATGACAGCTAGTCAAGTATGATGGGAGTGGTTCAAAGGTCACTGAATGCAGGGACAGGATGCTGGAATGAGGGTCGAGGGTGATAGAGAGAAGGTCGAAGGGAGGGTGCAGGGTGATGGTTTCCACTTTCAGGGTCGCTATGCAAGTATACATGGACATGGCTGCATCAACAAGAAGAGTTCTCTGCAGTGAAGAGAATGGAGGCAGTGGTAATGTCACTGGACCAGTAATCAGGAGGCCCAGGCTAATGCTCTGGTGACATGGGCTCAAAGCCCATCATTCAATTAATGGCAAAAAAGATCTGGAATTAAAAGCTAGTCTTAGTGATGGGGGCCATGAAACTCACTGACTGTCATAATAAAATCATTTGGTTTACTAATGCCCTTTAGAGGAGGAAATCTGTCAACCTTACCTAGTTTGGCTTAAATGTGACTGCAGACCCACAGTGATGTGATTGACTGTTAATTGCCCTCTGAAATGGCCTAGCAAGCCACTCAGTTCAAGAAGAATTAGGGATGGGCAACAAATGCTGGCCTTGCTAGTGATGTTCACATCCCTGGGACATTCTGCTGTTCCTGGATAGCCAAGAAGAGAAGCTGCAGGGAGGTATAACTGAAACATGGGGCCATTCTTTGTCTGCACTCGCACATTTACCACTTTTGTATGGGCTGGCAGTAGCTCCAGGGATCCAGGGGCAGGACTTGCCCCCCAGCGGGGGCGAAGTTGAAGGGTGGGCGCGCACAGACGCGCCTCCGATCAGCGCCCCCAATTGGGGGCATGGCGTCATTTTACATGGGCGAGCCAATTAAGGCCCACCCAGTGCAACATCCACACGGAAGTGCTATGCACTCACTGTGTGGGTGAGGGGAAATCCTAAATCGAGAGTGCGCTCTTTCGCACATGCGCACGAAAGAGCGCACTCATCTCCCTGAAGCTAAGTGCTGCCTCAGGGAGATCGGCTGTTCTGTGACAAAAATTAAAAATAGAAAAAAAAAATTCCTGACATGTCTCCTCATGTGACACTGTCAGATGAGTTGGGATATGTCCATAATTTTTACAAAAACCTTAATAAATTTTTTAGATCCTACATGAAGCCTCATCCCACCCATAGATAAGGTTTCATGCTTTTTCTAAATCCCGCTGGGGCTGCTGGCTTGCCCGCCAACCTTAAGGATGGACGGGCAGGTCCATTAATTAGCTAAATGACTCTGTCAATGGCCTCAATTGGTCATTGACAGATCAGCAGGCCCACAGCTGATTTTGCTGTGCCCTCAACTACCTGAAAATTTAAATGGGGCGCGTGACATTGGGATTCCACGTCATTTTACGTGTTAACGAGCAGGCCCCGCCCCCCCCCCCCGCTTGCCAACAGGAAAATCCTGCCCCAGGTGGCAGGTGGTGAGACAGGTCCTTCTACCTTAGACTCTAAGGCTGGATTTCTCTGGCCCTGTTGGTGCCTGGCATCATGGTGGGTGATGGGGATGGAGCAATATGCTAAGAAGACCAAAAATCGGTTTCATGCCGGTGTGAAATTACAGCAGGATCATCCGATGGTGTCTGCCATGACGGAATGCGAATGCTGCTGTCCCCCCATGCCAGGTTTACCATTACACTGGCAGGGGAACACACCAGTCCAGAACACGTCTGGACAAGCGTAACGTGCTGAAGTTGGGATTTACCATTAGGGTTTTTCCCAGATCACGGACAACCAAGGAGAAAAAGATGCTGGAGCTCACGTGCATTGCATGCTGGGTAGATTCTCACAGACGTGTCCCTGCTTCGAGGCAGCTCACAGTAGGTGGGAGGTCTCCATTGATGCCTCGGGTCTGCTTCGGAACATCAGAGTCTTGGCCAGGGGATGCTACAAATGATCGGTGCGGGGGTGGGAATGTGGAGGGAAGTGGGGAGGAATGTCCAGCTGTGAGTAGGACTGGGAGGCGAAGGTGTACGGGCGGAGGCAGGGGGAGGTTGGGAGTGGGGAGACAAGGTATTGGGGGCTGAAGTTGGAAGGGGGAGAAAGAAGTAGGGGGAGGAGGGTGTAACGGAGTGAATGCAGCAAGTGGGGAGGTAGGTGTAAGGGGGGAGGCAAGTCTAAGGGAGGGAGTTCAGAGGGAGGAAGGAGTTCGGAGAGGAAGGATTTTGGAGGGAGGAAGGTTTCTGGAAGGAGGGAGGGGTAAGGGTGGAGGAGGGAGTAAGGGGTGGAGGATGTCCTGGTGAACCTGCAAGGGTGGGGTCTGTGGAGTCAATGACTGTCCTCTGGAGAGACAACTGAGACTGAGCGTAGTAAGAGGGAATGCTGAGTATGAGAGGGGCAGAGGGAGCCAGAAGTGTGAAGATGCATTGGTAGCTGTAAAAGGGACATTGAGGGTGGTTGGTAGGGGCTCGGAGGTAGACATGGACACTGGGGGTGGAAAGGAGGAGATTGGGGAGGTAAATGTGGATGGGGTGGGATTCTCAGGAAGGTAGGGAATGTGCACATTCACCTGGAAAGGCAAGGGTTCAGGTTGGTAGGTGACAGTGGGGAGATGAAAGCTGAAGCCATCGGTATTGTCAGTAATGTGGAAAGGACATGGGTGACTGGGGGAGGGGAAAGGGTAAGAGAGCTGATCAGAAAATTAACCACTACCATGGTTGTTGAAATCAAAAGTGAATGTAGCCGCTTGTTGGATGGGCACAGGTGCTGTATGGGAGTGTGATCAGGAGGTGGGCAGAGATGCAGATCAGCTCAGATAGACAACTGAAAGCGAACCCCGGCAGGCAGCATTGAAAATGCTCAGGACATTGAGATGAGTGTGATGGAGGAAGGATCAAGAGTGCTTGCACAAGGCTCCGAAAGGCCCTGCCACACACACACTTGCACTCCCCTAACTCGCGTGCCACTCTGTTGAGGGCTTTCAACAGCCCT
Organism: Carcharodon carcharias; assembly: GCF_017639515.1. Lineage (NCBI taxonomy): Eukaryota > Metazoa > Chordata > Chondrichthyes > Lamniformes > Lamnidae > Carcharodon > Carcharodon carcharias. The sequence continues at coordinate 134,276,773 of NC_054472.1, forward strand.
GTGTGATGTTTCCTTGCCTTCTGCCAACTCTCCACGATGAGTTGGAAGGCCAAATCCGAAGGCTTGTCATCTGACTCGAACCACACAGGTGCCTCTTCCTCAACAGTCCTCCGCATGGTGGGGAACTCAGCTGAACCTGCCTCCAGATTGTGACGCTGAGCCTGCTATAGATCTAGGTCCCACTGAGGTGTGTGTCACTGACACTGACACTGACACTGGTGGAAGGTATGGGTGACAGGTCTTCCAGACTGCTTATTTCCAGCTCTTCAATGCAAGAGGTGCCCTCTTGGCTGGAAATGAGGACCTAAATGGAGCTGAGGGATTGGCTGGCTGAGGGCATCGGTTGCTTGGCAGAGTTCCCTGTGAACCAAAGTAGAGATGATTAGTGCATGTCAGCAGAGTCAAAAGCAAGAGAGAGAGCACTCACTGTTGCTTTGAGAGAGGGATGATATGGTGCAGGATATTCATGTGGGTGTTCCCTGCCGACATCACTATCACTGCAGACAAGGTCCACTTCCTCACCAATCAGCACAATGGCACGCTCCTCAAAGTGAGTGAGGGACCTAATATGGGCCACTCCACCCCCGGTTTGGTGTCACTCCCAGCTGTTGTTAGCCAGTTTCTCTTGCACGAAACTAGATGGAGGGAGTGTAAGCAGGATGTATGGCACTGCATGGAATGTTTGTGCGGTGAGTGGAGCCATGGATGGGATGAGGACACGAGCTCTAGGGGGTATGGGTTTGATGGACATGTGAGGGTTTGTGTGAGAGTTAGTAATGTTGTCCCTTGGGGTGTGAGATTCCTTTTGATGTGTGATGGGTTTTGGGTTTGTCAGTGTGTGAATTGAGAGTGATGAGGTGTTTGACTTACCCTGATGGAATGGATGACAGCATTCATCTTCTTCCTGCACTGGATGGCTGACTGCCGCTGTCACTGCCTCCCCGGCCAGATTGGTGGTTCTGGTGGGCCTCCTGTGGCCAGAACGGGGGTACAGGCCATTGCAGTAGCCTTCCACTGCATCCAGCAAGTGCCCCAGGAGCTGTCACTAAATTTGGGGGCTGCCATCTTCTTTGCTTTTGGGCTCGTTTGTCACCAGGTGCAGTCTTGGTCTGAAGTCATGAAGTAGGCATGTGCCCTGGTGCGCTTTAAATCTGGCACATGGAATGAAGAAGCACTGAGAGGATGGCATGGCGGGAAAATCTGAGCCTGCCCACCAGTGATCCAGGGTGTTTCCCTTGAATGCATTATTAATGAGTCGAGACGCGCTGGGAATGGGACAATACAGCGTGAAAACCAACCATTGCAGTTGGCGGGTAAAATGACTTATTTCACACCCACTACCACACTGAGCACAAATCAGGGATGATTCCACCCTAAGTGTGAGACTTGGTTCTTAGAAAGGCTGTAGGCATACTCTAGTATCTGCTTAACACTTGTTTATTGGTACTGCATCTAAACATGTTACAGAGTAGACATGTTGCTCCTAGGCATGATTCCAACCTTTCCCTTCTGTATCTCTCTCTAACACATGACTGACTGATGTCAGTAGGTCATCATCATCTACATAATCCATTAGCATATCCCATCAGTTAACCCTTTATACTACACCTCCCCCGAAGTATACTATCCTATTTTTAACAACAACATGAAACTACAATGTCTTTAACTGTTTACATTACATTTCTGTAATTCCCTTTTTACAACTACAGATTCTAGCCAACTCCAATTCCTACTCTTCCCCTACCCAGGTCACAGTCTTGGGGGATTCAGTCTCCCTCAGTATTATCGGCCCTTAGGGAAAACATCTTGGAGACATGAGATCTTTCTTCTGCATTTGACAGGACATCATCATCTGCAGAATAGGACATTTTATCCACATTGCAGTCAGCATAGCTGAGAAGTAGAGTGTAGGTTTCAGGATGACTGAACTGCAAGAACAATGAAGACTTTGTAACAAAAATTGATCCAAAAGAGAAGACTTGAGGAGAGTCGACCTTTGGACTGTCTGGGAATAGAAGAGAAGAACTCAGGACATTCTGAAGAACTTGTTGCTCCCTTGAATTACACTTTGAAGAAGCTTCAGAAAAGGAATGATCTTCAACTCCAGGAAAGACTGTCACAGCTGTAACATTGGCTGTTGCCTCAAAGATAGAAAAGGCATTGAAGATCTGAGATTTCAATTAATTTCGATGACAAAGGAAAAAACAATCAATTTCCTGTAAGGTTGTCAAGAAAAGAAGAAGGGATGATTTCCCAATGATTTTACAGGAGGACTGTCTGCTTTCTGTAGGTAGTGATAAGAGAGCTACTCTTTTCTCAGCATGAGGTTGCTCCATTAAGGGCAAAGAGAAGAACGGCTGAGAAAATGGAGACAAGACAGCCTCAGCTTCTGTAATGAGATGGATTTCCTGTAGACAATCAACTTCGGGACAAGATTGCTGCACAGGATTCTGCAGCTTCAGAAGTGCTAAAGATTCTGCCGCGGTTTCTGTGCTGATTCCGAGCTTTGAAGACAGTGCAAGAGGATAGACAGTCGGGTGATTGAAAACAGCATGAGAAAACAAAAAGTGACATCACAGCAAAGAAGAAAGTTGATTGTTTGGAAAAGATGCTAGCTGTTTGGTGACTACCTGATGTGTACCTAGCAAATGGTTAAGGTTTCTTCTGATTTTAGGGTTTAAAATAACATAGCTACTGTACTTTTGTAAGTTGATAGTAAGTTGATTGCCCAGCTAGTGCTTAGTGTTAGGGACAGTGTATTAATAGCCACCTTGGGACACAGGAGTTAAGGTAGATCTATAAATAAAATAGAACAAATACATACATTAATTATTTTATTTTAACTTTAAACACCTAAAACACATACCTGTGTAGTTAAGAAACATGTAACTTTTAGTTGTCAGTTGTACTAACATTTAATAAGCACAGTAAATTGTAACATTCAGAAGAATTACTCAAAGTTAATTAGGAAAGTAATTACATTAAATTAGCTAAATAACATAAGTACCAATGGCAGGACAGGTGTTATGTTGCAGCTGTGGAATGTGGGAGTTTTGGATGCTAAGGTGATCCAGGACAAACATGTCTGCAGAAAGTGCAAGCAGCTAGAGGAATTCCAGATCAGGATTATTGAGCTGGAAACCGAACTGTAGATGCTGTGCAACATAAGGGAGGGAAAGAGATGCCTGGACACCTTGTTCCAGAAGATGGTCACACATCTTAGAATAGGGTCGTCTATTTTTGTCAGCTGTGAGTGTTAGGAGGATGTGGCTGTCAGTGAGGCAGGTAAAGGGACCAAACAGACAGTAGTGGAAGAGCCTCAGACTTTGCAATTGTGAAACAGGTTCACAACCTGTGTGGACAAAAGCAAGCACTACAAGGTTGATGAGCAGGCTGGTCATGGCACCATAGTACAGGAAGCAACTCAAACAGGGGGAGCAAACAGGAATGTAATGGTAGTAGGGGACAGCATAGTGAGGGGGATTGACACTGTTCTTGGCAGCAAAGAATGAGACTCCAGGAGGCTGTGTTGCCTGCCTGGTGCCAGGGTTCAGGACATCTGCTCAGGGCTGAAGAGAAACTTGCAGTTGGAGACAGAGGATCCTACCTTGTTAGGACAAGGGAAGAGGTTCTGCATAGTCAGTATAAAGAGCTAGGTGCCAAATTAAGAAGCAGAATCTCAAAGTTAATAATCCTTGAATTATTACCTGAGCCATGTGCAAATTGGCATAGGGAAAATAAGATTAGAGAGATGAATGCATAGCTCAAAGACTGGTGTGGGAGAAATGGGTTCCAGTTTGTTGGGCACAGGCACCAGTACTGGGGAAATTGGGAGCTGTACTAGTGGGATGGTCTACGCCTGAACCATGCTGGGATGTGTGTTCTTGCGAATCGAATATCTAGGGAAGTGGAAAGGGTTTTAAACTAAATTGTGGGTGCTAGATATCAAATGTGGGAAGATATGGTAAATTAAAGAGTGGAGACAAGGCAAGAGAAGATGTTATGAATTTGGGAAATGATGAACAGACCGTGACAGGAAGGGACAGAGAGTACAAGTCTAGGGGTAAACCAACAGATAAGGCTAGAGGGTACAAAATTAATTAAAGTACAAAACTTAAGGTTCTGTATCTGAATGAACATAGTATTCAAAACAAAACAGATGAACTAATAGTGCAAATAGAGACAAAGAAGCATAAACTAATAGCCATTAGAGAGACATGGCTACAGGATGGGATTGATTGGGACCTGAACGTTGAAGGGTATGTGACTTTTATGAAGCATAGGAAATTCGGAAAAGGTGTAGGGTGGCTCTGTTAATTAAAGACGACATTACCAAAATAGAGAAGGGTGGCCTAAGTTCAGGAAACCACGATGTTGAAGCGGTTTGGGTAGAGGTGAGGAATGATAAAGGCAAGAAGTTGCTTGTGGGAGTGGACTACATGCCTCCGAACAGTAATCACATCGTAGGGCGGGGTATCAAAGAAGAAACAGTGGGAGCTTGTCAGAAAGGGATGGCAACTATCATGGGGGATTTTAATCTACATATCGACTGGAACAAACAGGTGGGCAAAGGTAGCATAGATGATGAACTCATAGAATGTTTTAGGGATAATTTCTTGGTTCAGCACATTCTTGAGCCAACTAGGAAGCTTGCTACACTAGACCTGGTATTGTGCAATGAGATAGGATTAATTAATGACCTCACTGTGAAGGCGCATCCAGGTAGCAGTGAAATAATGGGCGGAACTTTACGGCCTCATCCCAGCGGAGGTAGGGCCCTAAAATGTTGCGAGCCGTTGAAAAGTCCGTTTAATTTGGTAGGACTGGAAAAACTCACCGGCAGGAGTGGCCAGAAAATTCCTCATAATATGATTGAATCTTACATTCAGTTTGAAGGAGAGAAGACTGGGTCTAACACTACAATTTTATACTTAAATAAGGACAGTTAGGAGAGCATGAAATCAGAGCCAACAAAAGTGAACTGGCAATTTAGGTTAAGGGATGGGTCAATAGAGATCCAGTGGCAGACATTTAAGGAGATATTCCAGAATATACAGAATAGATAAATTCCAACAAGAAAGAAAAATTGCAAGAGGAGGATCCACCATCCGTGGTTAACTAAAAAGTTAAAGAAAGTGTCAAAATTAAAGACAAAAGCATATAGTCGTGTAAAGATGGGTGGCAGGTCATAAGATTGGGCAGAATATAAAAAGAAGCAGAGAATAACTAAAAGATTAATAAGGAGGGAAAAATTAGAGCGCGGGATAAAGCTAGCTTAGAAATATGGATGTTTAAAAAAGAACAGAGTTAACAAAGTGAGCGTTGGTCCGAGAGAAATTAAGTCTGGGGGATTAATAATGGAAAATAAGGAAATGGCAGATGAATTGAACAGGTATCTTGCATTAGCCTTCACTATAGAGAATACACGTAACATCCCAGAAATAGCTGTAAATCAGGAATTGGAAGGGAGGGAGGAACTCAAGAAAATTGCAATCACCAGGGAAGTGGTACTTTGTAAATTGTTGGAACTGTGGGGTGACAAGTCCTCGGGCCCTGATGGATTTCATCCTAGGGTCTTTAAAGAAGTGCCTTGTGTGACAGTTGATGCATTGGTTTTAATTTTCCAAAATTCACTAGATTCGGGGAAGGTTCCATTGGATTGGAAAATAGCTAATATAACTCCATTATTTAAAAAAGGAGGAAGACAGAAAGCAGGAAACTATAGGCTAGTTAGCTTAACATCTGTCATAGGGAAGATGTTAGAAGCTATCATTAAAAACATTATAACAGGACACAGAAAAATTAAGATAATCAGGCAGAGTCAACATGGCTTTGAGAGAGGGGAATCATGTTTGACCAATTTATTGGAGTTGTTTGAAGAAGTAACAGGTGTTATGGATAAAGGAGAACTGGTGAATGTGCTGTACTTAGATTTTCAGAAGACATTTCATAAGGTGCATCATCAAAGGTTATTACAAAAAATAAAGGTGCAGGGTGTAAGAGTAACATATTGACATGGATAGGACATTAACTTGCTAACGGAACAGAAAGCAGGCATAAGTGGCTCATTTTCTGGTTAGCAGGATGTGACGAGGGATCAGTGCTGTGGCCTCATCTTTTTACAATTTATATAAATGATTTGTATGAAGGGACTGATAGTATGATTGCTAAATTTGCTGATAACACAAAGGTAGGTAGGAAAGTAAATTGTGAAGGGGATGTAATGAGGCTACAAAAAGATATAGACAAGCTTGGTGAGTCGGAAAGATCTGGCAAATGGAGTACAATGTAGGAAAATGTGAGGTTATCCATTTTGGCTGGACGAATAAAAAAAGAGGCATCTTATCTAAATGGTGAGAAATTGCAGAGCTCTGAAAGGTTAGTATGCAGGTGCAGCAATAATTAGCAAAGCTAATAGAATGTTATCATTTATTACAAGAGGAATTGAATACAAGAGTAGGGAGGTTATGCTTTAGTTACACAGGACATTAGTGAGACCACAGCTGGAGCACTGTGAACACTATTGATCTCCTTATTTAAGGAAAGATGTAAATGTACTTGAAGCAATTCAGAGAAGGTTTAGTAGATTAATACCTGGAATGGGTGTGTTATCTTATGAGGAAAGGCTGGACAGTCTAGGCTTGTACCCGCTAGACATTAAAAAAGTAAAAGGTGATTTGATTGAAACATATAAGATCCTGAGGAGAGTTGACAGGGTGAATGTGGAGAGGATATTTCCTCTTGTGGGGGAATCTAGAATTCAGTGTCACTGTTTCAAAATAAGGAGTCACCTATTTAGGACAGGGATGAGTTGAGACACTTTGGAATTCACTTCCTCAAAAGTTGGCTGAGGCAGAGTCCTTGAATATCTTTAAGGCAGAGGTAGATAGGTTCTTGATAAGCAAGGGGGTGAAAGGTTATCAGCAGTAGGCACGAACATGAGGTTAAAATCAGATCATCCATGATCTTGTTGAATGGTGGAGCAGGCGTGAGGGGCCGGGTGGCCTACCCCTGCTCTAATTTGTATGTTCGTATGTAAGAGAAGACTTTCAGATGGTTCTGAAGTATGGCTGCCAATTGAGTTTCACCCTGGGAAGGTTCCAGCTTTGAACTGAATCAGACAAGGCATCCTCTGTGGCAGACTCTTCATGGACAACAGGAGATAAAGTAAGCAATATATTGTTAGATTCAGTAATAAGATTGGAATGCTGCCCAGCCACTGAAAGCACAGCCAATTCTTCTAAGAGTACAACAGAGAGGTCGTAAGGTGCTTCCATCAATGGGAAACATGAATCATTCTCTAGGACCACAATCTCCAAGAGGTCGCGTAGTGCTGCAAGGGATTATTCCTCATCACTCTTTAGGAAGGGCCAATTTCGGTCCAGCAGGCCTTCTTGGGGATGGTTACTATCTGCTGCAGTGTCTTCTGTATCCGCCATCTCTGGCCTTACTTCATGAAGAACTGAGAGATTCATAACTTGCATGTCTGTCCTGGGCCTAATGGATGGTATCTCTGGGAAAGGAAGGAACTCACTGCTGAGTGTATAAACTTATTCATCTTCTGAAGACTGAATTTCCACTGTTCCTAACAAAAAAGATGAAGAGTCTTGTATGAAAGACAGTGAGTAGTTCAAATGATGAGAATCGTCTGGTTTTTCTAGGACTCCTAGAAGTATGCCAACATCACCACTCAATAAGGATGTACGTTGATTGTGAAGAACATAGAGAGAATCACCGATCTGTCACCTGCCGTAACTAAGAGGAGCAATAATCCAGTCTATGACTGAAGGTTCTATGCCACCTGGACCTTGTAACTTGATGTCTGATGAGTAAAGGGTCATTGCTGAAGCCACTTGAGGTCATCTGCTAAAATGTGAACAGTAGCTCCAGTATCAATTTTAAAAGTAGCATCAAAGATTTGAACTTGGACTATAACTGACCAGTAATCTGGATGAAGACTATCTACTTCCCCTAGAACTCTGTAATTTGGTCTTTTTTAAAAAAAGATTCCATTTCTTGGCACAAATGTGTTTCATAAATACTTTCTGGTCTTCAGTTGCTGGATTTGCAGAAATGTTTGAAATGTCCAGTTTTGCCAGACTGGAAGCATTCCGCGCTCCCTCTTGGGGAGCCTTGGTGTCTAAGCTGGGTTTCTTGTGCCACAACACATGCATCTCAAAATGGCAGCCATGTGGAGTTTCCCATCCTTTTGCTTGGTTTGGCAAGTTTTCATATGGATAGGGCTACTACCCATTGGCCTATCCAATCTACAGAGTCAAGTGAATCCTAAGAGTCACCAAGAATTTTAGCCCAATTAACCTTGGCCTGCCTCGCATACTGGACCACTTGACCCAAAACAAGATCACCTTTGGTCTGCAGAAAATCAGACAGCTTTTCATCTTGGACACCAATGACAATGCAATCACGAACTACTCCTTCAGCTCCCCACATCCAGGAGAACTATCTAGGCAGTATAGGTCAGTTGGAAATAAATAAGTCAATCGATTGCCCAAGGTTGTTGTGAGGCTGGTTAAAGCATGCTGTTTCAATGACTAAATTTTGCTTCGGGCTAAAATAGGTGTCATAGGCTTTAAAAATAGAGTCAAAATTCATGGTGGACTCCTCCACACCCTGACTTAGGGACAATGTCATCTGCCACTGGACTTACTGCCCAAAGAAAGGAACTAACTTGAAGTTTTGGCTCTTTTTCGTGAAGGCTTGATGCTCATTGGTACCAGAACAAATGTCGTGTCCATAACACCCACTGCTGACCTCTCTGAGGGCTCTCCAGGTAGTCAACCAGTGGGGCAAGGACAGGGACTGTTCAGTGGGTATGGTCAACGTTACCTCTCTCCAGTGTGTTCCTTCTACTGGCAACATTTTTTGAGCTGCTTTCCAAGGTTTCTTCACTCTGTGGTTCCTTTGAAAATACCAATGTGTCTTTTACATCGATGTCTCCACGGCTGCCCCCTGTTCAGAGATGGGTCCTTCTATCTTGGACTCTAGGCATGCGACTTGGTTCTTAGATAGACTGTAGGCATACTCTGGTATCTACTTAACACCTGTTTATTAGTACTACATCTAAACAGGTTTCAGAGTAGGCATGTTGCTGCGAGGCATGATCCCAACTTCTCTCAAGAGAGAGTTAAACACATGACTGGCTGGTGTCATTATACATCATCATCTACATCATATATTAGCATATCCCATCTGTTAAGCCTTTATACTACAAAAAGCTTCTCTCAGACAGCTAGAATAATGGTCCCAGCTTGCAGGGAATGAATGCCAGTCAGGTGCCCTTTAAATGCGGAGCTCTAATCTTTGACCCTGTGATATGATTGCCGGGGATGTCGACTTCCTATCTGGCCCACCACATAATTTGCCAAGCTCCTCGTGCATCGGTACCTAATTGGCTGGCTGTCTATTGATGGCACATGGCCAGCCATACGCCCTATGAGCAGATATGTTTCAAAACTCTTAGAGTACTTATGTCACAGGATAGACAAAAGTGGGTTACCTCCTACCAAGGGTAAGGTTAAAGCAATAACAAATGCATCACACCCTCAGAACATTTCTGAGCTAATATCTTTTTGGGACTAAAGTGAATTACCATGGTAAATTCATACCAAACCTGGCAACCTGACTGAATCCAATGAATGACCATATGAACATACAAAATAGGAGCAGAAGTAAGCTATTCAGCCCCTCAAGCTTACTCCACCATTCAATAAGATCATGGCTGTTCTGTTTGTGTTTTGAATTCTGCATTCTCATCTACCCCTGATAACCTTTGATTCCCTTGCCTAACTAAAAACTATCTACCTCTGCCCTTAAAAATATTCAATGACACCACCTTCAGAGGCAGAGAATTCCAAAGTCGCACAACCCTCTGAGACAAAAGATTTCTCCCCATCTCTATCCTAAAATGGCAACCCCTAATTTTAAAACAGTGCCCCCTAGTTCTGAACTCACCCACAAGAGAAAACATCCTTTCCACATCTATCTTGTCAAGACCATTTAGGGTCTTGTATACTACAACCAAATCACCCCTCACTTTTCTTACTACAGTGGAAACAAGCCCAGTCTGTCCAACTTTTCCTCATAAGGCAACCCGTTCATTCCAGGTATCAATCCAATAAATCTCCTCTGAATTGCCTCCAACATATTTACATCCTTCCTTAAATAAGGAGAAAAAAACTGCACACAGTATTTGAAATGTGATCTCACCAATGTCCTGTACAACTGAACAATAACATCCTTACTTTTATGTTCAATTCCTTTCTTAATAAAGGATAGTATTCCAGCAGCCTTCTTAATTACTTGCTGCACCTGCTTGCGAACTTTTTTGTGACTCGTGCACTAGAACAACTAAATCCCTCTGCACCTCAGAATTCTGCAGCCATTCTCCGTTTAAGTAATACTCTGCTTTTTTATTCTTCATGCCAAAGTGAACAACTTTACAATTTCCCATGTTATACTCCATCTGCCAGATTTTTTCCCACTCACTGAACCTATCTATACCCGTCTGCAACCTCCTTTTTTCCTCTTCACAAGATAATTCCCTACTTATCTTTGTGTCATTTGTCTTCATTTCCCTCATCTAAGTCATTGATATAAATTGTTAAAAGCTGATGCCCAGCACAGACCCCTGCAGGACTCCTCTTCTCACATCCTGCCAATCAGAAAAAGATCCATTTATGCTTGCTCTCTGTTTTCTGCCAGCCAGCCAATCTTCTAACATGCTATTATGTTACCCCCTATACCATGAACTTTTATTTTCTGCAATAACCTTTGATATGTCACCTTATCAAATGCCTTCTGGAAATCCAAGTACAGTACATCTACAGGCTCCCCATTATCCACAGCATATATTACTACTACAAAGAAATCCAATAAATTGGTTGAACATGATTTCCCTTTCATAAAACCATGCTGACTGTTCGGATTACGTTGAAATTCTCTAAATGCCCAGCTATAACCTCCTTAATGATCGATTCTAACACTTTCCCCACAACAGACATCAAGCTGACTAGCCTATTGTTTCCTGTTTTCTGCCTCCCTCCCTTCTTGAATAAAGGGGTTATATTTGCTACTTTCCAGTCTGATGGAACCTTTCCAGAATCTAGTGAATTTTAGAAAATTAACACCAACAATCTATTAACACCTCTATTAACACCCTAGGATTAAGTCCATCAGGACCCAGAGATTTGTCAGCCTGCAGCTCCATCAGTTTGCTCAGTACTGCTTCCTGAGTGATTGTAATTTCACCAAGTTCCCTCTTCCTTCCACCTCCTGATTTACAGCTACTACTGTAATGGTTTTTGTATCCTCTATAGTGAACGCAAAAGCAGAATATTTGTTCAATTCTTCTGCCCTTTCCTGCCCTTAATATTATCTAATATTAACTCTCATTCTCACTCTCGAGAAGTCCAACACTTACTTTACTTACTCTTTTCCTTTTTCAATACCTGTAGAAACTCTTGCTATCTGTTCATATATTTCTAGCTAGCTTCCTGTAATACTCTAACTTCTTTCTCTTGATTAACCTTTTAATCATTTTTTGCCATTCTTTATACTCTGACCAATCACTTGACCTGCCACTCATCTTTGTGCAGTTAAATACTTTTCCTTTAAGTTTGATGCTTTCCTTAGCTTCTTTAGTTAACCACGGATGATGGGTTCTCACTTAGAAGTTTTCTTTATAGTAGGAATATACCTATTCTGAATATTCTGAAATATCCCCTGAAATAACTGCCACTGCTTCTCTATTGATCTATCCCCTTGCCTAGTATCCCAGTTTACTTCAGCTAGATCAGCTTTCATGTCTGCATATTTGCCCTTATTTAAGTTTAAGATACTAGTCTTAGACTCACTCTTCTCCCTTTCAAACTGGAGGTAAAGTTCAATCATATTGCAGTCGCTGCTACCTAGGAGCGGCTTCACTCTGAGGTCAATAACTAATTCTGTCACATTACACAATACCAAGTCTAATATAACCTACTCTCTGGTTGGTTCCAGAATGTGCTGCTCTAAGAAACTACCTCAAAAGCATTCTATGAACTGCTCATCCAGGCTACTATTGTCAATCTGATTTTTCCTGTTTATATGTAGATTAAAATCACCCACGATTATTGCTGCCTCTCTATCACAAGCACCCAATATTTCTTCTTGTATACTTTGTGCTACTTTGTGTTCACTGTTAGGGGGCCTGTAGACCACTCCACCTAATGACTTCTTTCCCCTAAGATTCCTCACCTCCACCCAAACTGATTCGACATCTGATCTCCTGAACCAACTATTGCACCAATGTCATAAAAACAAAAAACTGCGGATGCTGGAAATCCAAAATAAAAACAGAATTACCTGGAAAAACTCAGCAGGTCTGGCAGCATCGGCGGAAAAGAAAAGAGTTGACGTTTCGAATCCTCATGACCCTTCAGCAGAACTGGGTGAATCCAAGAAGAGGGGTGAAATATAAGCTGGTTTAAGGTTTGGGGTGGGGGGGATGGTGTTGGGTTGGGGGAGAGAAGTGGATGGGGTTGGTGTGGTTGTAGGGACAAGCAAGCAGTGATAGGAGCAGATAATCAAAAGATGTCACAGACAACAGAACAAAAGAACACAGAGGTGTTAAAGTTGGTGATATTATCTAAATGAATGTGCTAATTAAGAATGGATGGTAGGGCACTCAAGGTATAGCTCTAGTGGGAGTGGGAGGGCATAAAAGATTTAAAAATAATGGAAATAGTGGGAAAAGAAAAATCTATATAAATTATTGGAAAAAAAGGAAGGGGGAAGAAACAGAAAGGGGGTGGGGATGGAGGAGGGAGTTCAAGATCTAAAGTTGTTGAATTCAGTATTCAGTACGGAAGGCTGTAAAGTGCCTAATCGGAAGATGAGGTGCTGTTCCTCCAGTTTGCGTTGGGCTTCACTGGAACAAGGCAACAAGCCAAGGACAGACATGTGGGCAAGAGAGCAGGGTTGAGTGTTAAAATAGCAAGCGACAAGGAGGTTTGGGTCATTCTTGAGGACAGACCGCAGGTGTTCTGCAAAGCGGTTGCCCAGTTTACGTTTGGTCTCTCCAATGTCGAGGAGACTGCATTGGGAGCAACGAATGCAGTAGACTAAGTTGGGGGAAATGCAAGTGAAATGCTGTTTCACTTGAAAGGAGTGTTTGGGCCCTTGGACGGTGAGGAGAGAGGAAGTGAAGGGGCAGGTGTTGCATCTTATGCGTGGGCATGGGGAGGTGCCATAGGTGGGGTTTGAGAAGGAGGGGGTGATGGAGGAGTGGACCAGGGTGTCCCGGAGGGAACGATCCCTACGGAATGCTGCCAGGGGGGTTGAAGGGAAGATGTGTTTGGTGGTGGCATCATGCTGGAGTTGGCAGAAATGGCGGAGGATGATCCTTTGAATGCGGAGGCTGGTGGGGTGATAAGTGAGGACAAGGGGTCCCTATCATGTTTCTGGGAGGGAGGAGAAGGCGTGAGGGTGGATGCGCGGGAGATGGACCAGACACGGTTGAGGTCCCTGTCAACGACCGTGGGTGGAAAGGAAGAAGGAGGACATGTCAGAGGAACTGTTTTTGAAGGTAGCATTATCAGAACAGATGCGACAGAGGCGAAGGAACTAAGAGAATGGGATGGAGTCCTTACAGGAAGCAGGGTGTGAGGAGCTGTACTCGAGGTAGCTGTGGGAGTCGGTAGGCTTATAATGGATATTGGTAGACAGTCTATCACCAGAGATTGAGACAGAGAGGTCAAGGAAGGGAAGGGAAGTGTCAGAGATGGACTACGTGAAAATGATGGAGGGGTGGAGATTGCAAGCAAAATTAATAAATTTTTCCAAGTCCCGAAGAGAACATGAAGCAGCACCGAAGTAATCATCGATGTACCGGAGAAAGAGTTGTGGAAGGGGACTGGAGTAGGACTGGAACAAGGAATGTTCCCCTAACCCATAAAGAGACAGGCATAGCTGGGGCCCATGCGGGTACCCATAGCCACACCTTTTATTTGGAGGAAGTGAGAGGAGTTGAAGGAGAAATTGTTCAGTGTGAATTGCACCAATGTCATCCTGGATCAACAATGCTATCCCTCCAACTTCACCTAGGTTCCTATTCTTCTTGAATATCATATACCCCTCAATATTCAAGACCCAATCCTTGTCATCCTGCAACCAAGTCTCTGTAACGGCAATCAGATCATATTTATTTGCTTCAGTGGATAATTCACTTACTTTGTTATGAATGTTACGCACATTCAGATACAGAGACTTTAGTTTTCCTTTTTGTTATCTTTGTAACGTATAAACTTGACAATTGGTGTATTCTTAGGCTTTATCTCTGATGTCCCTTCCGGCTATTCAGTGACCCTCATTTTCTATATTGCTATTATGGTCTCCTGCTTTGAATCTTGGCTTGATTTGCCACATCTACCCAAGCTTTATCTCCCACCCCCTTTTTTAGTTTAAAGCCCTCTCTACTTCTCTCGTTATGCGATTCGCAAGAACACACATCCCAGGTGTAGACCGTCCCAACGGTACAGCCCCCACTTTCCCCAGTGCTGGTGCCGGTGTCCCACGAACCGGAACTCACTTCTATCACATTAGTCCTTGAGCCACACATTCACCTCTCTGATCTAATTTGCCCTGTGCCAATTTGGTGCAGGTAATAAAAACAAAAATTGCTGGACTCAGCAGGCCTGACACCATCCGAGGAGAAGAAGGTAAAGTTAATGTTTCAAATCCATTTGACTCTTCATCAGAACTAAAGAGAAATAAAAATGTGGTGAAATATAAGCTGTTTGAGGGGGTTGAGACAGGTGGAGCTGGATAGAGGGCTAGTGATAGGTGGAGGCAAAGGAGAGATTGCCAAAGATGTCATAAACATCTCTGTTGGCATTCTGTAGGGACTGTTCCCTCCGGGTCACCCTGGTCCACTCCTCCATCACCTCCTATACCTCAACCCCCTCCCACGGCACCTTCCAATGCAACCATAGAAGGTGCAACACCTGCCCCTTTACTTCCCCCCTCCTCACTGTCCAAGGGCCCAAACACTCCTTTCAAGTGAAGCAGCAGGCTCTTGTGAATTTGTTCAGTAACTTTCCTCCATGGGTAGGATCTATCAAGCCAGTTTCACTCTGGGATCTAATTTGTCCAGTATTAACAGCACCTGGGATCATAAAAAAAATTAAAATGTCCTTCCCTCATACAGGAATAGCACTCTGGATTTTTTAGTAGGACATTCTTTGCATCGATGCAGCCTTTTCCCACCACAGCGAGAACACTGAGTAAATGGCAGCTACTGTGTCCTCTTCGCTCTTTCGCTGTTTTGGATTAGGTGCGCTGCTACGTCTGTATCTGACAAACTGCAATGTGTCAGCCATTTGCTCTGCCAGATCTTTTTGCTGCCTTGAATAAATATCTGATTTTGTTTTCCCACTTCTGTCTGTCTTATTAACTGCACAGCCTTCGATAGGGTCAAATCTTCCCTCGACTGCAGAAAATCTGATAAAGTCTCCTCTAAGACTCCTTGAACAATACAATCCTGAATCTTTCAAGGCTCTAGATTCATAATTTTCAGCAAGTCAGTATAAATCATTATTGAAGGAATCTTTGCTCTCTCCCTGTCTTTAACAGTGATTTTCCAGCCCTGTCATGCCGCAGGAGATTCGGTGGACTAGCCGAAAGACCATTGGCTTTTGCCAGGATTGGACGATCCTGGCTGCAGGAGGGGCTGGAAAATCCTGCCCTTTGTGTACATCTATTGAACTTCGCCCTTTCTATAATGGTGTTCCTTCAAAGACTAAAATAGGTGTCAAAGGCTAACTTCATCGTATGTTGCTGTCTCTTTGTTTATGCCATGCCTGACCATTATGCTATCTGCACTCCTGCCTATGGCAAAGAGAATGGTTCTGAGCTGTTTCTTGCTGGTCTTCTCTGCTAGCCCTAAAACTGTTCTTTACCTGGTAAACCTACATGATCAGTTTTTCCACTTCTCGGCTTGATCCAGGCCTTCCACGTGGTCAAAGTACTCTAGTAAAGGTAGGATTTTCTCCATGGCTTCTCTTCAGTGCAGCCATTCTCCAGTTCTGATGGCGATTTACCTGCGCTGTCCTTGTTCTACAGTCATTTCTCTTGCTGCTTCTTCCAGTCGCTGGGCTGTTGTGTTTTCTGCTGTCACCATCTGGTACCATTGCCATGGGCTTAAGATGAGGCTGATCATGGTCTGGATTTATAGATAATGCTGAAGGCAAGGCTGTTGCTAAACTTTACTTTTTATTGAACATTATATCAACTAGTCATTTGGTAGGACAGAACTTGAGTATTGCTGAAAAAAGAGACTTTTTGCCAGAGCTTTTTATCTTGGACTCATACAGGACAATTTGCAAGAACACCAAATAGAAAGGAACAACAACTTATACTAAATGAGAAGAGAGTGCTGATTGCTTGGCAAGTGGACTCTGATTGATAGATGCATTGCTATGGAGAATGCATCAGTTGACAGTTAACTGCCATACATTGTTTGAAATTTAAACCAAATGACTTAACTCTGATTGGTCAAGGCAATGTCCTGAGGAATGAACCAATGAATGGCTGTCACTTATTTTGCTTAGATACAGGGCATACCCAACTAACCTGTGCTTGCAAAACTCGAAACACAATGTCCAACATTAGATGTGATTCCGCGATTGGACAATATTTATTAAATAATCCTCAGTGTGCTAAGAATTATGCTGACAACCAATTTAAGATTTGGCAGATGGAGTATATTGTGGGAAAATATGAACTTGTTCACTTTGGCAGAAAGAAAAGCAATTTTATTTAAATAGAGAAAGATTGCAGAATTCTGCAGTACAGAGGGATTTGGGTGTCTTGGTACATGAATCATAAAAAGTTAGTGTGCAGGTACAGCAAGTGATTAGGAGAACGGAATAAAAAATTAGGGAAGCTTTGCTACAGCAGTTCAGGGCATTGGTGAGACCACATCTGGGCTATTGTGTACAGTTTTGGTCTCCTTACCTAAGAAAGGGTGTAATAGCATTAGAATCAGCATCAGGTGTTTCTGATGTTAATCCTTTACTCTACATTCCCCCCTCCCAAGTCTTTATCCTAACTATTTACACACACCTACAGCTGTAACTTTTGCTCTTTGACAGTGACAGCAAGCTGCCTGACAGACCAGTTAATGTAACCAGCATCCCAGTGCACATCCTCATAAGCATTCTCCTGTATGCTGCCCCATCAAAGTTCTCATCTGAGTCCCCTCATCTTCTGGTGAGCTGGCACAAGAATTATCCTTTTCCCCTGGTCTGCCAGTAGCCTACTTGTGTCCAGTGATTCATCATGTGCAGATCACAACTGTAGATGAGTCCCTGATGTAGGTTCAATGCCAATATCTGAGTTGGTGGCTGCTAGTGTCAGATTAAGTGACGAGGTCACTTCATCTTTGCTGTGCTGCTTTCTTTTCTCCCCCTGATTGAGCTGTGGTTGGTCAGGTGGAAATTTCTGGGTGCCTGCAAAGCAGAAAATCAGAATGGAAGTTTGGGGTGAGGGAAGCAGATGGGCTGGAAAGCAAGGGATCCATGCACCCTCAGCAGCTTGTACATCATTCCAGATAGCAGGGTAAGGGTGAGCTGAGAGTTCAGAAGGGGTGTAAGGCAGCCACATATCATCATCTTCAATGTCCTCAGCTACACAAGATGTGTCACAGCTGGCCCCAGGATACAGAGAACATTCTCCTCCGTAGGGTTCAGGAGATACAGGCACCCTTGTCCCCCATCAGTTCTCCTCTGCTCCTAGCAGTTGTGAGCTACCTTGTCCTGCAAAAAAGCTGGTAGAATGTCAGTAATTGTGTTGCCCTGTATTTGGGTGATGTGCCAACCATAGCAGAATTTTTCAAGGTATGCGTAATTATTGTAATCTGGGTATGAGGCTGACATTATTGGAACGAGTGAAAGTATCGAGTAGAGTATTTGCATGGTATACATGAGTCCTGAGTGCTAGGGACTGCTGATGGGGAAGTGATGGGGGTGTGGTGGATTAAGTAGCATGAGAGATTGGTGGTACAGTGCATGTGAGATCCTTTGGAAATATATTCACTGATCTTGGCTTGAGGCCATTAAATTTCTTGTGGCTCTGCTGTCATATCCTCCAGGCCAGGCTCCTTGCATTGACCTCCCTGACCACCTGCTCCTATTTCCTTCTGAGAGTGGTTCTTGGAGGCCTTCTGGTTTCCTGCAGATACATGACCTATTGCCAGAATGACACCCATGAAACTGGGAGCCCACTCGCTTCCTAGGTGTCCTGTTGTGCAACTCTAACGTGCAGACAGTGCCAGTACAGGCAATCAACCCCTTCACTTTGAGTGCAGCTCTCTTTTAAGGAGGAAGACTGCCTTTAAGAGGAGCAAGTTGGCTGCACCACATGCTATCAACTCACATTGTTTGTTCCCGTGCTAAGCATTCAGGTAGCCAGCAGTGCGGGCCCTGATCAGGCCAACCAGGTAAACGAGGAAGCAGTATCAACATTGTTTGCTGCTTACCTCAATGGCAACAGGTTGCTAAGCTTTACACCCACACTCCATCCCCACACCACCACCCTAGCCCCACACCTCCCTCCAACCTCCCTACCCCCACACTACCTCCCACCAATCCATGCCTTAAAATGGACCTAATAAAGTCTTTACCTCATTCTATCCTGGCCTAGAGTCTTCCAAGGACCTTACCAGAGCTGTGAAAAGAAATAAATGCTATGATACAGTCGGAGTGCAGCAGTGTCCCTACACCTTTCAAACTGTGATTCAAAGCTGAGGAAAAGAAGACACAAACACATTGACACAGTATCTGCTGCCATTCAAGTTCACCCTGGTGGCTAATGTGACAGAGTCTCAGTTGATTTTTACAGGAGCCCTATTCCTGGTCATAATTTGCTTGTCCATAAACTGTCCTAATGTGTCAACAGCTTCCTAGAAACCTGTATATTGAGATGTAAGGGAAACAGTGGAATTGATTTACAAAAGCATTAATCTGATTATTTCTTTTTAAGCAATGGCACCAATTTACTTGCTGAAGATACATTGGTTCATAGATACATCGATTTTACTCATTAGAATGATTACCTGAAATTATGTTTTTAGGAATGTTAATGTTATGTACTTACTTTACCCAAACAATTCATATTTTAATGTAATGTCTGTGGGTTGCTTGTGTACTGATTTGTTGATTATAATAAATTTAATGAGCTATTTAGGGATTTGAATTAAGATCGCTCAGACACTCCTGCACAGGTTAGGTGCTTTTCATACTTGTTTTGTAAAATGAATAAGTCAGTGATAATAAAAACAACTACAATTGGCAGACTTACCATATTTGGTACAAATGCTTTTGGGCCATTAAGCCCTCTGAATTATTTTGCTGCTGAACAATGCACTGTAAGAGGTTTTAATGGTTTTCTTAATAAACAGACTACATCATTTTGAAGGTGTATATCTTGTAGAACTGTTCAGTGGCCTTCCTCCCATGCTGTTACAGGGAGTTGATTTCTTCACCATTCCTCTTGCTGTCTTATATTGTACCTGATATAAGCCATAGCTCTGAGCAGTTCTAAACTTCTAAAACAATTACCAATTATTAAAAGAAATAGAAATTACACTGTAGTGGGTGAAGCCATTTATAATGTACTCTTTGGGATAAACAGCTCCATGAGAAAAACCTTGCCTCTGTCAAAGCATCCGTTATGTGTTTATGTGCAAATAAGGCCAGGAGAAAAATATGCAAAAAAAATACAAAGCAAGATGAATAATGAGACTTAGGCCTGGATGGAACTACTCCATCATGGTGAAAATGGCGGACAAGCTTGGAAATCAGATGTCCCAACTACGAACATGGCACTTCCTATTTTTGCAAGGGTGGGAATGGAGTCAGGCTGGGGTTCACACATGTGCAGTTTACCAAGGCAGCTGGCCGTTTAAATCATCATCTACCTCCACGAAGTGGGATTTTGCTAGCCATGAGTGTGAAACCCATAGTGCAGGTTAGACCAAGTAGGGGCAGGTGTAAACTTGATGATTTATTTGGAAAGTTAGGGTACCCCTTTGGAGATGGAAGATACCCTTTTGGATCTGGTCCCAGGATGCCTTTGCTGAAGGTCAGGTGCCCTTTGGGGCAGTTCAGGTGCCCATTGGAATTGTTAGTAGGCTTAAATCTGCACAAGAAGTGCTCTAATTCATTAGTGTCAAACCCATTGGAACTGTCAACGGGCCTGTCAAAATCAACTGTCAAGACTGTCAGGAGGACCTGTAAGAACTGTCAGGAGGACCTGTCAGAGCTGTCAGGAGGGCCTGTCAGAACTGTCAGGAGGACCGGTCAGAAATGTCAGGAGGGCCTGTCAGAACTGTCATGGAGACCTGTCAGAGCTGTCAGGAGGACCTGTCAGAAATGTCAGGAGGGCCTGTCAGAACTGTCATGGAGACCTGTCAGAACTGTCAGGGGGACTGGTCAGAACTGTCCGGGACACCTGTCAGAACTGTCAGGGGAACTGGTCAGAACTGTCCGGGAGATCTGTCAGAACTGTCAGGAGGGCCTCTCAGAAATGTCAAGAGGACCTGTCAGAACTGTCAGGGGAACTGGTCAGAACTGTCAGGGGGACCAGTCAGAGCTGTCAAGAGGACCAGTCAGAGCTGTCAAGAGGACCAGTCAGAGCTGTCAGGAGGTCCTGTCAGAACTGCCATGAAGGGCCTGTCAGAACTGCCAAGAGGACCTGTCAAAGCTGTCAGGGGGACCTGTCAGAAGCAACTATCAAAGGGACCTGTCAAGCTGTCAAGCCACTTAAAAGACATGCCCTTTAAATTTTTGAAAACATTGTCTGGAGCATTTAAGCAAAATGCTTGCTATGGGTACAGGTGCATAGGTTGGATATAAGGGGCCATGAGGGTTATATACAGGGGCATGGGTTGGCATGAATGATATGGGGGCTATCGGGGTGGGTATAAGGGGATGAGGTGACATGGGTTGGCATGGGGAGTATATGGGTGGGTGAGGGATGGAGGCCATTTTTTGTTTTAATGCTTTTATTTCAATCTTTCACACAGTGCCGGTGCACAGAGGCAGGCTTTCTGGCCTGCCCATCTCCACACACGGCAGCCTCCCACAGTCGGTCCAGGGACGACAGGCCCGACTTCTAATCCAGCCTGCCGACCCCACCCCCCCCAGAATAAAAATCTCAACTTCCAGGCCTCTTTTTCCCAGATGAGGTTTGTGGAGCCAGGAAGTATCCAGAATCTGTGCACCCGACATAGAAGCGAAAATCCAGGCTGAGAAGAGGTTAAAGTCAGAGCAGAAGATAGAGAAGCAATTTTGTGAGATTTACCTCTTTTAAGTAAACTAAATCTTGTATTGCTTTATGTATTTCAGGAAAATGTGGTTTTAATTTAATGTAATTGTTAAGGAGATGTACATCCCATTAATCTCAAGATACTTCTTTCAGAATGGCAACATATTGTAATGCAACGTACAGAAGATATATTCAGACTGTATTTCCTTGTTTTCAGTATATAAGCACTATATAATTGACCCCCTGTTTTTTTTTAGTGAGGAAATTTGAGTGGAAGTCTCTTCACCATTAAAACACTTCCCGATGTTTCCTTCTAATTTATGAGTCTTCCAATGGTCTGCCTGCTGAGTCCCGGTGGCTTAATTTGTTTATGTCAGAGTGAGAGTCAGTGGCATAACAGCCACAGTTTTCCTTAGCCTACACTGCTAATGCACTCTGAGCAACTTAAGCTGAGATATATGAGGCACATCAGATGCCAGGGTCACTTGATCAAGGCAAAAGTGATGAGTTCCTGAGAAGAGTCTGGAGATTTTTAATACAGATTTCTGCAGTTTCGAAATAAGTTTTTAAAGTATTTTTGTGCAATTCTATCTACAGACATTGGCTTGCTTCTCACAGGGTCAGAACAGTGGGAGATTATCTGATCACATCCTCCCTCTCACATGAACCGTACCCATAGCTAAGACTTCTCAGGAGCAGGTATGGCATTACTAGGAGAATACCCTTGTATGTCATCATGGAAGAAGAGTAGCACCACAGGATGGGACAAAAGCGACACAGATAAAATTTTACTGCAAGAAACATTGTAGTGCATGTCCCCTCTGAGCTTTTCTCTTAGTTGGAGATCTGCTGCTGTCTTTAATGGAGCTGCTATTTGCTCCAATGGTCCCTGCAAGGAGGACAAAACCTCTGTGAAGTTGCTTCAAGTCGACAGCCGTCTAATCCAGAATCACACCTGTAACATCTGAGAAATTGAGAATCATAACTGGCACAATTTCACCACAAAGCTTTATTGCGAAATTTTTAACCTGAAAGCAATACAGAGTGATTTAAAACATACAGTTATCCTTTAGTTAGTCAGACTAAGTTGACTGCAGTCCAATTGGATTTGATCTGACTGGGACCAATCGTTTTTAGTGAGACTTCACCTGCTCCCTTGTTTATGGTCTCACTCCCGACGACACCGTCTTGATGAGGGTTTTTAACCTGATTTTATACTTTGGCTACATGGCAACTGTTCTCATGCTCAATCTCTCTGAGCCACTCTGATTGGTTTCAGGAGTGCATGTAACATGTACTAAGAATTGTATAGTAACTGTAACTTTAAGGAACGTAGTGAATGTAGCTTCAAGACTTCTTGAAGTATCAAGAGACAGTATGAACGAATAAGCCCGAAGCACGGGGAACCTTAGGGGTGGAATTAAGGAGTCTATGCTTAGTTGTGGATCCTGATGGAAGCATGTAATTACTGTTGAAGCCCTGTAAATAAAGTTCACTGTTTCTTATGAGAAATCTGCCAGGAAAATCAAGTCTATAACAAATTATCAGCTCATTTCTATAGCAAATTTAAACAAATCTTAAAACATATTCTTACAAACCTGTCAGTTGCCATACATGCTTGGAGGTTTTTCTCAGAGCCTGGACAGAAATAAACTAAGAATCAAATGTCTTTTTTTTTTGTTCTGGAACCCACAACTCTAAAACCTAGGGAGCGTTCTCCTCAGCCTTTACAGGGAATGGGGGTATAGTTACCCATTGCCCTACTATACCAATTCCCTCAAGTTCTGTGAAGACCATAGCACTGCATTCTCACTATCACTTTCCCCCATGTAAAAATATTCAAGCTGGAGCTTGGGTTAGAGGAAGCAAATATTGTAGGTGGTAATGTGAAGGGTGTTACAGCAAGAAAGCTGGGGCAAAAGAACCAGCTGTAGTTGGTTGATGGACTGGGCCTCATTTCTCACTTAATCACCATTATCGTCATCTTGAGTATTACTGCAACTTGGGATGAAGGAGTCAGAAAGTGGGAGGAAGGTTTTGTCTTTGTGGGGTTTCAGAGAGATGCCAAGGCAACAGTGTATGTAGTCAGTTGCTAACCTAGTACTGGCAAGGTCACAGTAACATTGACACATCTGACGGCAATAGCCAAGTAAGTGTCCACTTGCTATGTGGCTAGGAAGATAGAAAGTTATGTGATGTTAAGGCCAAAAACAGATCAGCCATAATCTTATTGAATGACAAAGCAGGCTTGAGGGGCAGAATGGCCTGCTCCTGATCCTAATGCATGTGTGCTATTCTGTTTTTTAATTATTAATTCATAGTATGCAGTGTCACTGGCTAGGCTAGCATTTATTGCCCATCCCTAGGTGCCCTTGAGAAGGCGGTGGTGAGCTGCCTTCTTGAACCGCTGCAATCCATGTGGTGTAGGTACACCCACAGTGCTGTTGGGAAGGGAGTTCCAGGATTTTGACCCAGTGACAGTGAAGGAATAGTGGTATATTTCCAAGTCAGGATTGTGTATAGTTTGGAGGGGAACTTCCAGGTGGTGGTGTTCCCATCTATCTGCTGCCCTTGTCCTACTAGATGGTAGTGGTCGTGGGCTTGGAAGGTGCTGTCTAAGGAGCCATGGTGAGTTCCTGCAGTGCATCTTGTAGATGGTACACACTGCTGCCACTGTGCGTTGATGGTGAAGGGAGTGAATGTTTGTGGATGGGGTGCCAAGCAAATGAGCTGCTTTGTCCTGGATGGTGTCAAGCTTCTTGAGTGTTGTTGGAGCTGCATCCAGCCTTGGTTCAAACATGCTTTGATGTCAAGGGCAGTCACTCTCACCTCACCTCTGGAGTTCAGCTCTTTTGTCCAAGTTTGAACCAATGCTATAATGAGCATCTAGGCAATTGGAGAGTATTCCATCACACTCCTGACTTGTGCCTTGTAGATAGTAGACAGCTTTGGGGAGTCAGGAGGTGAGTTACTTGCCATAGGATTCCTAACTCTGACCTGGTCTTGTAGACATAGTATTTATATAATTAGTCCAGTTCAGTTTCTGGTCAATGGTAACCCCCAGGATATTGGTACTGGGGGATTCAGTGATGGTAATGCCATTGAATGTTAAGGGGTGATGGTTAGTTTGTCTCTTGTTGAAGATGGTCATTGCCTAGCACTTGTGTGGCATGAAGGTTACTTTCCACTTGTCAGCCCAAGCCTGGATATTGTCCAGGTCTTGCTGCATTTGGACATGGACTGCTTCAGTATCTGAGGAGTTGTGAATGGTGCTGAACATTGTGAAATCATCAGCAAGCATCCCCACTTCTGACCTTGTGATAGAAGGAGGGTCATTGATGAAGCAGCTGAAGATGTTTGGGCCAAGGACACCACCCTGAGGAACTCCTGCAGTGATGTCCTGGAATTGAGATGATTGACCTCCAACAGCCACAACCATCTTCCTTTGTGCTAGGTATGACTCCAACCAGCAGAGAGTTTTCTCCATGATTCCCATTGATTCCAGGTTTGCTAGGGATCCGTGGTTCCACACTTGGTCAAATGTTGCTTTGATGTCAAGGGCAGTCACTCTCACCTCACCTCTGGAGTTCAGTTCTTTTGTCCATGTTTGAACCAAGGCTGTAATGGGGTCAGAAGCTGAATGGCCTTGGTGGGCCCAAAACTAGACGTCAGCCAGCAGGTAGCTTCTGAGCAAGTGCACCTTGATGGCACTGTTGGTGACCCCTTCATGTGTCTTGTTCATGTGCACTAGGAGCAGGACCAGGCCATTCTGCCCCTCAAGCCTGCTTTGTCATTCGATAAGACTATGGCTGATCTGTTTTTGGCCTTAACATCACATAACTGTCTATCTTCCTAGCCACATAGCAAGTGGACACTTACTTGGCTATTGCCGTCAGATGTGTCAATATGCAAACAAGGAGATTCAGGAAACCCAATATCTCTGTATCTGTCAGGTGGAGGCAATTTTTTTAAAGTGACCACGGTGGTGTAACTCTATAGCAAATTCTAGGCAACTCTTCTTCCAAACATAAACAGCACTATGCTTGAGCTTTATTCTATATCTCTAACTAAAGCAATGTCACTATAGTCAATGGCCATTTTTGATATCTGTTGTGTGAACGTTGCTTTAAAGGCAATATGCACAGGAATTGTAAACAGAAGTGACAGTTTAGAACACATTATTTTGTGTTTGCACATTGAAAGCAGACATTGATATTTTAAGGAAAAAAATAAATTACAGGGCTATGTGATGCAAAAAATATCCAAGACAAATTGGTGCAAGATTACAGAAAGTATTAACAATGGAAGGTATGTTTTGAAACATAACAAGCATGTTTCATAGCCCTATAAATATAAAAATGCGTCTGTAAATGTCTACATGCTGTAGTAATTCACTGAAAGTCCCCCGCCATGTGAACTATAAATGTAACAGCATCATGGCAAATAAACTATAAATGCATACTCATCCCTTGTTGGCAAATTTATTTATTGCATTCCATTCATTTTTTTCATTTCTCTATTTTCTATGGGCAGAATATTACGCTCGACGTGTGGGTAAAATGACATGTGATGACGTTGGGCATGCATCCTGACGTCATCGCTCAGTCTCACGATACTTAATTCAGTGGGCGCGCCCTGGAGTTGGCTGTGTGCCTGCCAATAATTAAAAGGCCTATTAAGGCCATTAACAACCTAATTAAATTCAAATTTACGCCGCCTGTCCAACCCAACGGTTGGCGGGCAGGCGAATAGGCCAAATGGCCTTTACATTTTTTAGGAAACCTCATCCACGAGCAGGATTAAGTTTCCTCAAGCAAATAAACATTAAGTAAAATCTTTACTTTGAATTAAAAATGTGTCCCAGCTCATGTGACATGAGGGGACACGTTTTATTAAATTTTTGTGCGCTGCGTTATTTTTTTTGCACGGCGCTTCAATCTCCCTGAGGCTGCTCCATGCCTCAGGGAAATTGAAGTGTCCTTTCTTGCGCATGCGCGAACTGTGTACTAGGTCCGGCTCGATCTCTTCTCCCGGCCCACAGAGGCCGCGCTAAGCGCTGCCGCTCGTGATCCACGCAGGGCGGGCCTTAATTGGCTCACCTGTGTGAAATTAGAGTGTGGAGGTGATTGTGGGTGGCAGTCGGCTTTCCCACTGCCCCCGTCCACCCCCGACGAGCACCCCTGCCAAGGACAAAATCCTGCCCCATGTTTCGATTAATATAAATCAGCTCACTTGTTTTTTAATGACTGTGAAAATGAAACAAAAATGTAGAGCCACTTCCAATACTTAGGCTCACTCTCCCTTGCTTCTTACAGAGTAAGAAAGAGAAACTTTGCTCCCAACCTGCGGTCTTGCTTGCTGGGAGCATTGATCAGAGATGTTGGCACAAACGACAATAACCTATTTTTATATGGCACCTATAACATAGTGAAATGTCCCAAGACGCTTCACAGGAGCATTATAATACAAAGAATGAAACCAAGCCACATAAAGAGACATTGGCTGGGATTTAATATTAAAGGTGTGGTTCACATCCACTGACTGCAAAATCCTACTTGAACATTTTCGGGAGACCCAATGCAATTTTGGAGAATCAGGTACTTAGCTGAACAGCATTGGGCCTTCAGATGAATTAAGCCTTGAGCAGGGTGGAAATCCTGCCTCTGAGAGTTTCCAGCCAGTCAGAGGCCAGCAGCTGTCCAGAACACTCAGCGCTGCTGGGAGCAGGGCCCATTGCCAATTTTGCACTCAGACCTTCACCAGAATAATCCCTGGAGAGAGGTAAGTAGAGTGGGATGCAGGGTGGGTGGTGGTGGCACCAACGCGAAGGTTTGAGGGAGTCAATAGCAAGAGCAGGAGGGTGCCTTCACTCAGGGCCCCTCATCACATTGCTGAGACACTCAATTGGGCACAGAGGGCCTGAGAATGAGAGAACCCCTTCACAGGCCACAGGTAAGCCTGACATTCACAGGTTTGCTGTGCAGTTAGCCCGCATGGCGAGTTCACCACTGGCCGCTGGTAGAATTCCAGTGGCAGTGGAAGGAGGCCCATAAATGGATATGTAAATGCCTCAACCAGATTGGAAGGCTGTCATCCACCCTTACTGTACGGAGCTTTACCCTTGATCGGGAGGGTGTAATCAGGAAGGCAGCAGGATCTGCAATCTGTAGCCCACCGCATAAGCAAATGCCACCCCCCTCCCATACCCACACCCACCCCCCCCACACCCGCCTCTGAACTTGCCTCCAGAAGGAGGCATAAAATTCCTCCCATTAGCTTAGATGATCAAAAGCTTGTCAAAGAGATAGATTTTAAGAAGTGTCTTAAAGGAGGTAAGCGAGGTAGAGAGGCAGAGAGGATAGGGAGGGAATTTCAGAGCTTGGAGCCTAGGCAACTGAAGGATAGGCCACCAATGCTGGAGCAAATATAATTGGGAGTGCACAAGAGGCCAGAAGAGGAGAGCAGATATCTGGGAGGGTTCATAGGTACAAGAGCTGGGAGGTTATGCTGAATATATATAAGACACTCAACTTCAGCTGGAATATTGTGTACAGTTCTGGGTGCCGCCTTATAGGAAGGATGTGAACACATTGGAGAGAGTGCAGAAGAGGTTTACAAGAATGGATTCAGGGATGAGAAACTTCAGCTATGAGGATAGATTGGAGGGGTTGGGACTGTTTTCCTTGGAGCGAAGAAGACTAAGAGGAGATTTGATAGGGACGTTCAAAATCATGAGGCGGCTGGACAGAGTAGATAGGGAGAAGCTGTTCTAGCTCGTAAAAGGATCAAGAATGAGAGGGCACAGATTTAAAGTAATTTGCAAAAGAAGCAAATGTGATGTGAGGAAAGAGGAAAGAACTTTTTCACACAACAAGTGGCTTGGGTCTGGAATGCGCTACCTGGAAGTGTGGTGGAGGCAGGTTCATTCGAGGCATTCAAGAGGGTATAGATGATTATTTGAATAGAAACAATGTACATGAGTATGGGGAAAAGGCTGGGCAATGGTACTGGGTCATAATGCTCATTTGGAGAGCTGGTGCAGACATGATAGGCTGAATGGCCTCTTTCTGTGCCATTAAAATCGTGTGATTCTGTTGTGGAGCTGGAGGAGACTACAGAGATGGGGAGGGGCAAGGCCATGGAGGGATTTGAAAACACGCGTGAGGATTTTGCTTGACCGGGAGCCAAGGTAGGCCAGCGAGCACAGAGATGATGGGGAAATGGGACTTTATGCGAGTGAAGGCAAGGTCAGCGGAGTTCTGGATGACCTCAAGTTTACGGAAGATAGAATATGGGAGGCCAGCCGGGAGTGTATTGAAATAGGTGAGTCTAAAGGTAATAAGGACATGGATGAGGGCTTCAGCAGCAGATGAGCTATGACAGGGGAGAAGTTGAATGATGTTACGGAGGTATAAATACGTGGTCTTAGTAATGGCATGAATATGAGGTTGAAAGCTCACCTCAGGACCTGATGTGAAACCAAGGTTGTGAACAGACTGATTACTGCCAGGAAGAGGGATGGAGTTGGTTGCTAGGGAACGGAGTTTGGAGCAAAGGTTGAAACCAATGGCTTCAGCCTTCCCAATATTTACCTGGAGGAAAATTCTGTTCATCCAGTACTTGATGTTGATTAAGCAGTCTAATAATTTAGCAACAGTGAAGAAGTCAAGAGAGGGGTTGGTAAGGTAGAGAGGGTGTCATCAGTGTACATGTGAAAACTAAGGCCCAGATTTTCAGACCTGACTCAGGTGTGCAGATGCAGGAGAATTCCTAGCTTCGCAAACCCAACTTTTAAAAACGGCTGCCGGGACATCGATTTTCGGTCCGAGGGGGCAGCTAGAATTGGATTCGGGGTGGACAACCCAGGAAGAAATGAGGAGGCTGCGGTTGCAGAGGTGGGCTGGATGGAAGGCTTGCCTCAGGGCTCTGGCACTGCGTCCAAAAATAAAAAATAAAGGTTAAAACATAAAATATCCCTCCTGTCCTCACCCTTCACACCCCCTCACACCCTAAAAACTCCCCATGACCCATGCATGCCAACCCATGCCACTTCAAACCTTGTACGCAACTCCATGGCCCCTCATACCCTTCATAGCAACCTATGCCCCTGTACCCACCCACTATGGCCCTTTATAGCCCTTATGCCAAATTAGTGCCAACTCATGCAGGCTATGCCCCTCTACCCACGATCTTTTGCCCTTACACCTACCATGCCAACTGACCTGGGAGCCATGCAGAGATGAAATAAAATGTATTTAAATGAAGGTCTATGTGCCTATTGCAGTCTTCTCTATATTGAAAAAAATACTAATTCATAAAAACCCATTTGCTACATTGCATTCTTTCAACTAAATAAAGCCTTAAAATAACAAATATTTCATTCCTTATAGCAACAAGCATTGGAATTCAAAGTCCCATGTCAAAGAGTCCATAATTATTTACATATGTCAATCAAACTGTGAATTGGCAGGCACCCTACTGTGATAATGCATGGTTGTGAAATCAGTCATGCAGCAGTAATCCAGAATGGAAGTGCTCAGGCTTATGTCAACAGAGTGAAATAGTAAGCAGTCATTTTTTTTAACACTCCAGGTACCTTTTTTTCAAAAATTTAAAGGACTTTTAAATACCTTGACAGCTTGACAGTCTCCCTTTGACAGGCCCCTTTTATAGGTGCTTCTGACAGTTTTGGCAGTTGATTTTGACTTTTGGCAATTTCAAAGAGCTTGACAGTAATGAGTTATGAACTTTTTAATGCACATTTATGCCTCCTTTTAGCACTTCCAAAGGGCACCTGATCTAACCCATAGGGCACCATACCTGCACCAAAGGGGTCCCAGGACCAGATCTAAAGGGGTACCCTATCTTTTCAAAGAGGTACCCTGGCTATCCAAATGAATCTACGATGTTTAGACCTGCTCTTACCTGGTCTAATCTGCACACATCAAGTTTCACATTCCTGGCTTACCAAAATCCCACTTTAATGAAGGCAGCTGATGAGTTAAATAGCCAGCTGCCTCCACAAACTGCACGTGAAATTCACACCTGACCCTCATAAAAATGGAAAGTGCCATGTTTGGGGGTGGAACTATTGATTTTGGGGCATTTCCACTATTTTCACCGCGAAAGAGAGTCTCTCCATCATGATGAAAATCTGGGCTTAATGCCGTGCCTTTGGATGATATCACCATGCAGCAGCATGTAGATGAGAAACTGGTGGGGGCCATGGATAGTTCCGTGGAGGACACCAGAGGTAATGATGTGAAAGCAGGAACAGAAGGCATTGTAAGTGATTTTCTGGCTACAATTAGATAGATAACAATGGAACCATGTGAGAGCAGTCCCATCCATCTGGACAACTGTGGAGAGGCACTGTAGGAGGATGGTGTGGTCAACCATGTCAAAGGCTACAGGCAGGTTGAGAAGGCAGAGAAAGAAAAGTTTACCTTTGTCACAGTCACATGGGATGTTGCAAAGGCTAGCATCTCCAATCAATAATGTTACGAAGACCAGAAACATATAACGGGAGTAAGAGACTGTCATTAATGACTATAATAATTATTCAATTAGATCAATAGAATGAGGAATGATAATCAATAATTCTTTCATAAAATTAAGAGCAGGAAAAGGAGCGCATTGTTTACCAGGTGGTGAAGAACCACCATGATTTGTGGTCATGAGAGGGCAATTTGTACATTTTGTGCTGAAAGGAGGCTACAGCTGTGGTGTACTTTATAAGTAGGTTTAGCTAAACATAGGGGGCGGAGGTACTAAGACCACGTGCGACTATTAGTAGTATAGTTCAGCTTTGTAGTGTTTGGATTAAGTTACCTCCAGAGACCAGAAAATCAGGAGCACCATTAATCAGTGCAAGCCTCCATGTTTGTTTCTCTAGCTCATCCTCCCATCCAGCAAGACTGAGAACACCATCTCGACCAATGAAGTTCAGAATCAACTTGTGCATACTAATTGTTTAAAAACAATTGTTATGAAAAAAGAATAAATTCAAGATTCAAAGCGGGGAAAAGTATATAAACCAAGATTTGTTTCTGCAATGGTTGCAGCAATGAAGTAAATTTTAAAACAAAGTGTTTTATAGTATAATTAATATTGCATGACAATGACAGACACCTGGTGCAGACAACATAGGGACACTCTCTCACCTGTACACTGATTCATCCTATGTTTCCTCCTCGGCTTCATTAACTACGTTCTAGTGATTGTAGGTAGCTGTGCTGATGATTGGGAGGTGTTGTGATTATGATGCAGGTTTACTATGAGATGCAAACTTCGTTAGGAACACCGGCTGTGGTTTTACTATTATTCCTTCATTCCTGAGAAAACAGGAAACAAATTGCTGCCACAGTTAACAACCATTAAGTACCACTTTCAACACTGATATTGCTCAGTTCCAATGTGTGTTTATGTGCCAGTTGCAGTACGACATCACATGACTTGCATGTTATGGTATTAGCTATAAGCTTAAGGAAAGCCTCCAGGTTCACTGTTCACTTTCTCAAAATTAACTTGTCCAATTATGCCAAGGGTGACCTCATTGACTGGGGTCAAAGACTTGAACTACATTTGAACTCTACCAATGCCGTCTCCTCTGTGGACTGTGACTCAGTTAGAAGGTGTGGGATCTGCTCTCCTGCAGGTTGCTCTGGTGGAGCAGAGCCCCAGGAATATTCAAGTTTGTACTTTCCCTATGTTGTTCCTGGAGTTATTGTTGACCTGGGTCTCCTTTTCATCACTGCCTAGCATGGTTCAGCTAATGGATTAAAACATTTTCAGGGCAGACATTCTATCTGCTTGTATCAGTTGCTATATCCAACAGTACTTTTGACTCACTATAGTAGAATTCTTCAGGTCTGATATTTTCTTTGTATCCTTAAAGTTCCATTTGGGTACAGGAATACAGCTTACCCTTTTTTCTATTTTCTTCCACACATGCTGCAATAGTTGCCTCGAGATGGGAGGGATGAAGATGGCCATAGCGCCTTAAATTGTTGCCTTTTTGCCCTCATTCCCTGAAGAAGAACTTCTAGCACCTGGTCGCTGAATCTGCACTTTCAGTACTTTGTAGCCTCCAATACATAGTAAACAGCTGGTCTGATCTCTTCTGCACAATTGTAGGAGTTTAAGTAGCCACTAAGTGTTTTTAACAGATGTTTGCTGTTATTAGTGATCCTGCCACTCCATTAGATGGCCTGCTTAACATGCTTAACATGCACTTTGTATGCAACTCATAAAAACTGTAAAATTCCAGGTTAACAATTGTGGTTAATAAATTCTCTGCAACACTCATATGCGCCTCCAACATGGTAGCTTCCACAATTTAGAAATAATAGAACTTCTCCGGACATATAATCATAAGATGTAGGTACACCCACAGTGCGGTTGGGAGGGGAGTATTCCATCACACTTCTGACTTGTGCTTTGTAGATGGTGGACAGGCTTTGGAGAGTCAGGTCGTGAGTTACTCGTCGCAGGATTCCTAGCCTCTGACTTGGCCTTGTAGCCACAGTACTTACATGGCTAGTCTCGTTCAATTTATGGTCAATGGTAACCCCCAGGGATGTCGATAGTGGGGAATTCAGTGATGATAATGTAATTGAATGTCAAGGGGCGATGGTTAGATTCTCTCTTGTTGGAGATGGTCATTGTCTGGCACTTGTGTGGCACAAATATTACTTGCTACTTGTCAGCCCTAGCCTGGATAATGTCCGGATCCTGCTGCATTTGTACATGGACTGATTCATGACTGAGGAGTCATGATTGCCACTGAACATTGTGCAATCATCAGTGAACACCCCCAATTCTGACCTTATTAGGAAGGAAGGTCATTGATGAAGCAGCTGAAGATGTTTGGACTGAGGACATTAGGTGTCCTGGAGCTGAGATGACTGACATCCATCAACCACAACCATCTTCTTTTGTGCTAAGTATGACTCCAGCCAATGGAGAGTTTTTCCCCGATTCCCATTGACTCAAGTTTTGCTAGGGGTCCTTGATGCCTGACTCGGTCAAATGCTGCCTGATGTCAAGGGCAGTCACTTTCACCTCACCTCGAGAGTTCAACTCCTTTGTCCATGTTTGAACCAAGGCTGTAATGAGCTCTGGAGCAGAGTGGCCGTGGCAAAATCCAAACTGAGTGTCAGTGAACAGGTTATTGCTTAATAAGTGCCACTTGATAGCTCTGTTGATGACCCTTTCCATTACATTACTGATGGTGGAGAGTAGACTAATAGGGCGGTAATTGGCTGGATAGGATTGAGCAATTTTCCATATAGCTGGGTAGATGCCAGTTGAAGCTGTACTGGAACAGTTTGGCTATGGGCGTGGCATGTTCTGGAGCACAAGCCTCCAATACTGTTGCCGGAATATTGTCAAGGCCTATAGCCTTTGCGCTATCCAGTGTCTTCAGCCGTTTTTTGAAATCACGTGGAATGAATCGAATTGGCTGAAGACTGGTAGCTGTGATGCTGGGGTCCTCCGGAGGAGGCCGAGATGGATCATCCACTCAGCACCTATGGTTGAAGATTGGAGCAAATGCTTCAGCTTTGTCTTTTGCACTGATGTGCTGGGCTCTTTCATCATTGAGGATGGGATTTTTGTGGAGCTCCCCTCCTCCAGTGAGTTGTTTAATTGACCACCACCATTCACAACTGGATGCAGTAGAACTGTAGAGCTTAGATCTGATCCGTTAGTTGTGGGATCGCTTAGCTCTGTTTATCACTTTCTGCTTATGCTGCTTGGCACACAAGTAGTCCTGTGTTATAGCTTCACCAGGTTGACACCTCATTTTTGAGGTATGCCTGCTGCTGCTCCTAGCATGCCTCCTGCACTCTTCAGGGTTGATCCGTTGGCTTAATGGTAATGGTAGAGTGGGGGATATATCGGGCCATGAGTTTACTGATTGTGGTTGAGTACAATTCTGCTGCTGCTGCTGGCCCACAGTGCCTCATGGATGCCCAATCTTGAGTTGCTAGATCTGTCCGAAATCTATCTCACCTAGCGCGGTGGTAGTGCCACACGACACAATGGAGGATATCCTCAATGTGAAGGCGGGACTTCATCTCCACAATGACTGTGCGATAGTCACTGCTACCAACACTTAATGGACAGATGCATCTATGGCAGGCAGGTTGGTGAGGATGAGGTCAAGTATGTTTTTCCCTATTGTTGGTTCCCTTACCACCTGCCACAGGCCCAGTCTAGCAGCTATGTCATTTAGGATTCAGCCAGCTCAGTTAGTAGAGGTGCTACCAAGCCACTGTTGGTGATGGACATTGAAGTCCCCCACCCAGAGTACATTCTGCTGCCTTGTGTTTCCTCACTGCTTCCTCCAAGTGGTATTCAACATGGAGGAGTATTAATTCATCAGCTGAGGGGAGGCGGTACGTGGTAATCAGCAGGATGTTTCCTTGCCCATGTTTGACCTGATGCCATGAGACTTCATGGGGTCCAGAGTTGATGTTCAGGACTCCCTACTGACTGTATACCACTGTGCCACCACCTCTGCTGATGATGGCGGTGTCTGGGACATTATCTGCAAGATTATGATTCAGTGAGTCAGGCTGTTGCTTGACTAGCCTGTGAGACAGCTCTCCCAATTTTGGCACTAGCCCCAGGTGTTAGTAAGGAGGACTTATCAGTGTTGACAGGGCTGAGTTTGCCATTGTCATTTCCGATGCCTATATTGATGCAAGGTGGTCCATTTGGTTTCATTCCTTTTTTTGTGACATTTGTAGCAGTTTGATACAACTGAGTGGCTTGCTAGGACAGTCAACCACATTGCTGTGGATCTGAAGTCACAAAAAGGCCAGACCAGGTAAGGTTGTCAGGTTTCCTTCCCTAAAGGCCATCATTGAACCAGATGAGTTTTAATGGTCATCATTAGGTTTTTCATTCCGGATTTCCACTATCTGGTGTGGCAGGATTCAAACCCGGGTTTCCATTACCCGGCTTCTGGATTACTAGTCCAGCGACAATACCACTATGCCATCGCCTCCCTGTATGGAGTATATGCGATCATTAGCAACTAGCAGCAAGAATGAATCCAGGACACTTCCAAACAGTGAAAATGAACATATATTTACAAGTGCAAAAACTATATACAATGACTGTACATCCATGCCACTAGAGTACATTCAGAACTTCTTAATCTTTCTAAACCTACCACTGTATCCATAGTAGAGGTGGAGGCAGCCTCCTGACTACTACCCCCTGTTGCCTATGATGACTTTGGCAGGCGTCCTCTGGAGATTCGAGGCTTGGAGGATCTCTTTCTCAAGGAGAGGTGCACCCTCCTCAGCCTGAGCAGCTGGAGCTAATGGGGTCACAGGCTGAGGGGATGTGAAACGCCTGGATATCTTTGGAGTGTCTTGGTTGGATGCTCTCAGGGTGCCCACCTGACGCAGCATTTGCAAGTTGTCCTCCACTCAACATCTCATGGCCGCACCTTCACTATTGTCGGGTCAAAATCCTGAATCTGCCTTCCCAGCAGTACAGCACAGGGACTGCAGCAGTTCAAAAAGTCAGTATCCCACCACCTGCTCAAGGGCACTGTCTAGGGCAACAAAAATGTTGGCCTAGACAGTGATGGTCAAGACCGATGTCAGAATCACAAAAACAGAGTGGCAATGTGTATTTGAGTGAGTGAAAAACTCCCATGCCCTAGCAAAACAAATTAAGTCATTGAGCCATTATCTGCAGTACAGAGTGGTTCTCCCATGGATGATAAGGGTGCTGACCACCCTGACAACCTCCTCCCAGGCTGTCATAGGGAGAAGAGAGGTTCCCCTGTTGCCGTCTCTTGGAAAGACGATGTCCCGCCTTTTTTCAACAACCTGGAGGATAAGGCTAAAGCATTTGCTACAATCTTCAGCCAGAAGTGCCAAGTGAATGATCCAACTCGGCGTCTTCCGGAGGTCCTCAGCATCACAGATGCCAGTCTTCAGCCAATTCAATTCATTCCACGTGATATCAAGAAATGACTGAAGGCACTGGATAGTGCAAATGCTACATGGCCTGACAATATTCCCACAATAGTACTGAAGAATTGTGCTCCAGAACTTGCCCCTAGCCAAGCTGTTCCAGTGCAGCCACAACACTGACATCTACCTGGTAATGTGGAAAATTTCCCAGGTACGCCTGTACACAAAAAGCAGGGCAAATCTAACCCGGCCAATTACCACCTGATCAGTCTACTTTCGATCACCAGTAAAGTAATGAAAGGGATCATCAACAGTGCTATCAAGTGGCAGTTCCTTTACAAAAACGTGCTCACTGATGCCCAGTTTGGTTTCTGCCAGGACCACTCAACTCCTGACCTCATTACAGCCTTGGTTCAAACATAGACAAAAGAGCTGAACTCCCGAGGTGAGGTGAGAGTGACTGCCCTTGACATCAAAGCAGCATTTGACCGAGTGCGGCATCAAGGAGCCTTAGCAAAACTGGAATCAATGGGAATCAGGGGGAAAACTCTCTGCTGTTTGAAGTCATACCTAGCTCAAAGGAAGATGGTGGTGGCTGTTGGAGGTCAGTCTTCTCAGCTCCAGCACATCACTGCAGGAGTTCCTCAGGGTAATGTCCTTGGCCCAACCATCTTCAGTTGCTTCCATTATAAGGTCAGAAGTGGGGATATTCACTGATGATTGCACAATGTTCAGCACCATTCGCGACTCCTCAGACACTGAAGCAGTCATGTCCAAATACAACAAGACCTGGACAATATCCAGGCTTGGGCCAGTGGCAAGTAGCAGTCATACCATACAAATGGCTGGCAATGGCCATTTCCAACAAGGTGTTGTCCATCGTCCCTTGACATTCAATGGCATTACCATCACCAAATCCCCCACTATCAACATCCTGGGGGTTACCTTTGACCAGAAACCAAACTGGACTAGCTATATTGTAGCTACAAGAGCGGGTCAGAGGCTAGGAATCTTGTGACGAGTAACTCACCTCCTGACTCCCCAAAGCCTGTCTATCTACAAGGCACAAGTTAGGAGTGTGATGGAATACTCTCCACTTGCCTGGATGAATGCAGCATCCACAAAACTCAAGAGGTTTGACACCATCCAGGACAAAGCAACCAGGCACGACATCCACAGACGTTCACTCCTTCCACCACCGATGCACAGTAACAGCAGTGTGCACCATCTACAAGATGCACTGTAGGAATTCACCAAGGCTGCTTAGAGAACACCTTCCAAGCACACGACCACTACCATTTAGAAAGACAAGAGCAGCAGATCGATGGGAACATCACCACCTGGAAGTTCCCCTCCAAGTCACTCACCATCTGACTTGGAAATATATCACCGTTCCTTCACTGTCACTGGGTCAAAACCCTGGAACTCGCTTCCTAACAGCACTGTGGGTGTACCTACACCACATGGACTGCAACGGTTCAAGAAGGCAGCTCACCACCACCTTCTCAAGGGCACCTAGGGATGAGTAATAAATGCTGGCCCAGCCAGCAAAGCCCACATCCCGTGAATGAATAAATAAAAAAAACTCCACCCCTTCTAGATGAAGGACATCCTGGGGAACCAAAGATGGGTCTGCTGCCATTTAATACAGGCCTGTGCATGAAACCATCTCTCTTTGCCAAAAGTGATGAGAGTGTGGCGCGATAAGCCTTCATCTCACACTATTCCACTTGCCCCCACTGTTCCTTGGGACCATTAGGGAGATCTTTGCAGAATAGAAACACTAACCACATGAGCCTTTGTCAGGCACGGCCATTCCTCTGGGAGGATGTGTTAGCTGCTATTCATCACTGGAGCTGATGGCAACTGGCTCAGTGTGAAGGGCTACACCTTGCTGCGATCTTGCTTTGAGAAGCCTCAGGACCAGACCTGTTGCCATGTGAGCTTCACCATATAGTGACAATTTCAGAAGAGAAAGCTCTCATATTGCTTCCACATTATTATCAGGGTGCACTTTTAGTTGTCTAGTTGTGCTGACCTTCAGCTCCACACACCTGAGAAAAGCCTTTTGCAACCTTGATGTTTTGCAGTTGAACATTGAGGGCATTGCGTTTTTGGTGAGTTGCCTTCACACTAAGATGGTGCAGACCTTTCAAACTGTCTCCACCATTTTTCACCCTCCTCCTGTCACCATCTTATCCCCATCACTGCAGACCCCCTGAATGTGATATTCTCTCTCCCCTCTGTCACACTTGAACCTCCCCTCTTCACCATGGACTCTATAATTGTTAACCTCAACCTGTCTTCCCTCCCCGCCAAACCCACACCAGTCACAGTGCCCATGCCCACCCTCATCCTGCCCACTCCCATTATTGGTGCCACCACTCTTGTCCCCATCAATGACTCTCCCAATGAGAACTCCACGCACCATACCCACAATCTGACCCTCCCACCCTACTGTAGCTTGCTTACGCCTCTCACACCAGAATCACCCTGTCCTACCACCAGCACCCTTGGTTGTCCCCCCAGGGCTCCACTATTGGCTCGATGGACCCTGTCCTATGAAAGACTCTGCCCCCACCCTCCCTTCCCCATCCATTCCCCTCTTCTCCTTCTTGCCTTTCTTTCCCATCTTTCCCCTTCATGCATTCCTTCCACATGCCTTCCACCACTCCTTTGCCTTCACCTCATCCAGCAGCCCTTCCCCTCGTGTGTTCCATCCCTTCACCTCCTTCATCTGTTCCATGCACACCATCGTATGCAGACACCAGCGATGGTGCTGCAGTGTCGATTGGATGGTGAGTAATGAATGTCTCCCTTGCTTGGGAGCATGCCACATTAAAGCCTGGAAAAGGACGGAGTAAATTCCCACTGGTAGATTAGGTGGGACCAGAGGATTCCGGTCAGTTAGTGTTTTAATCAGCATTCATGACATGCAAAATGGGTTCCCACCATGGACCAGCAGGAAAGTTGACCCGCCATTAACCCGAAATGAAGATGGATGAGGGAGAGTGCAACCTGATTTCCCAACATTGGGGACCTGATTTTTGGCCTCCAACCGCATTTCCCAACCCCGCCCACCACGATTCCGACTGCTGGCGGGTGGGGACGATTCTACCCTGTGTGTACCTGCGTGAGTGTGAGCGTGGGTGTAGTTACATATATTGGGGCGTTAAAAGATAAACATTTATCTTTCTTTTAAAACTTACAACAAAACTGTCACTTGCCTGAAAATTAAAGCACTCAGGAGTTAAAATGTCTTGGGTGGGATTTTTCAGTCCCTTAAGCGGCAGGCATCATGGTGGATGGGACTAGAAAATAAGTTTTATGCCGACATGAAAAGATGTCACGATTGTCCGCCCCCAACTTTAATGGCGGCACGCATCTCCCACTGCGTCATGTCGGGAACAACATTTGAATGCACTTAAATATCATGAATGCTCCTTAAGAAGACAGCTCACCAGAATCACACTCCCACTCCTGATCAAAAGGTCACGCTGGCATTTAATTAGGCCAGGGTCATTCACAATCGGCCATGAGGGATGTGCACCTGGCGAACTGCACTTCACGAGTGACTTTGAAGTATGCTTGCCTACTTTGCATCCACTGTGCTCATGGATGTCCTAACTCTGTGCCAGGCTGTGCTGGCAAGGCCAATGGGAATTCAAGGGGGGGTTCAGAGCCAAAGCCCTACATTGCATACTAGCGGCGAGTTAGGGTTGGGGGATGGAGGTGGAAAGGGGATGGAGGACAATGACTGGAGGGCAACAACACAACGGAAGACTGGGAAAAAAACACAAGACTGGGTGGGGGGGATGACTGGCAGTGGGTGCGAACAGACACATGAATGGGGATGGCGGGGTGGAGACTGGGGCAGAGTGCAATCAGATACATGACTTGCAGGGGTAAGATTGGTGAAGGGTGCAACTAGACACAAGACCCAGTGGGAAGACTGGGGAAGGGTGCACACAGACAGGTGACTGGGGTGGGGAGGAGGCTATGAGGGAATGTCCTCAGGACCAGAATGAAAAGGCAGTCCAGTGCAAAGTGCTACAAATTAGACTGCTGACTGTCAAAAGAATCTCCTTGAGCAAGTACAAGGAAGGGGAGAGCCAGTCAGTCCTGTGTCAGTTGTGCTCAGCATGGTGTGCACAGAGTATGATCACACCTCACACATGGCAGTCTGGAGGGTTTCTGGCATAGTACTGGGCCACAGATGGCACGTTCATAGTTAGGGGAGACATTTGCAGCCTGTTGATCACAAACAATTAATGTAGGGGTGGGGACTTGATGGTCTCATGAGGAGGTGGATGCTCATGTGATGTGCAATAAGCCTCAAGATGGGGTGGATCTATATGGGGCATCAAAGTGTTCGGGGGTAAGACAGAGATATCCACCACTATGACAATGGGATCAAAGCTTAGAGGGGGAGGAGTGAGGGATATTGGAGGGAGGGTAACCTCAACATTATGCTCCACCAGGATGATGGGAGGGACTTCCACAGTCACAGGAGGTCGAAACTGGTCTGGTATTGGAACCTCAGCACTATCATTTTCCAACCTGAAGCTAAGGCACGGTTGAAAAAGAATGCATTAAAAATCTCTCAGGGCTTGTGGGGGGTGTCAACCACTGCACTTGTGGCCGGTTGACGGGGCACCCAACTGAAACTTGTATTCCCTAATGAAGAGGAAGGCAGGGCTGAGACAAATTGGGAGCATTTCAATGACAACGGAGGGAATCAAGAGCCTTAATTGTTAGAGTGGGAGGATCAGTCAGTCATGCCCAGCATGATGGGCACAGGGTATGGTCACCACCTCACACATGTTGGTCTGAGGGGTTTCTGGCATAGTACTGGGCCGCAGATGGCACACTCACAGTCAGGGGAGGCATCTGCATTCCTTCGATTGGGAACAGTTAATGTAGGGATGTTCTTTGCAGACAGAAAGAACCTGTACGCACATTGCACCTGTTTCAGTTAAACAAAATAAGTTTCAGCCATTCGCTAGTTCATTTCCCAGGGCAATGTCTTAACCAGAGTCAAACTGCCTGGTTTAAATTTCAAACAATGCTTGGCAGTTGACTGTCAGTCGCCATTCACTGGTGCATTCCTCATGGCAATGGGTCTACCAGTCAACCAATCAGCACTCTCTTCTTATACAGTATAAATATGTTGTTTCCCATGTCATTGGTATTTTCTTGTGAATTGTCCTGATAAGCGCAAGACAAAAAAGTTTGACAAAAAATGTCTCCTCTTTCAACAATATTCAAGTTCTATACTACCAAACAACAATTTGTTGACCAGTAAGTCTTCTAACACGCACCTACCTGCCCTGTTCAGTCTGTTGCGAGGATGAAAATTGCCATTTTCCTCTTTTCTTGCAATAGAAATACTTGGAGAAAAAGACAATGGGCCTGATTTCTATGTAAACTTTGAATAATGTATTTGTTAACCTGTCTTTTCAACTTTTCAGGTGCTGACTGACATGCTATGCATTTCCAGCATTTTCTGCTTTTATTTTAATTCCCACCATTTTCTTTACTTTGATTTTTTGTCAATGGGAGTAGAGTTCCAATTTTGACTTTATTACTGCAGGAAATAAAGTAGTTTTTGAGGACAATATACAAAATCCCAACAGGGTTACCTACTTGTTTACTTCAAGGTAACTAGTGTTCCCAATTAAAATATGAGTACAATCAGTGCCTTTTATGCCTTATGATTTGCAAAGCTTGTATTGATCATAGCATCAATTAAGCTAAGAAATCGATATTAGACGAACAGTCCTATGATGTTTGTTTTTACATTATCCACCACAATATTAGTAAGAAAAACATCCATCAAATGGTTAGCTGATACTACCAAGTGCATTCTTTTAGACTCACTTGTTATTAAGTAAGAAGAGCCAAATGATTTTCAGGGTTTTGACTGTTGACAATAGGTTTCTACCCTGCATTAGCACTCTGCAGGTGGACATTTCACCTCCATGCACTTTAGCATCCAGCATTTTTTTCCAGCTCTCTTATTTATTCCTTCCTAGCAGCAACTGGCATCTGACTGCTATAAGCACAGAGCTCAGAAGATAAATGGGAGAGTTACTGATTTACCCCACCTCCAGGCATGGAACAGCTGATGAAGGCCAGGGGAGACTACGCCAGTAGCTATAAATTCCAGTGAAACTGAGACCTTATCACATCAGTGCAGCTTGGTTCCATTATTAATCATAACAGAGAACAGGATGGAACTCAGGTGTGTTCTGTCAGGACTCTCTTCATCATGTCTACTTATTCACCTTCTCCTCATTCACTATTATGTCTGAAAAACCTGTCTTTTGGATAATGCTGATTTATACTGCAGCTGCAATCATTTATTTGGTAGCAGAAATAGCAATGTGGAATACAACATGTAACTTGTGTGGTAACTAAAACTAAAGAGGTTGGAGCAAGCACCACTGTTGTGTTCCAAAGGCTTCTCAAACTGCAAGGAAAAACAATGATATAATTCTTTTGTTAATTAGGAATGAGCATAATAATCCAAAAGTATGATTGAACATATGTTTGGTAACCCAAGCAGGAGAGGGCTCAATTCCATCTTGGAGGTTCCAGATTTAAAACTCAGCCTCGTCTGTAGACACAGGGGCTGGATCAGGTTCCATATTCAATGTAACCAGTTCAGGTTATTGAACTGCAGATTTAGTATAATCTGAACGCTTCAGTTGCATTATCTGTCAACGACTGAGAACTGTAACATGTGGTCTGCTGTTCTGGCTGCTGAAGTGCTTCTGTGGTTTAATAATACGTTTTTTGTTTTACTTAACTGCATCCAGATCTTCATCTGAAGTTGATAATGAGAAGGTGTCAGGCTGTGCCCTGAGAGAATCGGGCTGTGAAACCCAGCCTTCATGCCCATTTTCCTCTGCATCAGAACCGTAGACATGATCATGGAAAGGCAGAGAAAAGCAGCAGGAATGACTGCGGGAAAAGATGATTAGTAATTATTTTAAAAATTAAAAAGCTCTTAGCATTTTATTTGGGGCTGAATTTTCACCACCGAGGTGGGAAATGGGAGACGGGTCAGTTTCTATGTCAGAATCCCACCCCCCACCCCTTCAGTTAGGAAACTGATTGAAGTTCACATTTTCATGGGGGTGATCCCATAATTGCTATGGAGACAGGTTTCCTGTCCAATTAAAGCCAGTGGGGAAGGAACGGAGGCAGGTCAGATGAAGTGGGAGCCTCATTCAGACACCCAAGACAGCCATCACTGAAATAAAAACAGAAAGCGCTGGAAAAACTCAGCAGGTCTGGCAGCATCTGTGGAGGGAGAAACAGAGTTAACATTTCAAGTCTGAATGACTTCTTCAGAAACCATCACTCAACAGCCATCACTGAAGCTGTTGGTTGTCCTGAGGCAGAGATCTGTGGCGCCTTTCACTACACTACAGGGAAGTGAAATGTCTGAAGCTGGAGGCCTGGA
Organism: Carcharodon carcharias; assembly: GCF_017639515.1. Taxonomy (NCBI): domain Eukaryota; kingdom Metazoa; phylum Chordata; class Chondrichthyes; order Lamniformes; family Lamnidae; genus Carcharodon; species Carcharodon carcharias. The sequence goes on from NC_054472.1 coordinate 134,320,507, forward strand.
ATCCACGAGGGAGGGAGGCTCTCTTTGCAATGGGTTCGAGGTGGAACTCATCTCGTCATGGAGCAAGAGAATCTCCCTGTTCATCATCCCTGTCCCACTTATTCCCCCTCCTCTCTTACCTGCTGCTCCTCCCTTGAAGTGATGCACCCTTCCAGAGCCTCTTTGTCCTGGATGTCCACTCCTCTCTGGAGGTCCATGTTAGGAGATTACAGCAGACCACCAACAATACCCAAGATCCAAGCATGAGGGCATTTTAGAGTAGCACCCAACTGGTACAGGCATCAAACTCAGTGCCATCTGAGCCTGCGTTGCTCCTTAAATTGTGAATCTGATGTGCTGTCCAACCTTGGCAAGGAGGGCATCAATTACCTGGGTGAAGCACCAGGGTGAAGCCACCTGTGAGATGCCATGGAGGGCCGCAGTGATGAGGGCACAGATGTCTATGACCATCTGCCTGAATAGTCACCGATTCCTTCAGCACTGGTTCTCAGTCATGTCCAGGTGGCTTCACCTCTGCCTGCAGATCCTGTGCTCGTCCCTCTCCTCTGGCCTGGTGGTGCCCAACGCTCTGCTCTTCCTGTGCAGGCTTTTGCTTTACATCTCCAATGGCCTCAATTTCTGAGGGTGCAGCACCCATTTCCAGCAGTCTTCCTGGTGCTCAGGTGGAGTCCAAACAGAGTCCACTGCTCTGATGGCCTTGCGATGGCAGGAGGGTGATGACCTCCTGAGCTGGCAAAGTTATTAATGCTGACTCCTCCCCTGACCTGCGATGGGCTCTGTAGCAATTTTTACCTAAAAGGGATATGCCCTTTAATCTATGATGACCATGTACCTTAGAAACTTTTCTGGCCTCCATGACTTGCCCTTGACATGTTCATTGCCTGCCTTCAGCTGTTCTAAGGCTGGCAGATCCAGAACTCCAGCTGTCTCCAGGAAAATCCAAAACCTTAACAGGGATAGGCTTTTAACAAGCCTTAACAATGTTAATTGGACTGATTAGGAGGGTGGGTGAGTTTGCTGGCCCACACTTCGCCCCGCCCTTGCGAAGATTGGTCACATGGGGAAAGGAGACACACTCAACACCGCTGCCATTTTCTGGTTGCCCATCTCCACACTGGTCCAATTTGGATCCCAAAAATCTGGCCTCTGATATCTATCCAGGGGCTCCTGTGCTGTAGCATACATGTTTAGATGTCAGCTGTGGAGAGGAACAGCCTCAGGTGTGATGGACTATGGTCAAATGCCTTGCCGATGCTCATTACATAGATGGCCACATGTGGAATAAATTCTTAACTGGAGTAACTCATGGTGGAATTGTGCCTCTGTACAAGTCACCACCTTCAGAAGAAGATAATGGAGAGGGAATGTGATGGAAACATGAAAAAAATTGGAAATGTCATTATCAAATGTCATTTTCATTCAACTATAAAAATAGAAAATGATGCAAACACACAGTAAGTCTATCAGCATAATAAAATGTTAATCTGTCATTTCTTTTTTCAGATATGAATTACCAGCTATGTACTTGTAGCATTTTCTGATTTTATTTCACAAATCTAATGTTCACAATATATTTTTTTATCTACACTCCTCATTCATCAAATGTGGTGCCTAATTCTAAATATTAAGAGTAACAATGTTAACTTGGGATGCATGTGTGAAATCCCCTTTGTTCCTCAACATGATATTTGAGTCATCTCCTGTGCCTCATTTCCAAAATTCAGATTTATTCTGCTGCTCAAAACTGATTGGAGTGATGTTAGTGGGCAGAGGGATGGAGCAGGAATTAATCCAGGAGATCACTCCATAGGGATGGTATCCAGCAAGGTAAGTCAAGCTGAGAAGTGCAGGTGCCATCTGGACAGATGATTGTCCAGGGGTTGGGTGGTAGTTAGTGGGAGGCATGGGGGGTAACATGGGGCATGGGGAGGTATGGTACATGGTGATTCTGGGGCACAGTAGACCCAAGATTGGGTCAGGAGCATGCCTACCCCTTCAAGGCCACAAAGAACCTTTGGCCGGGATTTTCTGGCCCTTTCGCAGACGGTCCATTGACTTGTGGTGGGACTGTAAGGTTGCGGCAGCGGGCAGGTGTGAAAAATCCCACCAAAAATGTTTAATTTACTACTTACCTGGGTCTCATTTGGCTCTATGCCAGAGGAAGCATGCGATTTTTCCACTTTACAGTTAAAGGTATGTCAGGTCTGAACTTTGTAATTAGGCCCTGACGTTTCAATATTTCTGAGGCCCCCACTCGCCTCCTGCTTCTGGCTTCCATACTCTAAAAAGCCTGGATTTAAAATGACTGGGTCCTGGAATAATGTCTGAATGCTGAGGGGTCGGTTGGCTGCTATTTTAGTTCCCTCCCCCTCTCCAAAACAAAGCTCTCCACGACCACCTCATCCCGCCTTCCACTCACACCTTTCCCAGCATTAAAATCAAGACTATCGGGTTGGATATTTATATTACATCCGGGGCTGGGAACAGAGATGGGCGGGTGTGGATCTTTGCAAGCATGGGTTAGCCAATTGGCTGAATTAAAGGCCTTCTAAGGCCTGTTTTTGGAGGCTGACTGGGTCCTGGATGCGATGGGGAAACAGCTGGAGGGGCAGACTGAGTGTCAGTGCTCCAGGAAGATCCAGCAGCCTTTCCTGTCTGCCTGGGTGCTGCCCTATGGAAAGGATTTCCCTCACAGTGATGGCCTGGTCGCAAAGATCACTTTTAATTTAAGCTTGGAAAAATTGGAGCGAGCGTGCCTTTATTTTGAAGCAACCTCTCCCTCGCTTACCTTTTGAATGGCAACCTGCTGTTGCTTCCAAGCTGAAAGGCTTCTGATTGGCTTTCCAGCTTTGAGAGCCCCTCCACCCACCCTCCTTAGTTGGACAGCAAGCCCACCCTCTGACCTTTAATCGGCTTGTCCAAGGAAAATCCCTTTGAGTGACTGTCTCCCTCACAGTACAGCTTCTGACCCCCAATTTGAGTCTGACAGTGGGGCTCAGAAGCCCTCGGGGAAAATCCTCCCCGTGGTCTCAGTTGATAGTAGATTTAAAATCTGCAAAATCTTCCCTGAAGCCGTTTCAGAATACACAGGCTTCCAAAGATTTAATGGGCTCATGCTACGTTATCAGCTGAGGATTGGACATTTACATGAAAAATTTTAAAAACGAAAATGCGCTTAGAATATTTTTGCCTCTTTGGCACATTGATTTCAAGGATTGTCAGTTTTGTAGCTCCCATTAGAATGAGGAATCATATTTTAACCATCATCGTTGTAGAAAATTATTTAGAAGCTGCCAATAATTGATATAATTTATATAATCATTCTTATTATTAAGCTCCAAACTGATAATACAATCTCTTTCTTTTCAACAGATTTAAAATTATAAAAGGGTCAATGACCTACTCGCTGACAAATTAGTACTACATCACTTTAATAACTTTTTAAAATGTTTCATGGAACCAACTTCAATTTTGTGAAAACTCTCTAGAGCTCAGCAATGTTTAATGACTGAAAAGACAATCTAATCTCGCTGCTATTACATTTTGTGATCTAATCAGTGCTGTATTGAACTTTAATCCCTGCCCTGCCAATCAGCCACTTTCAGCGACGTGAACATACAGCTGGGTTGGAGTGCTGATTAGATATAGAAGCTTTCGAACATCAATCACCTTCCATTCCAGAAAAAAACATTTAACCCTTTGAGAGCTGCAGTGACAATTGTTCAAAATGCTTGTTTCTGTCACACCGTCACCTAGACTCAGCAGAAGGATCTACAAAGTTGGATTCAGTGGTGTTCCCCTCACATTGCTGGATTTCAAAATGACAATGTAATCATTCTAATTCTGTGAGAACCACATCACAAATGTATGAGAAAGATGAAGGCTGGTAGCAGTATCGATCACTGGTTCAGACTTAATTGCAGCATGAAAGTTAAAGCAGTTTGTCAGGCGGGGCGGGGGGGGGGGCCGGTGGGGTGAAGCGAGGTAAGAGTGTCTTCCTTTATTCCAAGACCAATTTGGAGTACAGAATCTATCACATTTATATTGTCTGTTGGAAGAGAGGTTAAGGCAGATGTCAGTTTTGTACTAACTTCCATTTATCAGTGTAATGAAGTAGTAAATGCTACAAAATTTGACTGTCACATTTTCTTTTGGGTGTGCTCTAATGATATCGGACATCTTCCATATGTGCATGTAACTTTGTGTTCTGCAGTACATTCAACCATTTTAGAAGCAGAACTGTGGCATTAGTCCAAGATTTACTGTCAGTGATCTCAGTGAGCATATTCTTAACATTAATTGTTGGACAATCCTCACCCATTACTTTAGCCAAGTTTATAACCTGTTTAAAATAAATGGTTTATTGTCTCAGCCAAAACAGAATACAGAGTACTGCAATGTCATAATAATATTTTCATCCTCAGATACCGCCAAGAGTAATTTCTAGATTATTAGCACAGGTGACTGGCCAGCTTTGGTGACTGAATAAACAGTGGAGTGATGGCTGGGTCAGAAGCTGAATGTCTTAAAATATCAGTCAACCATTAAGTATATTATGCTCAAAACTTGAAGGCACAAAAAAAAATGTTCAACTAAATGAAAGAAAAAAATTATTTTCTTTCTGATTGCTGCTAGAATTGGGAGTAAAATGATCTGCTGCAGTTCTTGGCTTTAAACAGTCCTAGGTTCAATTGTGTTCAGAAAATTCTAAGACCATGGGATAAGAAAAAAACTTTGACAAATAAAGCTCTAATCCTTCCAGTTATAGATTATAATGTATTGGCTGTGCTTATGTGGCTTATTGCCTGCTAAAAAAACAATTTTCTACCTCTGGAAATAATTATTCAAGTCCAACCATTCCTGTTCATCAGTATCACCCGCCAATCAAATTGATGGGTTCATCTGGCTTTCCTTCTGTTGGACTCATGCCTCAGGAATCCCATAATCTAGCCCCACAGAAACGACGAATCAATGTGTACCTGCAACTTTCACAGTTCCTAAGTTGCTTAGTCACCAGTCTTCTTTCCAATTGAGTCACAAATAGAGCAGTACTTTCAGAATGGAAAGCTGCTTGCACTATTTGGAAACCCTCTTTTAACTTCACCATTGATCACAGGGCCATTAACCGTGACCTTATGAAAGCAGTACATACTGCAGTACTTGGCTGCTAATTCCATTCTCCTTCTCAGCCAAGTGGCTGGATAGTTTGCTCCCCTGCTAGTGGGTTTGAAGATGGGGTAGGCATGTAAAAATAAACATGCCCTACATTCCCACCTCTGAACTGTCTAAAATTTTACAGTGGGGGATGCAGAGGAGGTGTTGGCCTGCATGCCCTTGGGCTTCTTGAGGGCCTTAAGTTGCCAAACAGGAAGCCTGGAAGCTTTAGCTTTGCAGGTTGTTTCAGGCAAGGGGGTGGGTGGGGTTCTCCTTTGCGAAGGCACCTTCCCATCACCCTCCCCCAATGTCATTCTCCCTCTTTAACGCTCCCACCTAGTCTCTTGAGCCTGGCGCCCCACTTCCTCTCCCACACCTCGCTGAGCCCCCTGACACCAGATTTACCTGTGCTCCTCAGCTTGGCAGTTCCACTGCCTGTAGTCCCAGCAGTTGCCAGCGGTCCGCTGATGCTGGTGGGAGTGGAGAGCTGCTGGCAAATTGGATTAGTAGGATCCAGCCCATTTTCTCAGGTTGAACAATAGACATTCTGTTAAATGAAAACAGAAAATGCTGGAGATACTCAGCAGCTCTGGCAGGATCTGTGGATAGAGAAATAAAGTTAACATTTCAGGGCAATGGCCTCATGTTAGTTTTGGCATTTTCTGTTTTTATTTCAGATTTCCAACATTCATAGGCCCTGATATTCACTCCTGGGTCAGGTGTGCAGAGATGGGAGAACTCCCGGATCTTTGAACCCGACCTTTAAAAGTGGCCACCCGCAGCTGGGATTTTCGTTCTGGGGGGACTGGCTGGATTAGAACTCCATGCCTCACCTCATATCCTTTGAAAGTTCTTTTGACAGCTTTGACAGTTTCTTGACTGCTTTGAAAGTTCCAGTGAGTTCATATGCTTTTTAAACACAATCGTGTTTACTTATAACGATCCCAAAGGATGCTTTACCTCTCCCAAAAGGTGCCTTATCCCTACCAAAGTTGGCCCAGCCATTTTCCAAAGGGGCATCTTACCTCTCAAAGGGGGTACCCCGGCTATTCAAACAAATCCACCAAGTTCAGACCTGCTCTTATCTGGTTTAATCTGCACACCCCAAGTTTCACACTCCTGGCCTACCAAAATTCTACCTCAGTGGAGGCAGCTGGTGATCTAAAAGGCCAGCTGACTCCCTAAACCATGCACGCGTGAACTTTGTCCCGAACCCAGTCCCACCCCGTGAAAATAGGAAGTGCCGTGTTCAGGGATGAAACTTAGAATTTCTGGACTTGACTGGCATTTGGGCCTCAGTTTTTGTTTCCTTATGCCTATTTTTATGTGTCCTCATATGTTTCTTTGCACTATATATACCATTAAAGTACAAATTCTTGCTGGCTAAATGGCTACGAGTAAAGCCAGCCAACATCACACCCCTGCACCATGACACCAGTGACAGACCCTTATCCATGTTTTTATTCTCTCTCAACATCATCAAAGTAAAGCCTAAAGATTTTCAATGTGCAGCAATGAGAACCATACTGAACTTGTTGGAAATACTTAGCAGCTCTGGCAGCATCCTTGGACAGAAGGAAGCAGAGTTTGTTTCAGGTTGATGGCCAGGTGGTCAGAAATGTAATAAAAGGTCACAAACGTTAACTCTAGGCTGGATTTTATGCTCCCCACAAACAGGTTTGATGGTGGGGGTTCCATGTAAATCCAGCACATAGTCTTGCCACCACCATTCACCAACCCTCGACCTTTCTGCAATTTTATAGGGGCAGCCCGCCCGCACTTGAGCCTATTGAGGCCTTAAAGTGACTAATTATTGGCCACTTAAGGGCCTCATCCTGGCCCCACTGGTCTTTTACCCTCGGCAGGGAGAGGCCCATGCCCATGCAGGAAGCACGGTAGCTTCAGCTGTGTAAGCTGTTGTCAGGCAGGGTGAAGAGAGGATCTCTTTTTTAGGCCCCCTGGGCTCATCGGAGGGAACCTGCCCCTGTTCATCCCCCCTTTAACCCAGCCCCTGGCCTCTTGAGCCCCTACCCTCATCCACCCCAGCCCCCTTGCTGAGACTCCCAGTCCCGTCTCCTCAGCGTGGTGGCCAACACAGCTGGCTGGCTCTGCTAGGACTACAAAGCTGTCAGCCATCTGATTGGCCGATAGCTCTCTAAGGTATGTCTTCCTCCCAAGATAAGGGCGGAACTCTCACCTTGAAGCATGTAACACAGAGTTAAATTGCTGCTGGGCAGCCATATGAAATTGTGGGCTGGCTGTCTCTGACTTTTTTGCGGAGAGGGACGGAGACCATGAAACCCCATTAAATCCAGCCCTCTGTTTTTGCCTCCACAGGCCTGCTGAGTTTTTCCAGCGTTTTTTATTTTTATTTCAGGTTTGCAGCATCTGCAGTGTTTTACTGCTTCATTTTCTTAATTTAACTCACACTTCAATATCTGTGGTATCCTCCAAGTTCTCAACTCTGTCCATTCCATTTTGCGTTCAGCCTTTTATTTTGCACTGGAACTCAAATTTTAACTCTTTTCTGACTCTATCATTTGCCAATTTCCTTCTTCTACCTTTCAAATCCATCTTCACCATCACCTTCTCCAGGGCAATTATGGATGGACAATAAATATTGGCCTTGGCAGCGATGCTCACATCCCATAAGTGAATAATAAAACATCTAAAGGAAGCTGTTTTGTTTCTGTTCATGCTGATGTCAAAACTGCTCACCCTAATTTCTTTGAATTACTCTGGTGCTGCTGGGAGTTGTGGGGGTGGTGGGGGGGGTGGGGGGGGGGGGTGTGGGGTGCGGGGTGGGGGGTGGGAGGGGTGATGGTTCTTCCCAAAACTGGCCCCCATTACCTAACAAGACCCCCTTTTCTACCCTTTAGAACATAGTAGTTGAGACATTTCACTGCTTTTAATCGAGCTTGGGAGTTGCAATTCTGACAGTGAATGTTAGCAAATTTCCCTAACAAATGTTTACAAAATTCTGTGAAGCAGTGGACTTGATTTTAATCAAGAATGATTTCTACAGCAGTAGAAACTGAATAAACCTGAGCACTTTTTTTGAAGAGAGTATTATAGGTTGGTTATTTCTAAGGATAGGGTAAATTCTGTAAGTAAAACTCTTTGGTTAAATAGTTTTGCAATGAGTTCAATATTCTAGGAAAGTCCAACTCCCAGAATTAGGCACCTTAGAAACATTAGGGAAAATATAAATGATAGCATTTACAAAATGTTCAGTGCCAGAGACAATTTTTTTAACTATAGGCCTACATATGTTCCTAATGCTGTAGCAAAAAGATATAGCATATGGAAAAAAGCACTAATTGGAAAAAATCTGGAACTAATAGAGATATCAGAAGAAAACAAAACAAGTCTCTGTGCAAAGCTTTACATTTCTAAAATTTCATTTATACCAAGAGCTAAACAGTAGAGCTTTTTTTCATTCTTTCACAGGATGTGGGTGTCACTGGCTAAGCCAGCATTTTTATTGCCCATCCTTAATTGCCCTTGAGAAGGTAGTGGTGACCTGCCTATAAGAGGAATTATGAGGAGGGATGAACCAAGTGGGTTCTACAACTGAAAAATAAAACAAATGATAGAATCTTTTGGACCACTTTATGGGTTAGAGAAATCATGGCCCTAATATTAAGAGACCTGCCCAGAAGCGAATGAAGAATCCATGGGAACACTCCCTGGCAGTCAATAGTATGGGAAGATGCATTGTGATGAGAATGGGGGAGTCTAAAGATCAGGGCTGGAGAGATCAAAGGCATTCTTGTGAGGCCTTGCAGGCCTAATTGCATGTTATGTAGGCCTCTACCACTTTTAGTGGAAACTTTACCTGAAGCCTGAATCACCCCACAGCAGTTGGGAATAGGGTTAGGTTGGGGATGGGTTGCTCGCTCCCTGTATTTTAACCCTGCCCCTCTTCTGCCTGATGGGTGCTAAACTGTGACCTGTATATCTGAGGGAAAAAGTAAAATAAAGTAGCAAGACCCAACTGCAATGGAAACAAAAAAAAGTAAATAGATTGAGAGTAATATAAAAGTCTGTTAAAAATTGCTTAAATTGGAATTGAAGGGCCTGAAGAAATATTTTAGTTATGTAAAAAAGGATAGAATAGTAAAATAAGATTGGGTCTACAGGATAAACACTATGGAGAATGAAGAAACAGTAAACACACTGAATGAATTCTTCATTATTTTTGTAGGAAATTTCCATATTCATAGTCAAAGTGGCTCAGGAATGAGAAGATGTAAGTGTTTTACACCATCTCAAAGAATTAGTAATGGATGCCTGGGTAAAATACACCTTAGACTCCTTAAAAAATGAGTGAGGAAATATTTAAAGATCTGGGTAACACTCCTGCTACACAAATAAAGCAAAGCTGAACCTTAAATAACCAAGGGCAGAATTTTATGTTCCCCTGCCAGCTGGCTTGTAGTTGGAGAGGGCGGGGGGAGGGGACCTTTGGATCATTTCCACTGGCCCATTCTGACCTTTTCACAATTTTATGGCTGGATGGGTGAGGCCTAGGTTCACCGCCTCCCCCTGCCCTTGCCCCAATTGAGGCCCTTAAATGGCCAATTAATGACCACTGAAGGGCCATTTCCTGCCCAGCTTAAATTTTCAGACTGGCAGGAAGAGCTCAGAGGCAAGCAGGAAGCCTAAAGAGTGCTGATCCTCAGGCCTTCAGCGGGTAGAGGTTTTGTGGTCTTCTTTCAACATCGGCCACCCCCCAAAAGGTCTAGCCACTGTGGGTACTTCCTCCCCGCCACAAGCCTCTCCACCAATACCGCTAACTGTCCCCCAACCAACACATGGACCCCCACCCCCTTCCTCCCCTCCTCCCCCCGCCCCGGCACTTCCCATTTCCTTGGGCCTCACCTCGCCTTGAACCTTGATGTTCCATATCTATTTGCTCCTGGGCTCCCATGGCTTAGACCAGGATTTCCCAGTCATCGGGCAGGCTCAGTAAGGGTGGGGGAGAGTGGCCGCGAAATGGTCTGCCGACCACAATATCATGCTGGCTGGCCAATTAACAGCCAGCCAGCAGTAAACATGCGCTACAGTGCTCAGCACTGCTGGGTTGGGGACAGGAAGTGTGCAAGCAATAAAGTTTACGCATGCGCTTGGGTGCACGCAGTAAAAGTGCGAACTTTGTCATTTCATGTGACTCTGTCACGTGAGCAGGGAATGTTAAATATGAGTGTAAAAGGTTCATTTTTTTCTTTGTAATCACTGGATGAAGCCACATCCTGTGCATGGATGAGGTTTCGCCAAAAACACAAAGACCACCTGGCCAACCAAATGGTTGGACGGGCAGCAAAAAAATTCCTATCAATAGTTGACTAAGGGCCTTAATAAGCTGTTTTATTGTCGGTGAGCATGCTGCCGACTCCTGCGCACGCCCACTGACCAAAATATTGTGCGGGTGTGCAATGACGTCGGGACACTTGCCTGATGTCATCACACGTCATTTTACGCTCATTCGGGTCAGGTGCATGCTCGCCCGATGAACCAGTAATTCTACCCTCAGACTCTGGGGCACCGCATGCAGTTTCAGTCTTGTCCACCACAGTACCTGGCGCTGCTGGGCCTAGAGAGCTGCTGACCAATCAGATGGGTCGGTAGCTTTCTGATGTGGGACTTCCTCCCAACTGAGGGGACAGAAGCCCCATTCCAGGCAATTAATGCCCATTGGAGGGTTAAATGGATGCGAGGCAGGCAGCATCAGAGGCAATGTGCTCACCGCTAACTCTTCAAGTGGTGGGGAGGGAAACCGCAATCTGAAAAATCCTGGCCAGATTGCAGAGAATATTTCTGTCAAACTGTCATGGTTCCCCTTCAGCCTCCCAGTTGCAGAATTAAAATAAGCAGCTAGAATTTCCAAAGGGGTGGGAAGTGGTTGGATGGAATGCAGGGATTTGGAATGGACAATTAATGCTGGCTTTCCCATCAACATCCAGACCCCATGAACGAGTAATCATTCAAAAAAATTTGGGGCAGTGTGTCTATATCAGCGCCACTCCTTGATGGTGAATGAGTATGCCCAATTATATTTGTGTTGCTTGGTGTTCTGAAATTTTTACTAGTATTTTTGAAATCGAATTCCATGACTATCCATTTGTCTATGAGATTGTAAATCATATTTTTCTTAGTATATATTTACTTTTAAATCTTACCATTTTTAAAGCCCATATTAAACTGTAGAATAAGCAATGTATATGAGGCAGAAGGCATTTAAGTATGTCCACTTCCTCCATTTCCCACTGGAACACCAAGCAACACAAATATAATTGGAAATACTCATCCACCATCAAGGAGACGCGCTGATATAGACACATTGCCCCAAATTTTTTTGAATGATTATTTGTTCATGGGATCTGGATGTTGCTGGAAAGGCCAGTATTATTTGTCCATTCCTAATTGCCCTTGATAAGGTGGTGCTGTGCTGCCTTCTTGAGCTGCCGCAGTCCATGTGATTTAGGTACGCCCACAGTGCAGTTAGGTAGGGTGTTTCAGGATTTTGATGCAGCAATGATGAAGGAATAGAAATATTTGTTCAAGTCAGTGTGACTTGGAGTGGAACTTGGAGGTGGTGGTAATCCCATCCACCTGCTACCTTTGTCCCTTTAGGTGGTAGAGTTCATGTTTAAGAGGTGCTGATGAGGGAAACTTGGATGATTTGCTGCAGTGCATCTTGTAGATGGCACACTGTGCAAGATGCACCTGTGATAGAGGGAGTGAATGTTTATCATGGTGGATGGGGTGCCACTCAAGCGGGCTGCTTTGTCTTGGAAGAGGTCAAGCTTCCTGAGTATTGTTAGAGCTGCACTCATCCAGGCAAGTGAAGGGTACTTCATCACTGGCTTTTGGCTTGCAGTTGCCTTGTAGTTGGTGAAAATGTTTTGGAGAACCATGAGATGAGTCACTTGCTGCAGAATTCCCAGCCTCCGCCCTGCTGTTGCTGCCACTTAATTTATATGGTTGGCCCAGTTAAGTTTCTGGTCAATGGTGACATTCAGTATGTTGAATGTTAGATATTCAGAAATTGAATGCCATGGAGGGGATGGTTAGACTCTCTCATGATGGAAATGGTCATTGCCTGTGTGGAACAAATGTAACTTACCATCTATCTGGCCCAATCTGACAGATATGTGCTTCAGGACTCAGACAGTTCGGTCAGTGGCAGTGCTACTGAGTGACTCTTGGTGACGGACACTGAATTCCATATCTGATATGAAATCATGAGATGTCATGGGATCCAGAGTCAATGCTGAGGACTCCTGGGCTGGAATTTTCCGGCCATGCCATGGCGGGATCCGCCATGAGGGTTGCAGTGGCCCAGCCAAAAGTCCATTGACTTTCGGCAGTACCGGATGATCCCAGTGGTGGGCAGGACTGGAAAATCCCACCCCTAGGGTCACTACCCTGTGACTGTACATCACTGTGCTGCCCATTTTGGTGGATCTGTCCTTCCAGTGGGACAGGACATGTCCAGGGATGATGGTAGAGGTGTCTGGGACATTGGCTATAAGGCATGAATCTGTGAGTATAATTATGTTAGGTTGTTGTTTGTATAGCCTGTGGAACAGGCCTCCCAACTTTTCCACAAGCCCCCATACATTAATGATGGTAGTTTGCAGGGTTGGCTGGGCTTGGTGTGCCTTTGCTGTGCCCAATGCCTAAGTCGATGCCAGGTGGTCCATTCAGATTTATTTTTATTACAATTTGCATAGTGGATTAGTAGATTGATACAACTGGGTGGCTTGCTAGGCCATTTCAGAAAGCAGTTAAATGTCAACCACATTGCTGTAGATCTGGAGTAAGATAGAGGCCAGATTGGCTAAGGATGGCTGATTTCCTTCCATGTGTTATAATCCTAGCATCATGCCCATAAGTGCCTTCCAGTGTTGCTCCTGCCAGTGTTGGAAAGTGGCAACAGGAGTGTAATTATTTGGCATAGGGCTGATGGGTCGACATGCCAATGTGGACGCATTTCATATGTCTGCTTGCTCCATGCAGCTGGAAATTCCTGCACCTGTACATCATTGAATGCGATTGGTTGCCTAGATACCCTGCCAAGCCCCCTTCCCCCTCATGACAAGGCTCCAGCCATGTCTCCCATTTGGAACGGATTTGGATATGTCAAAAGACATTTTGGCTTTGAGGACCCGTTCCTGCCATCACCCTTAGTATTCCCATCTTCAGGGCAATCTCCTCAGTGCAGTCAAATCACAGCCCCATCTATGCACCTAAACTTCAAGCAGTCCCCCTAGTCCTACAAAATTCCAAGATCACTTGGGTAGTGCTGCCAAACTCCAATGCCTTTCCCTGCTCCCACCTCCCCGCTACACTCAAATAAACACATATAGAAATTCTATGAAGAGAATGTTTTCAAATGAGTATGTTTGTATTTAAGCATCCATACCAATGTACTGTAGTCAGGAGGTTAGTCAGTGGCTCTGTTTTTAAAGGGTTGGTTGGGGGAGATGGCTGTGAAGCATGTGATCCCAGAGGAGGTAGCGAAGCCAGTGAGTCAGGGAACATGGTGGTCTGGCTGACCTTAATAGCCATGCTTCATGTTAATATATCTTCTGAGTCCAACCTGAAAACAGCCAGATCCACCACATGGCTGAAGCGGAGGGGAGTTTTTGGGGTGCGGGGATGGGGTAAGCAGTAATCCAGTGGCAGGAGTCCATTGTCAGGGACCCAGGGGTGGATGAGGGGACCTCTAGTTCCAGCTGGGAGAGTTTGGGATGTCTACTCCTACTGCTCCTGGCTTGCAAAGAAACTTAAAATTAAAAGCTGCTGTCCTCATTTTGACTAGCAAATTAAAATTAGGGTCTTATTATTTTGATCCTGAATTTCCACAGGGGTTAGCTCGATATGTCGCATCAAATTCAGTGACCAATTGGCAGGATCCCTAGAGAAGTGGTATAAATGTTTTCCAGCCGTTTACTCTATGTCACCAATCTTCAGCTGAATTTAAAGTGGGAGATCCGAGAACCCTTATAGAAACTCATGAAAGCAGGAAGTGCAATACGATTTATTTTTCCCTAATGTGAAGTTGTCAATGTGAAAAAAGTGAATGCAGGCTTTCTTAGTAGGTAATTGTTATTCCATTGCCCCAGGAACATTAGCACTGCTGGCAACTTAAGAGCCTTCTGGCAATAACTAAGCATTTTGAAGCAGGCAGCTCACATCAAGGTAAAGGAACACACAATCAATTTTGGTGAACAAAGCCAAAATACAAAGCCAAAAAGGAAGGTCAGAGAAGCCTTTCAGAATCTCAGACTACTGAATAAAATAAATCTCACTGCACCTCATGAGGAGAGTTTAGCTTTAGCTAAATGGAAACAGTAACATAGATTGGGATTTTCCCACCCCGCTTGCCTCCGTGATCACTCGGTGGCACCGGAAGCCAATTGGCTTTTGCCTGGGCCACCAAATCCCCCACAGTAGGTCCCGCCACAATGGGGCAGCAAAATCCCAACCAGAGTTCGTAAGCAAACAATTGCAAAATGAGGAAAAAATATCCTTTAGGAAGAAAATGGACCATAGGATTCAACCCTTAATCCTGGCACACCTACCCTCCACCCATAAAAACTGCCTTGCTCTCAAACATGCAGCTTAGAAATCAAAGGGCTAAATTTTCCTTTAAAAATTTGCCTGTTTGCAGATGGTCCTGGATCACAAAGCAGAAGAAAATGGGACAAGGAGACATAACGACAAATCAGCAACCAATCGCTTGGTGGTCCAGAACTTGTACATTGCTGAAAAGAGAGACACATTGCTGAAGTTTTTCATCTTGCACTCATCAGGGCAAACGGAAGAATGCCAAATTTCAAACGATTAGAGGAGAAAAGGGCACTGATTGGTTAGCAAGTTGATTCTGATTGGTCGACGTGTTGCCATGGAGAAAGCAACAGGGAATTATAGGCTCCCCAAGTTCCCAGGTAATTCTCCTGTACTAAACATTGTTGCGATTGTTTAAAATTTGGCATTCTTGAGTTTATCATAAAGCGTGCAAGATGAAAAGATTCGGCAACATGTCTCTCTTTTCAGCAAACCTGCATCCCAAACAATTGCCTTTGTCTCCACTCCACTCCACTCACAATGGACTCTTCCCTGCCCGAATGCATGTAAATGACAGTGCTGGGGTATGCTAGGCTGCAGCAACCAATTTCCTGCCCTGTTTCAGAGATTGTTACAATTTTTCAAGGAGTTTACCTGAAGATAAAAGCAAAAAAGATAAAAGCAAAAAACTGCGGATGCTGGAAATCGAAAACAAAAGCAAAAATACCTGGAAAAACTCAGCAGGTCTGGCAGCATCTGTGGAAGGGAGCACAGTTAACGTTTCGAGTCCGCATGACTCTTCAACAGAACAGTTTATCTGAAGAGTTTACTTAAGCTGTCAAAACATTTTCTTAAAGTTGCTTAAAAGTTTCTCTTATGGTATTTTTATCCAGTTCATTGATGCTGAATGGAGTCAGGAATCAACTATGCTTTGCACCATTCCCCTGCTGAGAAAAGGATAATTAGGAGGACCACCACAGAGATGCTTTGATGAACAAACATCAGGGATAGGCGTCAGCTATTACCTCCTCAAGCCATGCTTTCCTGTCTACAGATCCAGAAGAGATTACTACACCATAAGTCCTCATTGTTGTTTGAAATGGTTCTACTTCCCTCAAAAAGCAGTAACTTGAGTTATATCAGCCGCCAGACAGCTTCAGGCACAACTCCTTGAGGTGACTAAGGCTTGAGTCAAAAAAGGCCTACCTTTATAATGGTCTCCCTTTGGCAATAAGGTCAACATATAGGGTGGAATTTTCCGTGCCCGCTGGCGCCGGGCATGTTCGGCGGCGTGAGCAGACAATATGGCAAGAAGGCAAAAAATCGGTTTCACAACATCGTGAAACCAGTTTGAGATTGTCCACTTAGTCCGTCAATGGTGGGCGGCGTTTCCCACCATCAGACATTGGCAACCTCATTGTAATACATCTGCATGTCATTATAAGGCCAGACTACCAGAATTATTCCCCCCGCCCTGCTGGATCATCCACCTATGTCAGCGTGATTGCACGTCGATGTGTTTTGCAACAGCATATATAAGGCGCACATTTGGTGGGCTGCACTTTGAGGGATCTCAGAGGTGAGTACACAGTTACATTGCGCAGTTTTCACGAAGGTCGCCTGTTAGGCTTAAAGGTTGAGGCAGCTTGGGCGGAGGGAGGGTGGCGGGGGGCTGCCCTGTGGCTGAGGCACATTGTGGGGAGGGATGGTGGCAAGGGCTGCCCTAGAGTTGAAGCTAGTGCACAAGTACGTGCAGGGTGACGGGAAGGGAAGTGGCAACACATTAGGGAAACCTTGTATAAGGTTCCTCTGTAGCTGAGACCGTTCAGACACAGCCACACTGACATGCATCGAGACCGGTCTCTAGCTTATCTGCCCACTGAAGCAACACAGAGGCATGAAAGTGCCACCGAGTGCTCCAGAGTTTTTCACCCCTTGGGCAAAGACTTTTTTTTTATTTGTCGGTGACATGTGGGCATCGCTGTCTAGGCCAGCATTTATTGCCTATCCCTAATTTCCGTCCTTCAGAGGGCATTTTTAAAAGTCAAACACATTGCTGTGGACCTGGAGTCACATGTAAGCCAGACCAGGTAAGGATGGCAGATTTCCTTCCCTAAAGGACATTAGTGAACCAGATGGTATTTTATGACAATCGGTAATGGTGTCGTCATCAGACTTTTAATTCCAGAGTTTTATTGAATTCAAATTTCACCATCTGCCGTGGTGGGGTTCGAACCCAGATCCCAAGAGCATTACCCAGGGTCTCTGGAATGCTAGTCTAGTGGCAATACTACTATATCACCACCTCCCCCTGCCAACTGAGCGTTTTTAGTGGACCGAAGAACAGTTGGACGACTGGGCATGTTATACAATCTCCTTGCTAAAGCTGACCGTGGAGCAGTCACTGGTAGAGGCGCTCACAACCCCTTGGAGCAGACTAGTTCATGGTTCAAGCGAACAGTGCAGCCTTGCAGCGTGGGTTAGGAGAATGCCTGCACCTGAGCTGAGAGCACAGCATGCAGTCCAATGGGCAAAGCTGCCGCCAATCGGTCAGGTGGAGAGGGGCAGAGGTGGGTGGGGTTTTGGACAGCCATGCAGCGCACTTAACTCTGGCCATTCAAGCGTTAGTCAGCACTCTCTGGGATTTGTTAAGGGGCCTTCAAACTTAACCAAGAGAGGTTCTTAGTACACCCAAGTTAACCCATGCATCTCTCTCTTTCATCCTGCGGGAGGAGTACATCAGGAGCATGGCACCTGGTGAACTAGCTGTATGCGTCATGACACACAGAGAGCAAAGACAACAGAGAAGAGAGCCACTGAGGTGCCTGGCTATGCAGAAGGAGGAGCAGCATCCTCAAGAAGAACAGATGGCTGGGGCTCCAACACACTCCATCGAAGAGCCGCAGTGAGCCATCACTGGTCAGCTAGACTGAGGGTCCATAGATGCCACCTTTTATTCCTGCAGATGATCAAGAACCAGTGTTGCCGAAGACTGCACATGTCTAGGGAGCTGGTTGGTCACATATGCCAGCTACTGCAGGATTTGACGGGCACATGGAGGGCATCCACTGCCAATGGCCGCGAAAGTGACTACAGAGCTCAATTGTTATACCCGTGGCTCCCTTCAGGGCTCCACTGGTAACCTCTGTGGGATATCGCAAGCCTCCACCCAAAAATGCACCCATGAGGCCACGGATGCCATCTTCACAAGGGCACACAACTTTGTGCATTTCCCCCGGGGCCAAGAGAACCAAGATGGAAGAGCGATTGGATTGGCCCAGATCTCGGATTTCCCACAGGCGCAGGGTGCAATTGACTGCACTCACTTGGAACTCGGGTATCCATCACAACAAGGGTCAGCTATATCAACAACAAGGGCTTTCATTCGTTGAGTGTGCAGCTGGTGCACGACCACTACACTTGCATCCTGCAGGTCTGCACACGGTTTCCAGGGAGTGTCCACGACTCCTACATTCTCAGTCGATCACAGATCCCTGATGTCATGCAGGGTCCACAGAGGCTGCAGGGATGGGCACTCAGGGACAAGGGCTACCCGCAGAGGATGTGGCTGATGACACCCGAGTAGCAGCCTCAGAATGCAGCAGAGTGAAGGTACAACAAGGTTCAAGCTGCAAGTCATAACTTGGTGGTGTAGACCATCGGGATGCTGAAAATGAGGTTCTGGTATCTGGACTGGTCTGGTGGAGCCCTGCAATATAGCCCACAAAGAGTGTCACGCATCATCTTCGGCTGCTGCGTGCATCACAACCTGGTGCTGAAACAGGATGAGGAGCTGGCTGAGGAAGAGATGGATGAACCGCACATCTCCTTCGAGGACATCGACGGGAATGAGGCTGTGGTGATCCTCAATGGTAACAATGATGGCAATGAGGCTCTCTTACTGGCCAGATGAGGCAGGCATGCTCAGGAAGCCCTCATAGTGGTTAGAATTGTGAAGGATGATGACGACATACAGTGATGAGCACTATAGACTCTCACATTGCATCTATAAATGTTTGACTCAAGTCTGGCTTATGGCAGTGTACATAACTTCTGTGATAGGGCTCCTGTCATGGAGATGCAGTGGAGGCCCTAATAGTTGCTCAATTGCATGAGGATGACGATGATATGCAGTGAGAACATTCAATAGATCTTCACATAGCCCCTAAGAATGTCTGACTCCTGTCTGGCTGAGGGCAGCTTGCTTATGCTCTGTGATCAGGGTCATATCATAGAGTTGCAGCCATAAAACTTTAATGCACCTGATCCTTTGTCCGCCTTCAGTGCCTGACCCCTTCAGGTGCACAGCGCCACTGGTCACAGATACTGACAAGATGGGGGCCAGCCCCACCTTAAAGATGCTGAGAGCACACAGAGAGAATGACAGAACTCTGTGACACCTGCCCACCATATTCTGGCAGCAATGACAAGGCGAGGCGATGATTTGCAGCAGGAGCCTTGGGAAGGTAACTCCACATCTTTGATTATGGGGTGTTCCTCTTTTAAGAAGAAATTAAAAAGATTAAATGTATTTATATGCCATCATGTGGAATGCATTCAAAGTTTCTAGCTGGAGGTGTTAAAAAAAGAAAAATTTGTGATAATGCATCGCTTTTTACAACTACTGGATGTCTCAAAGTGCTTTACAGTCAATGGGGTACTTTTGAAGTGCAGTCACTGTTGAACAGATGAAACATCAAGCTTATGGGAGGAATCTTGTGGAGGCAACGGGGTTCTCATCTGAGAGTCGGTGAGAGCCCTAAGTTGCCTCTTTGCAGGCAGCTCTATTGAATGGCAGTACCACCAGTGAGGCGGTGGTTGCAAATAGTATGATGACCAGCCGAGGCCTGGTAACATTGCTGGATCCCAGGCAACAGGTCAGTGACAGTGGGAAGAGAGTCACAGGAGAGGGTGACTCTCAGTGGGCCCTCCCCTTCTCGATGCCAAGTCCCTCAATCAGGCCTAGTGCCTTTGAACGAAGAACACCACCCCACCTCCCTAGGATCCCTCAAGCAACGCCATATGGGTTTGCTTGTCATTACATGGCAAGCCTTCCCACCTGTTACTGGGTTAATACCAACAGCATAATAGTGAGGCCCATAAGTGGGCATTAATTACCCACTTAATTGTCATTGGGGCTGGAAGGGCATCCACAGGTCTTCCCGTGCCACTAGCCAAGCTGTTCCAGTACAGCTACAACACTGGCATCTACCCGGTTATATGGTAAATTGCCCAGGTATGTCTTGTACAGAAAAAGCAGGACAAATCCAACCCGGCCAATTAACACCCCATCAGTCTACCCTCCATCATCAGTAAAGTAATGGAAGGGGTCATCAACAGTGCTATCAAGCAACATTTGCTTAGCAATAACCTGCTCATTGACACCCAGTTTGGGTTCTTTTCAGTGGATAGCAAGGTCATCACCACTATGGATTTTTACATTTAGGTAATTCCAGGCTGCTGCTGGAGACATGAATAACATTCATTTGGCTTTGACCAGATGCAACAATCAAGTCACAGGCGAATTTTTTGCTTGTGCAAAAAATTATCACATGTACCACTGGAAACACCATTTGCAGTTTTACTGAGTTGTAAGATCCCCATGATACAAGAAGCTCCAATACTTATACTAGGAAAAGATTTCACACGCTCAATGTGTAGCTTATTTATGACCAGCAGTATCACATCATGGAAGAAAAGACTTGCTTTCCTAGTAGCTGCCATGATTATGCCTTAATATTCATGTGTGATCTGATCAGAACACTTTACAGCTTGTTCACAGCTTCCTTCAATTTGAGTATTATTGTTTTGGCTAAGTTCAATATTCTGATGACTGCTCTGTATTGGTTCGAAATGTTGTGAATCAAGTCTACTAATGGGATTCCAGTGGTGGAAGGGAAAGATTTTGGCCTGCCCCTCTGATTTCATCCTAACTCCAACCTACTGCCAAAGAGTGGAATGAGGTGACACTGCAGTGGAAAAGAGGTTGCAACATCAATAGAGTTAATCAGGGAACTTTAAGGGGCAGAGAAGCTGTGTAAAAACTCCTGCCATTGTTGGCCTTGGCACAAACCAAAGCCTGCAAAGGTAAATGTGGTAACTACAGAGAATGTGAGCATATTGACCACGTGAATGTATGACCCAATAGCTGTGCAGTGCAGGCTACCATGTTAATGTTAATCTAGAGCAGGGTCTGGTTGGAGAAGCACATATCATGTTAGTGCTCTGTTGTCTATGTAGATAAGTAATATGTTCTTCATTTCATATTGGTCTCTGCATCTGGAGTATATGGATAAGCATGCAACCAGCTCGTGAGCAAAGCGACCTCATAGTAAAACATAACAGTAAGTATCAGGGTGCCTCAACTGAAGGGAGAGAAAGCCTCTACTGGGTTGCATCTGCAAAATCTGGGGACTTCTCCATGAAAATGGGGGCATATTGGAATCAGGACAATCCCTTTATGGGTCAGAAGGCAATAGCATTTGGAGTATGAAGTTATTGACAGGCTTGAACGTCTAATGCTGCCCTGTTTTCCCGTCATGACCTTTCTCAATTTTGGGTAGGTTCATAGAGGAAAACATAGCCCAGGGTTTCTTTCAGTTTCATCCTTGCCTACTTGAATGCTATTCATGATGTCATCTAATTTTTTTCTTCTAGTGCCCTGTACACAATGCTTTACAATGTTATGCATTCAATGTCAATTGCCTTTTGCCAGCTTATATATTTAATCCAACTCATTCTGTAATTTCTGAGTTGCTTCTCTGATTTCACTTTCTCTCCCAGATTTGTGTCATGTGCAAATTTGGCCACATGGAATGAATTTCTGAATTCATATTATTTATGCATGTTAGTAATGTAAATTAGAAACAATAGTGGTCTCAGTACCAAGCCCTGAAGCACCCTAATCAGTACTATCCCCCTCTCCAACATAACATCTCTCATAAGCAATTATATTCTAGCTTTAGCTAATTTTTTATCCATTCCAAAAATATCAAAATCATTCCAAAAAAAATCCATTCCTGAAGCTCTATGATTTTGATGTGAAGACATTGGAGAGGGTGCAGAATATGGTTCCAGAGATAGGGGACTTCAGTTACATAGTAATATTGGAGAATTTGGGGCTGTTCTCCTTGGAGGTGGGAAGGTTGAGAGGAGAATTGATAGAGATATTCAAAATCATGAGAACTCTGGACAGAGTGGATAAGAAGAAACTGTTCCCATTGGTGGAAGAACCAAAAATCAGAGGGCACTGCTTTAAGGAAATTGTCAAAAGAAACAATTGTGACATGAGGGAAAAACATATTCATGCAATGAGTGGATCGGACCTGGAATGCACTGCCTGACATTGTGGTCAAGGCAGGGTTAATTGATGGTTTCAAAAGGGAATTGGATCATTATCTCAAAAGGAAAAGATTGCAGGGCTACAGGGAAAAGGTAGGGCAGTGGCACTAGGTCAGTGATGGGCAACCTAAGTGAGTGAGTGGGCTGCCTGAGTGGCCCTCATTCATCTCAGTGGGCTGCAAGATTGAAATCTGTAAAGTGCACTAACCATGATCCCATGAATATGATTAAATACATTTAATAGATGCTGAATATTTCATAACGAGTTATAGAAAATGCTTAATCATTCATATATTAATAGAATTGTCATTAACTTCAAATGGCAAAAACAAAAGAAATATTTACTTTTTCCTTACATCATACTCACTGCAACTTCTTGTTGGATCTTTCCCCCACAAGCTGACTTAGATTAGGACTCAGGAATGTGCAGACACTTCGCAATTCAGCACTGAGGTTTCCATCCATTAGTCTTTTGCGTTTCGTGCATTTGATGTGTCCCATAGCAGAAAAAATCCGCTCGCATGTGCATGTTGTTCCAAAGATTGACATCAGCTTTGCAATGCAATGCCGGAGAACTGCTCTGGGGACATTCAACCAAAGTTCTTGTATAACTTTCCTCTTTAGCTGGTTAATTTCGTCTTCATCTAGGGCATGAACATGAATTAATTCCTCCTCACTTTCTTTTTATCAGCCCTAAGCCTTTGACACACTATGTTCAGATCAAATTCAAATGGATTTGAGAGCAATGTGAGGAAGAGCTTCAGATCACTCAGAAACGAAAAGTGATTCTCCAAACGCTCTGCCAGTGTAGACAGCACTTGTATGTGAACTGATGAATCATATTCATTTCCTTGATCAGAGTGATTTGCCAGCATTTTATTTCAAATTTGGGAAGTGAGTGTAGTCACATGAAGGTAAGTGCACACTAACTGAAGGCGTAGCATGAATTTTCTGACACTAGCAACTAATGTGGACAAAAGGTGATTTTTTTTCCCCTGGAATGACTTGTTCACTGTGTTCAGGTGGCCAGTGATGTCAGTGAGAAAAGCTACATCCAAAATCCAGTTTTCATCTTCTAACTCTGGATATATATGAGATTTCTGAGCAAGAAACTGCTTGACTTCTGGTCGAAGTGTCAGGAAGCGCTTCAGTACTTTACCACTTCAGTGTGTATGACGACGTCTCCATATTCTGTTTCAATTTGGTCCACAAGTTCCATGAATTGGTGGTGAGGCAGGGGGCATGCAGCTATGAGGTTAATAATCTGTACCACTTTGTTCATTAGAACTTTCAGTCTGCGTCCTTTGTCAAGTTTAGCACAGAAAATTTCTTGATGTATTACGCAATGCACACTAAATATGTCAGATACAAAAGGTTTCAACAAAGCTACAAATTCGTGGTGTGCTCCTGTCATGGAGAGGCACCCATTTGCTGTAACTGATACAATGTTTTCCAAAGGTAATTTGTGAATTTGTGCTCTTTGAAACAATCAGTAAATGCCTTGAAAAATTCTGAGCCCTGTGCTCGCCTGTGTATTCCCAGGATATCCAAAGATTCTTCTGTCCCGTTCAGATCACTGTCAACACAACAAACCCATAAACAGGTCTGAGCAATGTCGTTAATATTTTTGCATTCATCCAGCACTATACTGATAGCTTCACTTGAACGTACAGTTCTGAAAAGCTGTTCTGCCAGATCAGCAGCTATATCTTTCACTCTGCGACTCACTTTACGCCTGCTGAGTTGCAGACATTGAATACATTTGATAATTTCTTCTTGATTTTGAAATACATCAGATAAAACATCCAAGGGTTCGATGACGCATTGTTCCACTAATTCGCCATCTGAGAATGGCTTTCCATTTTTTGTAAGCAAGCAAGCAATATGAAATCTAGCCAAAGTCACTGTGTCACTCTCATTTAATACTCGTCTAAGTTCCTGTTCCTGTATTTCCATGGCTTCCTTCAGATTTGGAAGCTGTCGAGCATGTTGAGCAGGACATACTGGAAATTTTGCTATGTGGGAGGAATGATGTGTTTCATAATGTCTCTTAACATTGTATTTTTTTGGAACTGATATCACCTCATTGCAATTTAAGCAACCTGGCCTCTTTTTTTGTTCAATAACAAAATCATCCTGCTCCCAACTCTCTTTTACCACTCTGCCCTCGTCAACAATTTTCCTCTTTTTGTCTACTTCTTCTTCCTCTGTACATTTTGATTTTGCACTTACATCCCCTTCTTTATCACACCACTTCAGCACAAAGCGATCCATTATATAGTTGGGGGCAAATTAAATTACTGACAAAAGTAACATTAAAAAAAGCGCAAAATCCCACGCTCATCAGTGTCGTAACCAAAGCCGTTTCCTGGGATAGGTTAACTTTGCTAACTGTGCTTGCATACCTAGAATTTGCATTTGTGCTGATTGAACCATAGCAGCACTTTGACTGGATGGAGAGGGAGCGCACAGCTCACACTGTCAATGTTGTCAACATAAAAGGGAATCCCAAAATGTTCTATAGGCATATAAATAGTAAAATGTGGTAAAAGGAGGAGTAGGGCCGATTAGGGACCAAAAATGGAATTTACACAAAGATGAAGGGGCCATGGCTGAGGTACTAAATGAATACTTTGCATCCTTCTTTACCAAGGAGGTAGATACTACACAGGCCATAAAGCCAGACGAGGAAACTCTGTCACTAGAAGGGCACTTAAAGCTGACAAGGCACTGGGACCAGGTGAGATGCATTCAAGGATATTGATGGAAGTGAGAGTAGAAATTCAGAGCCACTGGCCATAATTTTTCAGCCTTCCCTAGACTCAGGGGAGGTGCCAGAGGTCTGGAGAATTGCAAATGTTACACCCTTGTTCAAAAAAGGTTGTAAGGATAAGCCCAGCAATTACAGATCAGTCAGCTTAACTTAAGTGGTGAGCAAGATTCTCGAAACAATTATTCAGGATAGAATTAGTAGTCACGTGGAAAAATATGGGTTAATAAGGGAGAGCCAGCATGGATTTTTATAGGGGAAATCGTGTTTAACTAACATGCTGGAGTTTCTTGAAGAGGTAACAGAAAAGATTGATGAAGGTAATGCTGTTGATGTGGCGTGCATGGAATTTCAAAAAGTATTTGATACAGTGCAACACAGTAGACTTGTGAGAAACGTTATTGCTCAAGGAATAACAGGGACAATAGCAATGTTGACACAAAATTGTCTGAAAAATGGGAAGCAGGGAATAATAGTCAATGGATATTTTTTGGGCTGGAGGAGGGTTTGTAGTGGAGTTCCCCAGGGGTCAATATTGGGGCCCTTGCTTTCCTACATATATATTAATGATATATAGATCTAGGTGTGCTGAGGACAATTTCAAAGTTTGTGGATGATACAAAGCTTGGGAGTGTTTTAAATTGTGAGGAGGACAGTGTAGAACTTCAAGAGGACGTAGATAAATTGGAGTGGGCTGAGAGATGGCAGATGAAATCCAATGTGGAGAAGTGTGAGGTGATGCATTTTGAAAATGGACAGACAATATAAAATAAGGGGTGAAATTTTGAAGTGGGTGCAGGAGCAGAAAGACCTGGGTGTATATGTGCATAGATCATTGAAGGTGGCAGGACAGGTGGAGAGAGCAGTTAATAAAGCAAATAGTATCCTGGGCATTATTAATAGGAGCATAGAGCACAAGAGCAAGGAGGCTATGCTGAATTTATATAAGACACTTGTTAGACTACAGCTGAGTGTTGTGTACAGTTCTGGGTTATAGGAAGGATGTGAGCACATTGGAAAAAGTGCAGAAGGAGTTACAGGAATGAATGAGAAACTGCAGCTATGAGGATAGATTGGAGAGGTTGGGACTGTTCTCCTTGGAGAGAAGAAGACTAAGAGGAGCTTTGATAGAGATATTCAAAATCATGAGGGGGGCCGGACAGAGCAGATAGGAAAAAGCTGTTCCAGCTCATAAAAGGATCAAGAACGAGAGGGCACAGCTTTAAAGTGATTTGCAAAAGAAGCAAGTGTGATGTAAGAAAATAGTTTTCACACGAGTGGTTCGGATCTGGAATACACTGCCTGGATGTGGGTTGGAGGCAGGTTCAATTGAGGCATTCAAGAGGGAATTAGATGGTTATTTGAATAGAAACAATGTGCAGGGGTAGGGGGAAAAGGCAGGGCAATGGCACTAGATCATAATACTCATTTGGAGAGCTGGTGCAGACATGATGGGCTGAATGGCTTCTTTCTGTGCTGATAAAATTCTGTGTGCAATCAGCACACACCTCATTTCACGTGCGCTTGCTTTGCATGCATATCACTTCAGTAATACCAATAGGAAAAAACCTATGGGGAGAGAAACCAGCGGAATCTGGCAACCCTGCATGCGGGCAATGGTCAACAAGCTGCCCTGCAGGCCGCAGTCAGAGCCCTGATGGGTCACATTCAGCCCATGGGCCACAGTTTGTCCACCACTGCACTAGGTGAATTGCTCCTTCAGAGGGCTAGCACATACATGATGGGCCAAATGGCCTCCTCCTGTGCTGTAACAATTCTATAATTATATGATTCCTGGCAGCCAATTGCTAAGCCTGTCAAAGTTGTTGGTACATCCATTGCTATTGTGGTATCTAGGGCCCTGTGGCCGTGGGCTGAACATTCATGCCAGATACAGTACTGTGATGCTATAATCGCATGAATGTTCAGATCGTGCTGCATATTCTGGGCAGCATGAACATTCTTTACTTCAAGTCCTACTATCACGACATCACTTGGTGCATTGTGGCTGCAATGTGTTTTAACTACGGGATGCACTGCAGTAATTCGCCAAGTTTATCTTGACAACACCTGCCTCCGCTCCATCCTCTATTACTGCCAAGGATAAGAACAACAATGCCATGAGAACACTATCATTTTCAAAACAGAAACAGAAATACCTGGAAAAACTCAGCAGGTCTGGCAGTATCGGCGGAAAAGAACAAAGTTGACGTTTTGAGTCCTCATGACCCTTCAACAGAACTAAGTAAAAATAGGAGAAGGGTGAAATATAAGCTGGTTTAAGGTGGGGGGAGGTTGTAGGGACAAGCAAGCGGTGATAGGAGCAGATAACCAAAGGATGTCACAGACAAAAGAACAAAGAGGTGTTGAAGGTGGTGATATTATCTAAAAGAATGTGCTAATTAAGAATGGATAGCAGGACAAGCAAGATACAGATAGCTCTAGTGGGGGTGGGGTGAAATAAGACTAAAAGGGCATAAAAGGTATAGATTTAAAAATAATGGAAATAGGTGGGAAAAGAAAAATCTATATAAATTATTGGAAAAAATAAGAGGGAGGGGGAAGAAACGGAAAGGGGGTGGGGATGGAGGAGGGAGTTCAAGATCTAAAGTTGTTGAACTCAATATTCAGTCCAGAAGGCTGTAAAGTGCCTAGTCGGAAGATGAGGTGCTGTTCCTCCAGTTTGCGTTGAGCTTCACTGGAACAATGCAGCAAGCCAAGGACAGACATGTGGGCAAGAGAGCAGGGTGGAATGTTAAAATGGCAAGCGACAGGGAGGTTTGGGTCTTTCTTGCGGACAGACCGCAGGTGTTCTGCAAAGCGGTCACCCAGTCTGCGTTTGGTCTCTCCAATGTAGAGGAAACCACATTGGGAGCAACGAATGCAGTAGACTAAGTTGGGGGAAATGCAGGTGAAATGCTGCTTTACTTGAAAGGAGTATTAGGGCTCTTGAACGGTGAGGAGAGAGGAAGTGAAGGGGCAGGTGTTGCATATTTTGCGTATGCATGGGGAGGTGCCTTAGGTGGGGTTTGAAGAGTAGACCAGGGTGTCCCGGAGGGAACGAACCCTATGGAATACTGCCGAGGGGGTGGGGGGGTGGCAGCAGGGGGGGGGCGGCGGTGGTGGTGAAGGGAAGATGTGTTTGGTGGTGGCATCATGCTGGAGTTGGAAAAAATGGCGGAAGAGACTCAGTTTTCTAGTTCCCTATCAAGGATCATCACCAACATTTCTGAGCAACTAGCAGCGGGTAGTAAATTCTAGTATTCCTCCCATCCTCTCCCCACCCCCCATATCCTGAGACAAAGAAAATGAAATATTCTTTTAGCATCTTGAAGCTGTACTTCAGATTCCTGGGAAGATTAGGGATGCATTACAGTACATTTCTATTAGGACCTCTATTGCACACTCTACCACTTTGCCGTCCAAAGCCACCCAATAATGTAACAGATGCTGGAAAAGAGCCAGTCACAGGCAAAGCCAGATCAGGTCACTGATAGTCACTCTGCAAATGGCACAATCACAACAGCTTTTCAGCCTGCAAGAACCTTTCACTGAAGAGATATGCACTTAATTGTCTGAGTCTTCCATGTATTAACAATTGTATCTGTGTATACGCTATGCATTGGCTCAATACATCAATATTGACCTCTGAGCTACTGAACTACAATGGATGTCCAACCTTTGATCTGTCCCTGTCTTATTCTGAGCCATCAAATATATACTCTAGTTAAAATTTACATAAAGCAAAATCAATTTACTGCATTGGAGATCAATGCATCTTTGATTTACCCCAGAGATTCCTCTCAGTGGCAGCATATGATTTATTTTCCAGTACAGATCATAGTGCTCTTTCTAAGTGATTCTCTAGTGCAAGGCAGGTGGCTAGCTGCTGATTATGTGTTGTAGTGTTTGGTACTGAGATGGTCATGTACTTTCTTGTGATGAGTCATGAGACAGCCCTCCAATTAGTTCCACCATGTCTATATCTGCTTTGCTTCAATCCCTGCTATCCTTTCCATTCAGCCTCAATTTCTATCTATCTCTAAATTTCTGCTCCTTCCCTTTCAAATTCTCTCCTGCCAGCCCTGAGGCTTCACTACATCTAAATTAATAGCAAAACAGGAAAGTCTTTTGATCATCTGGAAATTCCTGTTCAGAGGCTAATCATGGGTAAAATATGGGTTAATAGGAAGGTTTTTTTTAAAGAAAATTCCCATATGCTTTACAAGCAATTTTGTTGTTTTTAGCCTGTGGGCTAAAATGTGTGATGTCTCCCTCTTTAACATAGGTCAGTCTATGAGAAGGGGCTAGTAATAAATCCTGTAAATCAGCTGTAAATAGCAAGGAGGAGGCATTTAAGAACTGAAATAGAACTGGTAAGTCAAAGCCATCCGATCATTACTAAACTCCCCCCAACCTACCTGCACTAGCCCAAGAAAGAATTGAATGGTAATAAGGAAATATATTTTTTAAAAGCTTAAACTACTTAACCATCACAGCCATAGATGAGGTTGATTCACACAGAATGCTGAGAATGATTCAAGGGCCTTAAAAATCTCAACAAGTTATCAGTGAAACTCTGTAGTCAGCTGGAACACCTACCTCTCCCACAAGGGATTTGAAAACTCTTCTGAATGAAACTGTGGTCCGTTGTTAGGCATAATTTCCTCTGGGAACCTGTAAGCAGCAAAACTAGCAAAATATCTAGAGTTTTGCTAGTATTGTTTGATCCATTGAAGCCTCTTAACCCACTTTGAATGGCTGTTGATCACAACAATTAGGTTCAGCCTCTGCCACACTCTAGCTGGCCATTTCCATGATTGCAAAGGTATCAATGGCAGCTTCTTTTCTACTGCTTAACATACTTTACCTGTTTCATTGTGTCTTCTGTATCCTTATCTAACCCTGACCATCAAAGATAGCTTCTTGTTAGCCTCTTTGTCAAGCTCATCTCTTGGTGTTGATCATGAAGATCACTTAGCATCCGCGATTTGTACCTTCCAGGAATTACAACTCTGACTCTCCAAATAGCACAGCCTCTATCAACTGACAACTCATTCTCACGCATAAAAAAAGGCCTGATTTCTAAATCCAGGATCTGAGTTGGCCACCATCTGCAATATAATTGTATACCCTTGCCAATACAACATCTAATGAGTTGTTCTAACAATGTCACCTGCTGTCACTGGCAACTCATGTATGTGTAAAAAAAAATACATCTTTTCCTGTTGGGCTCTACCTCTATGGGAGATGGTAATCTAAATGTCTCATTGGCATGACAATAATCTTCCGATTGCCCATATTTAAATATCGTACTGATAAGAATATAAGGTCAAAACCCATGTCTGTAGTCGGGCTGGAGCTAAGGTGGGTACTGGAGACTTTGAATTCAATGTAGCCGTCAGTGGCTTTTGATCGTGAAATTATGACCAGACACATAATTGTGAAATCTTCTTACATCAAAAATCAAAGATAGTGGGCAGAATTTTATGTCCCGTGGGCATATGACCTGATTGGCCATAAAATTGCGCAAGATGATGTTGGGCGAGCATGCTGACGTCATCATGCATTTGTGCCATATTTCGTTCAGCCGGCATGTACAAAAGTTGGAAGTGTGCCCGCCGACAATTAAATGGCAACTAAGCCAGTTAACAGCGCAATTGTCTGTGATTTTTCATTGATGGTCCAACCTTACAGTTGGCGGATGGGTGAATTGGCCAGGCAGCCTATACATTTTTCATGAAACCTCATCCAAGGGTGGGATGAAATCTCCGTTAGGAAATAAAATAAAAAGAAATATCTGGGGAAAGCATTTTTATGAGATATGCTTTCAGGTGCTTGATTGTGATGCATAAACATTTTTTTGCAGCTTCATTTAATGCTTCATTGCATTATTTGCAGGTCTGCAGCTCCCTGAGGCAGCTGTCTGCCATCAGGGAGCTCTCTTGCAGCGCATACCCATGCCCGTGGTGACATCATTGCCAGCCCTCTTCCAGCCCCCACCCCAGCAGCGCTGAGCTTTTCAGCGTATGTTTCATGCTGGCTGGCTGTAATTGGCCAGCCATCGTGAAATTGTAGTTGGGAGCCCGTTTCCTGGCAGCTCCCTAGCCCGCTAATCCCCGTGTGCCCGATGAGGGGAAAATTCAGGCCAATGCTTCACATTCTATCCAAACATAATTTTGCTCACTAGCACAGTGAGTGTGTGAGACAAATGCATTACTCAACACATGTGAGATAATAGCACCTACTCCCCTATGGAGAGATCACATGCTAGCTTAATCTTTTTGGACACATTGTGATGTATAATCACTATACCGTCTACAGTTTAGTTTTACAAAACTGGAATGCTTTATCACACTCCCTTGCCTAATTCCATGGAGCACCATTCCTCAGGAGTTCATTCAATGGATGCAATAAGGTTACCGTATTCGGTAGGAATTTCCCTTAGCCATGACTCCCAGGTGATCCTCCTGAAGGCTGGCCAAAAACAGTGAAGTCTTCTTCTCAAGGGAAGGCACCTGACCTCGGTGGCCTGGGAGGAGGACGCCAGGGAGATCTATGCCCATAGCAAAGAAATGACCTGCAGTGCAGAAAGAGGAACCATAGAAAATTTACGGTGCAGAAAGAGGCCATTCAGCCCATCTATGCCTGTACCTGCCTAAAATAGAGAAAGGAAACTAGCCATTCATTTTAATCCCATTTTCCAGCATCTGGTCTGTAGCCTTGCAGGTTACAGCACTTCAGATGCAGATCCAGGTACCTTTTAGATGAGTTGAGTGTTTCAACCTCAACCAATAACTTAGGCAGTGAATTCCAGGTGCCCCCCACCCTCTGAGTGGAAATGTTTTTCCTCATGTCCCCTCTAATCCTTCTACCAATCACCTTAAATCTATGCACCCTGATTATTGACCCCTTCTTTCCCTTGAAAGAAGTCTTTCCTGTCTACCCTATCTAGGCCTCTCATAATTTTGTACATATCAGTTAGGTTGCCCTTTGCCTCCTCTGTTCTAAGGAAAACAACCCTAGCCTATCCAAAACAAAAGCAGAATTACCTGGAAAAACTCAGCAGGTCTGGCAGCATCAGTGGAGAAGAAAAGAGTTGACGTTTCGAGTCCTCATGACCCTTCAACAGAACTAGGTGAATCCAAGGAAAGGGTGAAATATAAGCTGGTTTAAGGTGTGTGTGTGTGTGTGTGTGTGGGGGGGCGGGGGGTGGGGGTGGTGGGGGGGTGGGGGGGTTGGTGGGGGGGTGGGGGGTTGGGGGGTGGGGGGAGAGAAGTGGAGGGGGGTGGTGTGGTTGTAGGGACAAACAAGCAGTGATGGAAGCAGATCATCAGAAGATGTCACAGACGACAGAACAAAAGAACACAGAGATGTTAAAGTTGGTGATATTATCTAAACGAATGTGCTAATTAAGAATAGATGGTAGGGCACTCAAGGTATAGCTCTATTGGGGGTGGGGGGAGCATAAAAGATTTTAAGATATTTAAAAATAATGGAAATAGGTGGGAAAAGAAAAATCTATATAAATTATTGGAAAAAACAAAAGGAAGGGAGAAGAAACAGAAAGGGGGTGGGGATGGAGGAGGGAGCTCAAGACCTAAAGTTGTTGAATTCAATATTCAGTCCAGAAGGCTGTAAAGTGCCTAGTCGGAAGATGAGTGTTGTTCCTCCAGTTTGCGTTGGGCTTCACTGGAACAATGCAGCAAGCCAAGGACAGACATGTGGGCAAGAGAGCAGGGTGGAATGTTAAAATGGCAAGCGACAGGGAGGTTTGGGTCATTCTTGTGGACAGACCGCAGGGGTTCTGCAAAGCGGTCGCCCAGTTTACGTTTGGTCTCTCCAATGTAGAGGAGACCACACTGGGAGCAACGAATGCAGTAGACTAAGTTGGGGGAAATGCAAGTGAAATGCTGCTTCACTTGAAAGGAATGTTTGGGCCCTTGGACGGTGAGGAGAGAGGAAGTGAAGGGGCAGGTGTTACATCTTTTGCGTGGGCATGGGGAGGTGCCATAGGAGGGGGTTGAGGAGTAGGGGGTGATGGAGGAGTGGACCAGGGTGTCCCGGAGGGAACGATCCCTACGGAATGCCGCCAGGAGGGGTGAAGGGAAGATGTGTTTGGTGGTGGCATCATGCTGGAGTTGGCGGAAATGGAGGAGGATGACCCTTTGAATGCGGAATCCGCAGTTTTTTTGTTTTTACCTAGCCTATCCAATCTCTATTCATAGCTTCAATTTTCAAGCCTTGGCAACATTCTTGTAAATCTTCATTGTACTCTCTCCAGGGCAGTTATGCCCTTCTTGTAATGTGGTCACCAGAACTGTATACAAAATTCCAGCTGTGGCTTAACCAGCACTTTATACAGTTCCATCATTATATCCCTGCTTTTGTATTCAATACCTCGCCCAATAAAGGAAAGTATTTCACATGCTCTCTTGACCATCTGGCCCACCTGCCCTGCCACCTTCAAAGACCCGTGTAAATGCATTCCAAGGTCTCTCACTTCCTCAGCTCCTCTCAATAACTTTCTGCTTATTGAGATTATTCCCTTGCTTTTTTTGTCCTCCCCAAATTCATTACCACACACTTTCCCAGATTGAATTCCATTTGCCACTTCTCGGCCCACTCAACCAAACCATTGATATAATTCTGGAGTCAACAGCTATCCTCTTCAATATCAACTACACTGAGAATTTTTGTATCATCTGCAAATTTCCCAATCATGCCTCCCATATATAAGTCTAAATCGTTAATATATACAACAACACTGAGTCCTGTGGAACACTACTGGAAACCACTTTTCCGTTTGCAAAAACATCCATCAATCATTACCCATTGTTTTCTGTCACTGAGCCAATTTTGGATCCAACCTGCTACACTGTATCCCATGAGATCTCACTTTCCTGACCAGTTTGCCATGTGGGAACTCGTCAAATGCCTTACTGAAAACTATGTAGAGCCATAGAATAGAAAAAGGCCCTTCGGCCCATTGAGTCTGTGCTGGTCAACAAGTACTTAACTATTCTAATCCCATTTTCCAGCACTAGGCCTTTGCCTTGAATGCCATGGCATCGCAAGTGCACATCCAAATACTTCTTAAATGTTATGAGGGTTTCTGCCTCTACCACCCTTTCAGACAGTGAGTTCCAGATTCCCACCACTGTCTGGGTGAAAAAACTCTTCTTCACATCCCCTCTAAACCTCCTGCCCCTTACCTTAAAGCTATGCCCCCTGGTTATTGATCCCTCCACCAAGGGGAAAAGTTCCTTACTGTCTACCCTATCTGTGCCCCTCATAATTTTATATACCTCAGTCATGACCCCCTCAATCTCCTCTACTCCAGGGAAAATAACCCCAGTCTATCCAATCTCTCCTCATAACTAAAACTCTCCAGACCAGGCAACATCCTTGTAAATCTCCTCTGCACTCTCTCTATTGCAAGCGTATCCTTCCTATAATGCGGATTCCAGAACTGCACACAATAATCTAGATGTGGCCTAACCAGCGTTTTATACGGTTCCAGCATAACCTCCCTGTTCTAATATTCTATGCCTCAGTTAATAAAGGCAAGTGTCCCTTATGCCTTCTTAACCACCTTATCTAACTGTCCCGCTATCTTAAGGGACCAGTGGACATGCACACCATGGTTCCTCTAATCCTCAGTACTTCCCAGGGTCCTACCATTCATAACGTATTCCCGTGCCTTGTTTGTCCTGCCCAAGTGCATCACCTTACACTTATCTGGATTAAATTCCATTTGCCACTGATCAGCCCATCTGACCAGCCCCTCTATATCCTCCTGTAATCTAAGGCTATTCTCCTCACTATTTACCACCCCACCAACTTTCATGTCATCTGCAAACATACTGATCAACCCTCCTACATTCAATTCTAAATCGTTTATATATACTACAAACAGCAAGTCTCCCACCGGACACAGGCATCCAGTCACAAAAACAGACAACATCCTCTGCACTAGCCTTATCAATCCTCCTTGTTACTTCCTCAAAAAATTATATTAAGTTAGTAAGACATGATCTTCCCCTAACAAAATCATGCTGACTATGCCTGATCAACCTGTGCCTTTCTAAGTGACAATTTATCCTGTCTCTCAGGGTTGTTTCCAATAATTTGCCTGGTCAAACTGACCGGCCTACAATTTTCTGGCCTATCCCTTGCACACTTTTCAAATAATGGTACAATGCTCACATACCTCCAATCCTCTGGGATCTTGCCTATATCTAATGAGAATTGGAAAATGATCATCAGAGCATCTGTTATTTCCTCCTTGGCATCCTTCAACAGTCTTGGATACAATCCATCTGGCCCTGTTGATTTATCCACCTTCAAGGATGCCAGTCCTCCAGTACTTCCTCTTTCACTTTGCTTATTGTATCTAATATTTCACAATCCTCCTCATTAACTAGAATGTTTGCATCATCCCTCTCCTTAGTGAAGACAGAGACAAAGTACTCATTGAGAACCCTGCCCACATCTTCTGCATTAACCCACAAGTTACCATGTACATCTCTGATAGGTCCTGTCTTTCCCTTAGTTATTCTCTTGCTCTTAATGCACTGGTAAAACAGCTTAGGATTTTCTTTGATTTTACCTGCCAATATTTTTTCGTATCCTCTCTTTGTTTTCCTAATTTCCATTTTTACTTCAACCCTGTACTTTCTATATTCCTCAAGGCTTTCTACTGTGTTAAGTCTTTTGTGATTGTCATAAACTTTATTTTCTGCTTTTTCTTGGCTTGTAAGCTTCTGGGTAATCAGGGGGCTCTAGATTTGGCAGTACCATCCTCTTTCTTTGTGGGAACATGTATACATTGTGCCTGTAGAATCTCGCCTTTGAATGCCTCCCACTGATTTTTTTCTAATAGCTGTATCCATTGGCTATTGCCAGTTCACCTCTCAGCTTTGTCTTTCCAGATTTTAGAACTTTTACTCCTATTCTATCTCTGTCTTTGTAGTAATTGAAGGTATACCCTCTCCTGCTATCTATCAGGTGTCATGCGATGTTCTTGGTGGCTCTAAGCTTAGGCAATCTGAGGGGTGGTATTTCCTGACAAGAGTCATGATCGAGCATGTAGCACCTGAAAAGCTCTCTGTAATTAAGTTTATTTGTTTCTTGATTTCCTGTCCGCTCCATCAAGTCATTACATTTTGGCGACAAGGGTGGGATAGCTCTGACACTGCACCTCACCTTGCTAACCTGAGTACATTGAACCTTAAGAAAGAAGAAAAGACTACCCACTAGTCATGCCACTCTTCAGCAGAATCGATCCATATGATGCAACAATAGAAAACTGGAGCCAGTTTGTAGAGTGCCTTGGTTTTTATTTCATAGCAAATGAAATTACCATGGAGGAGAAGCAGAAAGCAGTCCTCTTGAGTGTATTTGGTAGCAAGACATACAATCTCATCCGCTCACCTGATGGCCCTGAATGCTCCCAATTCTAAATCCTTTAAGGAATTAGTGGACCTAGTGAAATGCATTACCATCCGAACTCATCCGTAATAATGCAGCATTTTAAATTTAATTCCAGAGTTAAGGCTCCGGAAGAGTCCATCGCACCCTATGTAGCAAACCTAAAGAAGTTGACAGAACACTGTGACTTTGGGGACACATTGAATTAAATGCTGAGATTAGTTTGTGGAGTTCAGGACGATGTCATTCAGCGCTGTTCACTTGCCAAGGTCGACATTGACTTGAAGCGCGCCCTAGAAATCTCCCTCGCCATGGAAAGTGCTGTGAGAGACTCACAGGCTTTGCAACATATACAACATGGAGCTGTTCTTCATGTGGGGCAGGAGCCTACCGCTGAGCCCGGCGCGAAACCAAACTTACAGCAAGAGAAGCAAGAGGCAATGTCCACTGTTAGAAACATGGAAAGGCCGAGTGGAAACACTTCAGCAGTGACACCAGGTTAATTTGTTATAGATGTGCTAGTGACCACAGACCAGACACCTGTAAATTCAAGGATGCCGAACGCCATAAGAAAGGTCACATAGTAAGACAATGTAGGGCAAGGTCGAAACAGCCCATAAAGCAGCAAATCAACCTGTTTGAATTAAAAAATACAGCAGAACCTGAAGCTGCCGACATCGACATTTATTCTCTGTATAACATCACCGCTGTAAAAAAACCCTATCACTATCACAATCCAAGATAATGGGAAGCTATTAATGATAGAGGTGGTGGGTGAGCACACATTCAAATGCCTTAATGAAGGTACTCAGCTACTAAACCTGGAGCGGACAACTGCTAAATTAAAGATGTACACTGGAGAATCTATTCAGGTAAAGGGCATCGCCACAGTACAAGTGCCTTACAGGCAACAGACAGTCAAGCTGCCAGTGATAATAGTGAAAGGAGAAGGATCTAGCCTTCTGGGCCGAGACTGGTTACAGAAAATCAAGATTGACTGGTCTGAGATATTTCACCTGAGAACAGGAGGAGTTCCTGAACTAAGGAAATACGACAGTGTATTTCGGGATGAATTACAAAATTGCAAGCAAAAATGTATATGGATCCTCAAATGACACCACGTTTCATTAAGGCCAGACCTTATGCATTGAAGGAGAAGGTGGATACAGAACTGTGCCAGTTAGGCAGCATCCAACCTGTCCAGTTCTTGGAATGGGCAGTGCCCATAGTTCCACTGATGAAGCCTGACCAAATCGTACGCATTTGTCGGGACTATAGATTGGCCTTAAATAAGACAGCAAAACTAGATAAGTACCCCATTCTAAGGATAGATGGCTTATATGCAAAGCTGGCTGGAGGCAAATCCTATACAAAATTGGATATGAACCATGCCTACCAACAATTACAACTGGATAGCACGTCGAGAGAATACGTGACTATTAATACACACAAGGGTCTTTATTAATATACTTGTTTACCCTTTAGAGCATTGTCTGCATGCACTATCTTCCAAAGAACACTAGAGAGTCTTTTGCAAGGATTCCCCAAGTAGTAGTATACCTGGATGATATTCTGCCCTCAGGGTCAACTGAGACAGAACATTTGGACAACCTGGAGGAGATGCTAAGAAGGTTCATGAAAGCCAGTGTACGATTAAAGAAGGAAAAAATTACACATTTCAAGCGTCAGGAGTTACTTACCTGGGTCAAAGGGTAGACACCATGGGTTTGCATCTAGTAGAAGAGGAAGTTTGGGCAATAAGAGATGCACCCTCACCCTCCAATGTAACCAAACTCAAGTCCTTCCTGGGTATGATCAAATACTATAGCCACTTCTTGCCTAATTTATCAACTGTGTTGGCGCCATTACATTTGTTGTCAAAAATTAATCATCGTTGGTCATAGAATTCACAACACTAAAAAGTTTTTGTGAAAGTAAAGAAACTGTCACATTAATCATGTTTATTACTACACTACAACCCATCAAAAGAATTGGTATTAACATGTGATGCCTCTTCTCATGGTGTAGGAGTTGTGTTATCACATAGAATGGAAAGTGGATCAGAAAGGCCCATTGGCTACATAGAACAAAGAACAAAGAAAAGTACAGCACAGGAACAGGTCCTTCGGCCCTCCAAGCCTGCGCCGATCATATTGCCTGTCAAACTAAAACATTTTGCACTTCCGGGATCTGTATCCATCTATACCCATCCTATTCATGTATTTGTCAAGCTGCCTCTTAAACACCACTATCGTACCTGCATCCAACACCTCCTCTGGCAGCAAATTCCAGACACTCACTACCCTCTGCGTAAAAAACTTGCCCCGCACATCTCCTCTAAAGTTTTCTCCTCTCACCTTAAATCTATGTCCCCTAGTAATTGACTCTTCCACCCTGGGAAAAAGCTTCTGACTAGCTACTCTGTCCATGCCACTCTTAATTTTGTAAACTTCTATCAAGTCGCCCCTCAATCTCCGTCGCTCTAGTGAGAACAATCCAAATTTCTCCAACCTCTCCTCATAGCTAATAACCTCCAGACCAGGCAGCATCCTGGTAAACCTCCTCTGCACCCTCTCCAAAGCTTCCGTATCCTTCTGGTAATGTGGTGACCGGAATTACAGGCAATATTCCAAGTGTGGCCTAACCAAGGTTCTATACAGCTGCAGCATGACTTCCCATCTTTTATACTCAATACCCCTGCCGATGAAGGCAAGCATGCCATACGCCTTCCTGACGACCTTATCCACCTGCTTTGCCACTTTCAGTGACCTGTGGACCTGTACACCCAGATCCCTCTGCCCATCGATGCACTTAAGGGTTCTGCCATTTACTGTATAATTCCTGCCTGTATTAGACCTTCCAAAATGCATTACCTTGCATTTGTCTGGATTAAACTCCATCTGCCACTTCTCCGCCCAAGTCTCCAACCGATCTATATCCCGTTGTATCCTTTGACAATTCTCTTCACTATCTGCAACTCCTCCAAACTTAGTGTCATCTGCAAACTTACTAATCAGCCCAGTTACATTTTCCTCCAAATCATTTATGTATACTACAAACAGCAAAGGTCCCAGCACTGATCCCTGCGGAACTCCACTAATCACAGCTCTCCATTCAGAAAAGCACCCTTCCACTGCTACCCTCTGTCTTCTATGACCAAGCCAATTCTGTATCCATCTTGCCAGCTCACCTCTGATCCCGTGCGACTTTACCTTCTGTACCAGTCTGCCATGAGGGGCCTTGTCAAAGGCCTTACTGAAATCCATGCAGAAAACATCCACTGTCCTTCCATCATCACTTATCTTTGTCACTTCCTCGAAAAACTCAATCAAGTTAGTGAGACACAACCTCCCCTTCACAAAACCATGCTGCCTCTCACTAATTACGCGCATTTGCTTCCAAATGGTAGTAAATCCTGTCACGAAGAATCTTTTCCAATAATTTCCCTACAATCTTGAGAACCCTCTCCACAGCCAAAAAGAGTTATTCCCAACTCTAAAAGGAAGGCATATCGGTGATATTTGCAGTGAAAAAAATCCATCTGTACCTGCATGGACATCATTTCACCATTGTGTTGGACCATAAACCATTAATGCGGTTTATTCAGTGAGAATAAGGCCATTCTGCCAATAGCATCAGCAAGAACACAACATTGGGCTTTGATATTATCTGCACTTGAATATACTTTTATGTACCATCCTGGCTTACATATTGCAAATGTGAATGCACTCAGTAGTCTCCTGTTACCAGATAGCATTGTACATGCTCCAGTGCCACAAGAAGTTGTGCTATTGCAGAATTTCTTGGATTCTTCACCTATGTGTGCAAAGCAACTGAGAAATTGGATGAACGGAGATCCAATATTGTAAAAAGTCAGATACTTTGTTTTGCAAGGCTGGTTAAATTCACCTGTATCAGAATAGTTGAGGCCATTCCATGGCAGAAAAAACAGAGTTGTCAAGATGGAATTTTCTTGTCACAAGGTAGAGAACCACTCTTGACATAGTTTCACACTGCGCATCCAGTCATATCAGAGATGAAAATGCTTGTGCGAAGCTATGTCTGGTGGCCAGGCATAGATGGTGAC
This sequence comes from Carcharodon carcharias, assembly GCF_017639515.1. Classification (NCBI taxonomy): domain Eukaryota; kingdom Metazoa; phylum Chordata; class Chondrichthyes; order Lamniformes; family Lamnidae; genus Carcharodon; species Carcharodon carcharias. The sequence continues at coordinate 134,360,871 of NC_054472.1, forward strand.
ATTGAAAACATGGTCATGCACTGTCTCCACTGTCAGCAACAACAGAAGTTGCCTGTTTCAGCTCTCCTGCAACCGTGGGAGTGGCCTGGTTGACCTTAGGTTAGATTACATGTTGATTATGCAGGACCATTTTTAGGCACCATGTTTTTGTTGATCATAGATACACATTCTAAATGGATGGATGTATATGAAGTCAAATTACCAACATTGAGCGCAACTATCGAGAAGCTGCGCCATTGTTTTTGTATACATGGCTTAACGTCATTTCTGATAACAGTACAGTCTTTATCAGTACAGAGATTCATGAATCTGAATTGGATCAGCCATATTAAAACAGTCCCTTACGATCCCTCATCAAATGGTTTAGCTGAGAGAACTGTGCAAATTTTCAAGTCTAGTATGAAGACATTATTAGAAGGTACTCTAGAAACTCGACTTTCCCACTTTCTTCTCAATTATCGTACAATGCCGTATTCGACTATAGATTCAACACAATTGAATTATTGATGAAACATCGCCTACATACAAGGTTAAGTCTAGTATTTCTAAATTTAGAGAGGAAGGTAGAGCGGAATCAAAGTAATCAAAAATTTAACCACAATATTCACAGCAAAGCTCACACATTCAGTATAGGTGACACAGTAGCCGTGCAAAATTTCGGAAGTAGATCTTTTTGGGTTCCTGGAACCATTATTGCAGAGATTGATCCCTTATCTTTCCATGTGCAAGTGGAAGATAAAATCATTCAAAAGGATGTGGACCATATTCGTGACAGAGAGACATTCCAACAACCACCTACTCCACCTATGATTAACATCAAACCATCAATTCCTGAGGTGACATATCAACCTAGAATAGACATGCTTGATGTCTCTGTAGAATTGCCAGCCCAAAACTGCCACTTTCTAATAATGTGTCACATGCTTCAGTTCCTGATCATTTCAATCCTGTTGAGGAACCTCAAATGGTAGAGCTACACTGCCCTAGCCATATAAGGAGAACACCTCAGAGACTTAATCTTTAATGATCTGAAGTTGTATATGTGTATATGTTGTTGGATAATCAAATGTTTACTTTAAATAGAAACTGTAAAAAACTAAAAGGGGAGGAAATGTAGTAACTGAAGGTATAGCTTCCCCTGGGGTCTATCAGGGGCCACATGATGTTCTTGGAGGCTCTGACTAATGAGCCCTAAGTGTGGACAATGCAGGGGTGGGGCTTCCTGACAAGAGCCCTGGTTGAACATGTAGTACCTAAAAAGCTCACCATAATAAAGGTTATCTGTTTCTTGTTGAAACCTGTCTGCTCCATCAAGTCATTACAGCCCTTTGCCATAATGATGCTAAATCTAACTATATTATAGTCACTATCTCCAAAATGGTCCCTCACTGCTACTTCATCAACTTGCCCAGTTCCATTTCCTAAGACTAAATCTAGAATTGCACCCACTCACATTGGGCTTTTATGTGTTGGCAAAAAAAGTTCTCTTGAGTGTAGTTCAAGAATTTTAAGTCCCCTGTGCCCTTCATGCTGTTCGTATCCCAAGTGATATTAGGGTAATTCAAGTCTCCAACAATTACAGCCCTAATGGTTGTGTACTCAGAAATCTGTCTACATATTTGCTCATCTAACTGCCTTCTACTATTGGGGGTTTATGGTACACCCCTAGCAATGTGGCTGCCCCTTTTTTATTTCTGAACTCAACCAATATGGCCTCATTTGATGCTTCATTTAGTGTATCATCCCTCCTCACAGCTGTAATTGATTCTTTAATCAATAATGCTACGCCCTTACCTTTTTTACCCCATTCCTTATCCTGCCTGAAAACTCTATATCCAGGAATGTTGAGCTGGCATTTTTGCCTCTCCTTAAGCCAAGGTCCGTTATAGCGATGATATCATGCTGCTATGTGTGGGATGGATGACCTCATTGGCTTCGCCAGGGTAATTCAACTTTCTATGCACTGTGGACTAACAGTCTCATAAGGGCATCAGGCACTCTATGTGTTCAGTCCATAGGAGCCTCAAACACTATTAGCAGAAGGGACATCTGCACTGAATGTCTTAAATACACTTCAACATCACCACCACCTCATCTATCATCCTGCATAATCAACATCTTCTGCTGTTACTGTAGAGGGGACAGCTCACACCAGCAGCAATGCATGCTCCCCAAATTCTCTTCCATTTGCTCTCACCACATTCCACTCCATCTTTATTCATGCAGGCAAAGCTAGCCCACAGCAAGAGGGAGAAATCATAGACCGGTGGACAGAGCCCCAGGATACAAGAGCTGACTCCCTTCGAGGAGGAAGTAACTGGGTTGGCAAGGGAGGACAGGGATTGCTCCTGTGCCAAGAGCAACTTCAGCCTTCCCCAACAACTCAGTACGGATGAGCCCTCCATTAGTCGAACACATCGTGACCTTCACAGTGAATTACATGTAGTGTTGGATTCTACCTACTCAGGAATTAGGATACATCTAAACAGCCCCTCAGCCCCAGCCCCCAGTCCACTTCAGATGATGACGCTAAGGACCCACTAACTGCCTAGCCATCACTGCATTCATGTACATCCTCCACCAGTGCAGAGACACACGCCTCAGTAGGTCAAAGATCTAGATTGGGCTCGGGGTCACTATCTGAAGATCACCTTGCTGACACATCTCCCCAGCAGTCAAATAGAGTAATAGCCCAGGTCTCTGGCACTTAAAGGACTGCTGGAGAACAGGCCCTTGTAGAGTCCAAGAACAATGATGATCCTCTGCAATCAGCCATTGCCCACATGCTGAAGATGCAAAGACAGGCAGGAGAACATCAGGCAGAGTTATCAGTAGTAGTCAACAGACTAGAACGAAGGATGGGGGTGTCCATCCATGTTCTCTCTGATTTCATGACTTTGGCATGTGAACGCTTCAAGTTCTCCAACGGAAGAGTAGCGGCCGCCTTGGAGACCATGGTTCAGCAGTTTCTGCTGGATTTGTGCTCCAGCCTGCACTCCAATGCTCTACACATAGGTGGGATCCATCAGCGGCTAGGTGAGAAGGGGCTGTGGAACTTGACCTCCCTCCAAGTACCCTTTCTCCTCAGGGAGTAAGGGAGGGACCCTCAGGCACCCAAAGGGAGGAGTGTCTGCTGGACACCCCCAGAGCATTCACCCAGGTCACTCCAAGGGTGTCCAGCCATTCCCCACACCCTATGCCTGTGATTCTATTGTCTCCAGCTGCTCAGGCCAAGGAGGGTGCACCTGCCCCACAGCAGGAGACACAAAGCAGGTCAGGGCCTTCCAGGCCCAGGGCCTCCAGAGGATACCCACCTAAGTCACCCCAGACAACATAGCATACTAGTCAGCAGGCAGCCTCCACCTCTGCTGCAGTTGTCAGGAGAGCACCTAGATGTAGTGGTAGAGTGCGTAAGAAATCATGAATATACACTGGTGGTATGGGTGCTCATTCACTATATACATAATGCACTATTGTAAATATGATTTTATGACCCAGTTTCTCAGGATATGAATGCCTCTTGCATGTGATTATTTCAAGGGTGACCTATGCTCCCACTCCTCAATTGTCTGCCTTCCTATCCCTCAGAAAACAACCTCTCAGCATCTACTCTGTCAAGCTCCCTAAGGATCTTATATGTTTCAATGAGGTCACCTCTCATTCTTCTAAACCCCATGAGTACAGCCCCAACTTACTTAACTTCTCCTCATAAGAAAAGGCCTCTATACCCGGGATCAACCTAGTCAACCTTCTCTGGACTGCCTCTAATGCCAGTATATATTTCCTTAGATAAGGGGACCAAAACTGTTCACAGTATTATATGCGTAGTCTAACTAGTGCCTTTATAATAGACTCTAACATCTTCCCAATGATGGATGTTAAGCTAACTGGCCTATAGTTACCTGCTTTTTGTCTCCCTCCCTTTTTGAATGGAGTATTACATTGGCAGTTTTCGAATCTTCTGAGACTTTTCCAGAATCTAACAATTCTTGAAAGATTGCTACCAGTGCACCCTCTATCTCTGTATCTACTTCCTTTAATATTTATCCCCATTAGTTTCCCCAGTACTTTTTCTCTAGTGATAGTTATTATATTTATTTGTCTGTCCTACAGCATAGCTACTATTAGGGGGCCTGTAGAGGGGCCTATAGCCTATGCTCCCACTAGTGTCTTCTCCACTTTGTTGTTTCTTACCTCCACCCATATGAATCCTACATCTTCCAATCCAAGATCATTTCTTGTTATTGCACTTATTCCATCTCATACTAAAAAAACTACCCCACCCCCTTTCCTTCCTGCCTGTCCTTTCGGAAAGTCATATATCCCTGAATATTTAGTTCCCAGCTTTGATCTCCTTGTAACCATGTCTCCGTAATGACTATTACTTATTACTCATTAACTTCTATTTGTGCCGTTAATTCATTTATTTTGTTCTGATTACAACATGCATTTAAGTAAAGGGCCATTACTTTTGCCTTTTTATCATTTTTTCCTCCTTTCACCCTTGTTGCTGTTCTTTTTTTGTTTGTACACTCAGTCCCTTCCTGCCACACTCTGGGTATCATTACCTAAATAGCTGCCCTACAATATTGCCATATCCTTTTGCTTTGTAAGCGTCCATATCTGCACTCCAGAACCCTCCACCATTCTATTTAGTTTAAAGCCCCCTCTATAGCCCTAGTTATTTGATTCATCAGGACTCTGGTGCCAGCACAGGATGATCCCTGACAGTAGCTATACTGTAGGACAGAGAATAAATCAGGAGATAATGAGGGCATGTAAAAAATCATGGGTGACTTTAATCTTCATGTAGAATGAGAAAAGCAAATTGGCAGAGGTAGCCATAAGCAAGAATTCATTGGGTGTATTTGGGACAGTTTCCTAGAACTGTATGTTCTGGACCCAACCAGGGATCAGGCTATTTTAGATCTTGTAATGTGTAATGAGGCAGGTTTAATAAATTATCTCAGAGTAAAAGATCCACTAGGAAACAGTGACCATAAAATGGTTGAATTTAGTATTCAGTTTGAGAGTAAGAAACTTGGGTTGTAAACAGTTTGTTGAAGAGCACACTGAATCTATATTATTGCCATCCTCTGACTCCAGTCTAACTCCCAAAACCCCCAATCTATCATATTTATATTCTTCTTTGTCCAATATGGCCTTGCTGATGCTCGCAAGCCCTGAGAATGTGCAAGGTTCAGCATTCTCTCTGTCACAGCCTGAACTTTAAATGTTAACTACTTAGAAATTGTGGTTTTTGCATGCTGGGATATTTTAAGTCAAGTCCCTTGACCATTACTGTATTCCTTTATTTCCCCCTAACACAGCTGTACTAAACTTAAATAAGGGTAATTACAAAGGAATGAGGGCAAAGTTGGCTGGAGTGGACTGGGAAATGAGAAAAGGCAGCTCATGAACAATGGCAGACATTTCAGAAAATAGTGAGTGACTCACAACAAAGAACTTCCCAGTGAGGAAGAAGGATTTGAGGAAGGGGCAAACCAACCATGGTTAACCAAGGAAGTTAAGGATTGTATCAAACTGAAAGAAAAACATACAATGTGGGAAAGATTAATGGTAAGCCAGAGGATTGGTAAAGTTTTAAAAACCAACAAAAGATGACAAAAAATAATGAAGAGGGAGAAAATAAAGTTTGATTGTAAACTAGCAAATAATGTGAAAATGGACAGTAAGAACTTACTTTATTATATAAAGAGGAAGAGGGAGGCCACACTGAACATAGGCCCCTTAAAGAACAAGGCTGGGGCAATTATAATGGGGAACCAGGAAATAGCAGTTTGAAAAGAGTTGAATAAATACTTTGCATCAGTCTTCACAGTAGAAGACATTAATGGCATTCCAAAAATATTAAATAATCAAGTGGCAAAAGCGGGGGAGGAAATAAATGCAATAACTATCACTAGAGAACAAGTGCTAGGAAAACTAATGGGTCTAACTGCCAATAAGCCACCTGGACCTGGTGGGTTGCATTCCAGGATATTAAAGCAAATAGCTGCAGAGATAGTGGATGGACTGGTAGTAATCTTCCAAGAATCCTTAGATTCTGGATAAGTCCAAGAGGATTGGAGAACGGCCAATGTAACACCCTTATTCAAAAAGGGAGGGAGACAAAATGCAGGTAAATATAGGCCAGTTAGCTCAACATCTATCATTGGGAAAGTGTTGGAGTCTATTATAAAGGATGTAATAGCAGAGCATTGAGAAATATATAATCTAATCAAGCAGAGTCAGCATGACTTCAAACATTAGTCGTGTTTGACTAATTTGCTAGAGTTCTTTGAAGATGTGACAAGCAAGGTGGATAATGGGTATCCTGCAGATGTAGTATATCTGGACTTCCAGAAGGTCTTTGATAAGGTGCAGCACAAAAGATTAATACACAAAATAAGATCACACAGAGTTAGGGGTGATATATTAGCTTGGATAGAGGATTGGCTAACCAACAGAAAGCAGAGAGTCGGGGTAAATGGGTCTGTTTCTGAATGGCAAGTTGTAACTAGTGGGGTGCCACAGGGTTCAGTCCTTGGGCCCCAACTATTTACAATCTATATTAATGACTTGGATTCAGGGATAGAAGGTGCTATAGCTAAATTTTCAGATGAGACCAAAGTAGGTGGGAAAGAAAGTTGCCATGAAGAAATAAGAAATTTACAAAGGGATATGGACAGGTTAGGTGAATGAGCCAAAATTTGGCAGATGGAGTTAAACGTGGATAAGTGTGAGGTTATCCATTTTGGTCGGAAGAATAAAAAGGCGACTTATTATTTAAATGGAGAGAAACTTCAGAATACTTCAGTGCAGAAGGATCTGGGTGTCCTCGTGCATGAATCACTGAAAGCTAATATGCAGGTACAACAAGCAATAAGGAAGGCAAATGGAATTTTGGAATTTATTGCTAAATGAATAGAGTATAAAAATGGGAAGTGTTGTTGCAACTGCACAAGGCATTGGTAAGACTGCACCTGGAGTATTGAGCACAGTTTTGATCCCCTTATGTGAGAAAGGATGTAGTTGTACTGGAGGCGGTTCAGAGGAGGTTCACTAGATTGATTCCACAGATGTGGGGTTTGTCTTATGAGAAGTGATTGAGCAGTTTAGGCCTATACTCACTAGAGTTTAGAAGGATGAGAGGAGATCTAATTGAGGTATATAAGATGCTAAAGGGGATAGACAAAGTAGACGTGGAGCGGATGTTTCCCCTTGTGGGGCATCCTAGAATGAGAGGCCATAGTTTTAGGCTAAGGGGTGGTAGATTTAAATCAGAGATGAGGAGGAATTACTTTTCTCAAAGGGTCGTGAATCTGTGCAATTCATCACCTCAGGGTGCAGTGGATGCCGGGACACTGAATAAATTTAAGGAGGAAATAGACAGATTTTTAATTAGTAATGGGTTGAAAGGTTATGGGGAGAGGACGGGAAATTGGAGTTGAGGCCGAAATTAGATCAGCCATCATCGTATTGAATGGCGGGGCAGGCTCAAGGGGCTGAATTGCCTGCTCCTGTTCCTAGTTCTTATGTTCTTATGTTCATGAAGGGAAAATCATGCCTAACAAATTTATTAGAATTCTTTGAGGAGGTAACAAACACGATATATAAAGGGGAACCAGTAGGTGAAATATATTTGGATTTCCAAAAGGCATTCGATAAGGTACCGCATGTAAGGCTACTTAATAAGAAGAGCCCATTGTGTTGGGGATAGTATATTAGCATGGATAGAGGGTTGGCTAACTAATAGGTGACAGAGATTTGGGATAAGGGGGGTATTTTCAGCATGGCAACCTGTAATTAGTGGAGTGCCACAGGGATTAGTGCTGTGGCCTCAATTTTTTACAATATATCTTAATGGCTTAGATGAGGTAAGTGAATGTACTATCGCCAAGTTTGTGGATGACACAAAAATAGGTGGGAAGGCAAGTGGTGAGGATGACACAAGGAGTCTACAGAGGAACATAGACAGGTTACGTGAGTGGGCAAAAACTTGGCAGATGGAATATTATATGGGAAATGTGACATTATGCACTTTGGCAGGAAAATAGAGGAGCTGAATATTATTTAAATGGAGAAAGACTGCAGAAGGTTGCAGCACAAAAGGATCTGGGAGTCCTTGTGCATGAATCCCAAAATGCTAACAAACAAGTTCAACAGGTAATAAGTTTTTCCTGAGTTTCTCGAAACGTCAACTCTTTTCTTCTCCACCGATGCTGCCAGACCTGCTGAGTTTTTCCAGGTAATTCTGTTTTTGTTTTTGTTTTGGCAAATGCATTGTTGACCTTTATTTCAAAGGGAATGGAGTGTTAAATAGGGAAGTCTTGCTAAAACTATATAAGGCACCAATTAGACCACACCTAGAAAACGGTGAACAATTTTGGCCCCCTTATCGAAGGAAAGATATACTGGCATTGGAGGCACTCCAGAGAAGGTTGATCCTGAGAATGGAGGGATTTTCCTATGGGGAGAGGTTGAGTAGGTTGGGCCTGTGCTCATTGGAATTTAGAAGATTGAGAGTCAACCTCATTGAAACATATAAGATTCTTAGGGGGTTTGACAGAGTCGATGCTGAGAGCTTGTTTCCCCTTGTGGGAGAGTCTAGGGCTAGAGGGCATAATCTCAGAGTAAGGAGGCGCCCATTTAAAACAGAGATGAGAAGGAATTTCTTCTCTCAGAAGTCAGTCAATCTGTGGAATTCTTTGCCACAGGGGGCTGTAGAGGCTGGGTGGTTAAATATTTTCAAGGCTGAGATAGACAGATTTTTAATCAGTGAGGGAATCAAAGGATATGGGGAAGAGGCAGGGAAGTGGAGTTAAGGATTATCAGATCAGCATGATCTCATTGCATGACAGAACAGACTCAATGGACCGGGTGGCCTACTCCTGCTCCTACACCTTATGGTCCTGTAGCATGGTTCAATTGAAGTCCATCCCACCGGAACAGCTCCCTACTACCACAGTACTGGTGCCAGTGCCCCATGAACTGAAACCCATTCCTCTCACACTAATCTTTCAGCCACACATTTAACTCCTTGACTTTAATTACCTTATGCCAGTTTGCCTGTGGCTAAAGTAGTAATCCCGAGATTATTACGTTGGAAGTTCTGCTTTTTACTTTAGCTCCTAACTGTTCAAATTCTTTCGGCAGATGTTTCTTTCTAGTTCTATCAATGTCATTGGTAACAACATGGACGATGACAACTGGATCCCTCCCTTCCCACTCCAGGTTCCTCTCTAGCCCTGAGGAGATGTCCTTAATCCTGGGACTGTGCAGGCAACACAGCCTTTGGGACTCACGCATGGCTGCAGAGAACAGTATCTATCCTGCTAATTATACTGTCCCCTACCACTACTACGTTCTTATTTCCTCCCCCCAAGTTGAATGGCTTCCTGTACCACGGTGCCGTCATCAGTTCGCTCATCCTGCCTGCAGTCCCCGCTCTTGTCCACACAGTTTACAAAAACCTCGCGACTGTTGGACAGTTGCAGAGGCCAAGGTTCCTTGAATGCTATCCCCTGGGTTCCCCTACCTGCTTCATCTGCAGTTAGACCCTCCTGTCCCTGATCACATACCAAATTGAAATGAACTTATCTGAGGGGTGTGACTGTTCCCTGGAGCAAAGCGTCCAGGTAACTTTCCCCCTCCCTGATGTGACACAATGTCTGCAGCTCAGATTCCAGTTCCTCAACTTGGATCTGAACTTCCTCAAGCTGCAAACACTTATTACAAATGTGTTCACTCTGCATCACCAGCACATCCACATGCTGCAGCAGCAACACATCACCCGTCCTGCCATTGCTACCGTATTTTATTTAATTTATTAATTAATTACTTTCATATCCCTGCTCTTTACACTTGAAGAATCCCCTATTTTTTACACTTCATTGTAATTATTTTTTACACCAGTATTAATTCTATACTTAACAAGCTATTTTTAAGAAAAGGAGGAAAAAAAGATTAGAGACCTAAACACAAACTAAAGGCCTTACTTTTACTGAAGCTTAAAATACTCACCAATCCTACTCACCAATCAGCTTCTCTTTCTCTGCACTCTTTCATGGCCTCTCATCTCTCTCTCCATGCTCTTCAATGGCTTTTCGCCTCTCTATCTCCACACTCTTTAATGGTTTCTCATCTCTCTCTCTCCGCGCTCTTTAATGGCCTCTAGCCTCTCTCTCCGCGCTCTTTAATGGTCTCTTGTCTCTCTCTCTCTCTCCATGCTCTTTACTGGCCTCTTGCTTCCCTCTCCACTGTCTTTAGTGGCCTTTCATCTCTCTCTTTCCATGCTCTTTAATGGCCTTTTGCCTCTCTCCACGCTCTTTAATGGTCTCTTGCCTCTCTCTCCATGCTCTTTAATGGTCTCTCGTCTCTCTCTTTCTCCACACTTTTTAATGGTCTTTCGTCTCTCTTTCTCTCTCCATACCCTTTAATGGCCTCTTGCTTCCCTATCTGCTATCTTTAGTGGCCTTTGATCTGTCTCTCTCTCTCCATGCTCTTTAATGGCCTGTCGCCTCTCTCCACACTCTTTAATGGCCTGTCGCCTGTCTCCACACTCTTTAATGATTTCTTGCCTCTCTCTCCATGCTCTTTAATGGTCTCTCGTCTCTCTCTCTTTCTCCACACACTTTAATTGTCCCTCGAATCTCTCGCCGTGCTCTTTAATGATCTCTCGCCTCTCTCTCCATGCTCTTTAATGGCCTCTCATCTCTCTCTCCACATTCTTTAATAGCCTCTCGCCTCTTTCTCCCTGTGCTCATTATTGGTCTGTGTCTTAGAAGCTGAGATCTAATATTGCAGCATCTGAGCTGTGTTCCTTGTGAGTGCAAAAGCACATGTCCTGGATGCATTATGTTCACTGCAATCAAGTCCAATTCCCAACGGCCGTTGAAAGTATCATGTGCTGATGGCAAAGACTGCACAATGTACGAGTGACTCAGGGCCTTCTGCTGGTGTATTGCCTTTCACATTGCAATGGAGCCACAGTCAGAATTGTGTGCTGACCTATCCAGTGCTACTCCCCACATTACCTTTAAGGGTTACTGATCCCAGGTGGAAAAATGAGCTTTCTGGAGGTGTAAATTATTGGGAAGGTCTTCCTGATCACTTCCATGCTTCTAAGGGATCAGAGAAAGTCACACCCATCACTTTGTGTGGCTCTTACTCCTGCTAGAACCCAGTGGCAATCAGTGCGTCATGGGCATGTCTTCCAGACATGCCACTGCAATGTCAACCTCACGTGGAATGTCGCCATCCTGGCCCTCTTCAGTTTCTGACCCTTCCAAATCTTCCTCACCTGAGGAAATCCCTGTCTCCTCCATGTCTCCCTCCAGAAGTGATCTTTCCTTTGAAGCGCGAGGTTGTGCACTTCGCAGCACACCATGACGATGCAGGACACCTTTTGTGAAGAGTACTGCAGAGCCCCACTGGAACGGGCCAAACATTGGAAGCACGTCTTTAGGAAATCAATCGTTTGCTGGATGGACCTTGTCACAGAATGCGCCATGTTGTATCTCTCCTTTGAGGCAAGTGTGTCATAAGCCAAGTCATCTGTGGTTACCCCTTATCACCCAGCAGCCAACCTTGTAAGTGCCACAGGCCCTCAAAGATCTGAGACACCTAGGAGTGACTCAGGATGTAGGAATAGTATGAATTCCCAAGGAATTGCTTAGCCATGCATGATCTTCTATTGATGATTGGAGGCCAGCTCCACATTGACGGAGTGGAACCTTTTCCTGAGTGGAACCAGTGGCTACTGTCACAGAGCTCTTAAAGTAACATGTGTACAATCTATGGCAGCCTGTATGCCTGGGAAGCCAAATCTCACTGCAACTACTAAAAACCTAGCAGCCTGGCTGGCTTCATTCAGTGTGAACTGTAAAGGGCATCCATAACTTCCCTTATACATTTATGCGTTGAGGACTAAGAGATGCCACATAGGTCTCAGTAGATCCCTGAAGAAAGTGCTTGCAAAAAGGTTCAGTGTGGTGGTCACTTTCACAGCCACTGGCAAGGGATGGCCTCCCAGTCCACATGGCATCAGATCCCCTGGAATATTATGCCTCCATTCTGCACTCACCCTTGCTCCTGTGAATAAATAGAGCAGACACGTAAATGCAGGTTACCCTGCAATGATCACGCTCCATTGCCAAGCTAGGAAGCCAGTGTTAAGCCTGTGAGCTGCACTCATGTCATTCCCAGTTCTGCCGTTGCGGTTGAGGCACATCCTGAAGGATCACAGGCACCTGAGCATTCCCCCCATCCCCACCAACAGGACAGTGCATTCACATTGAGGCTTGGAGAAGGGTATATTCCATCCTCCCGCTGTCACCGTGGAAGTCCCTCTGATCTTCCTGGGCTTGCATGATTTGCAGGTCCACTTCACTCCTGCCACTCTCCTGCCTCCTCCTTTACCCTTTTTGGTTGACATTTCTGTTCTCCCCACTGAACCGATAACTATGGATGACCCCATTCTTCAAGTGGACCTCACCCCTCCCCATCTTGATGCCGTGTGTACCATGACTTACAGGGAGCTTCAGGTACACCTCCCACCCCCCCCCAACAGTATTACTAGTTCCCCATTTACAGGTTGCAGATTCCTCCCCTGACAGTTACTGTGCCATCTACATCCCAGTATCAAACCTTCCACCCTCAGGACCCCTATGCGCATGAAGGTCTGACCACCTCCTGCGCAACATGCTTTTTGTTTTATTCATTCATGGGATGTGGGCATCACTGGCTAGGCCAGCATTCATTGCCCATCCCCAGTTGCCCTTGAGAAGGTGGTGATGAGCTGCCTTCTTGAGCCACTGTAGTCATGTGGTGCAGGTACATACACAGTGTTGTTAGGAAGGGAGTTCCAGGATTTTTTCCATGGAGCTCCATCTAATACTACTCAGATGATGATGTTCTGCCAATTTCCACTGAACATTCCTGTGCTTCAGACCATCTGGATCTCAACGGACCCCTCATCGACCTGCTGCTGTTTTGACAACCGTATGCAGTGATTGCCAATTCCTCCAGCCAGTGGGCAGAATCATCCCAGATTTGCATTAAGTGTGGTAGTGGGCAGGAAAAAGAACATTTTGCCTGCGGACTGCAATGGCAGATTTTCACACTATATCGCCCCAATCCCACCTCATTAATCATGCATTCCCTAGAAACATGCCGTTTCAATGGTGGGCGGGCTCCGATTCACCTGCCTTGCCATCACCTCATCGCCACACTTACATTGCAGCCACATGCAAACCTCTCAGTGCTTCCAGCCCAGGCCTGCTGCAAAGAAAACTTGGCCCCAAAATGCAAAAAGACTGCAGACCCACGTGTCCCTTCAAGATCTTTTGGACGCCATGGAGGCCCACTGTGATGTCCTCTACCCCACTCTGGCTGCAGGAGGGGCAGCAACATTACCACTCCGGCTTGGTAGGTGACGGCAGCGGTGGTCAGTGCAAATGCTGCACAGAGGTGTTGGCCCATCCAATGCAGAGAGAAGATGAATGATGTCATCCCTCAGCCAGGGTATGGCAACCATCTCATCACTCCAAACTCACACACTCACAAGCCCATCACACATTCACTGGCATCTCACTCACTGCCAGCTCAAGGGACATCACCACTCACTCTTTCACACACACACCCTCACACCCCCAACTGGCCTCATCTCCTCTGGAGACTGCCTCCTCAGCCCTCACCATTTTGAGACCACTTGTACAGATCAACATGTGCCCTCACACAGACCCTGGGAAACCCCCCCTCCCCCAATCCAGCCCTTGCCCTGCAGTATCTTCCCTTGCCTGATGCCCTTCCCCCCATTCCTCAAGTAAGTCCTCGCCCTGCAGCCATTGAAATGACACATCCGCCTTATAGCTGGTCTGATAGGTAGAGACTTGCCTTTGAGCCCCCTTAAAAGTGATGTGGTGCTATCTGTGAAGCCTGGCCCTGATGACTGCAAGTACTGCCCAAAGCAAGGTGGGCAAACAAACCTTGAGGTCCCGAGCGAAGTGCAGCCCCTCAGGTACACATTGCTTATGTTCAGTTGTGAATCATGCTGGGGTGATGTGCTCGGATGATCCAGCTTGTGGTGATGATTCCGGCAAACTGGGCTTATAATGATATACAGATGTACTACAATGAGGTTCCAGATGTATTATGGTACGAAGCAAGGCCTACTATTGACGGGCAGAGCGGACGATTGCAATCTTGTTTCACAACATCATGAAACCGATTTTTCGCCTTCCTGTCATATTGTCGCTTACGCCACCAAACACACCCGAGGCCAGCGGTATGGATAATTCTGCCCAGCATTTTTTCCATTTACATTGTTTTCACATTCCTTGGCAATATGACCCTGCTTCTTGCAGCTGTAGCACTCTCTCTTCACAAATGGACAATTCTGTGCCCAATATTCGTCTAAGCACTGATAACAGGACTTTGACATAACTCTGCTGCTACTAACTGCTGTCATTAGGGCCTTCTGATTATTCTGCTGTAGCTTATTTACTTCAGCAGACATTTGGCAGTTGTTAACTCTGACTTCTCTTGAGTCACATTTTGCCATGTCCATGGACAATGCTTTTTGACAAACTACATTGGAAGTTAACTTTGGCAGTCAGCATCTTACTGCAAATGTGTTCACTTTTTAAACCACACACAAATCTGTCCTGTGATGCTCTTTCTTCAAATTCTCCAAAATGATAATAGATGGACAGCTTTTATAAGGCCACAGTTAAGTCTCTGATGTCCTCGCTGACAAGTGATTCGTGGTTCCAAACCAATAGCTTTCAGCAATCCCCAATGGCTTAGGATTGTAGTGCTGCTCAAGCTTACACAAAATATCCAGAAGCGGAATGTCTTTTGGCTTAGCAGGCGCAAGCAAACATGTCTGGGCCTGTTTCCATCAGAAACATTACACTTTTCCTTTTTCCCATTGCCTGATTAACAGCCAAATTATCAGGAACTTTGAGGATATTATTAACAGTGAAATACATCTCTAGTTGTTCTACATACATACCAAAAGACTCTTGGTCATGGCTAGACTCTCCCAGTCATTCAATATAGATATAATAAGCCATCTTTGAAGATCAGTCTGCCCACATGTACAAACAGCCTTTCAATAAAACTGGATTTTTAAAACTATATCACAACAAGTAAACCTCACAATTTCTCTTCTGGTTTATTGGAAGCTTCTCCAACAAAATTTGCTCAGCTAGGGACATCCACAAAACCACCTCATTTCAGGACAAAAAAGAGACTGTGTGCAGCACATGAAGTTCAAAGTACCCAGCTGAAAAACTAGTTTATTCCAGTTTGACTATATATAGATACATATTCAATTGGCCATAAGAGGATACTATTACACTAGGGCATCTTTCTAATATGGCTGGGATTTTCTGTGCCTGCTGGCATTGGGCATGTTTGGTGGCATGGGCGGAGAAATATGGTGGGGGAAGGCCAAAGATCAGTTTCACAACGTTGTGAAGCCACTTTGCGATTGCCCACTCAGACCGTCAATGACAAGTCACATTTCTTGCCATCAGATGTTGGGAACCTCGTTGTAATACATCTGCATGTTATTATAAGGCCAACCCATTGGTCTTATCTCCCGCACCCCCCCCAACCCACATCTGGATCATTCGCCCACGTCGGTGGGAAAACATACTAACGTGAATCAAAACAGCATATATAAGGTGTTCACTTGACAGGCTGCACTTCGCCCAGGACTTCAAGGTTTGTTTGCCTATCTTGCTACAGTCAGCACTCGCAGTCATCAGCACCAGGCTTCACAGGCAGCACCACATCACTTTTAGTTGGGCTTTTGTGCAGGTCTCTACCTACTAGATTAGCCATATGTGGGTGGCTTTTCAATGACTGCAGGGCTAGGGTTTGCTTAAGGAAAGGGAAGAATTGGCTTTAGGTAAGGGAAGAGGCTGCCCACCATTGAAACGGCGTGTATCCCAGAAATGTATAACTAATGTAATGGGTTTGCGATGAGATAGCCACCATTGTGGCCGGCAGGTAAAACGTCGTTTTTCCTATCCTCTACCGCACTTAGTGCAAATCTGGGATGATTCCGCACCTGAACTGCACTTGAGCGATCCAGCCATAAGGACTTGAACATACTTTTAAAAATTCATTCATAGGGTCTGAGCTTCGCTGTTGGGCTGGCATTTATTACCCATCTCTAGTTGTGCTTGAGAAGGTGGCGGTGAGCTACCTTCTTGAACTGCTGCAGTCCATGTGGTGTGTTTACACCCACAGTGCTGTTAGGAAGGGAGTTCCAGGATTTTGACCCAGCGACAGTGAAGGAACCACAATATATTTCCAAGTCAGGATGGTGAGTGGCTTGGAGGGAAACTTCCAGCTGGTAGTGTTCCCATGTGTCTGCTACTCTTGCTTTTCTAGGTGGTAGCGGTCATGGGTTTAGAACGAACTGTCTAAGGAACCTGGTGAGTTCCTGCGGTGCATCTTGTTGAAGTTACACACTACTGACAGAGATTCCCCAAAATGCCTTGGGGTCAGGTTCCCATTGCACAATGACAGCATTTTAGCCTAGGCAAATCTGTCAATACAAGGATGACTTTAAATATTTTGTGATTGATCATACCATGCATTGCATCCTTTCATTTTGTAAACCCCCAAACCACACTCCTACCCCACAAAGTTTTTAGCAATGCTTGTTGCCAGGAATGCAATTACGTTCCTGTGCTAAGGCAAATTACATCTTTCATGGGTTATAGGTATTGTTGGCAGGTCCAGCATTTATTGCCCATCCCTAATTGTCCTTGCTAGGCCATTTCTGAGGGCAGTTAAGTGTCATTCATACTGCTGTGGACCTGGAGTCATATGAAGGTCAGCCCAGATAAGACAGTAGGTTTCTTTCCCTAAAGGACATTAGTGAACCAGGTGGGTTTTTACAACAATCAATGATAGTTTCATGGTTAACGTTACTGGGACTAGCATTATAATTCCAAAATCATTAATTGCACTTAAATTCCACTAGCTGCTGTGATTTGACCCCATGCCCCCAGAATATTAACCTAAGCCTTTGGAATTATAAGCCCAGTGGCATTACCATACACTATCATCTCCCCTTAAAAAATATGTGCTTTACAAGCTGTTTGAAGGTTTTCATAGTGAGTATAGTAACACCAAGTAAGATTTAATGGTTACACCATGTAAAATATGTCTGGAAAGAGCAGTTGTCACCTTAAAAGATTCCCTTAAGAGAACTGGTAGGTCTTGACAGTTCGGGCAGCATACTCTGGCTATTGCCTGGAGGAATAACTGGAACAGGTAAGAGAGTTAATCACACAATTAGGGTTGGGAATATGGCAGGATCTTATTGCTGGCTGGCCTGGCTATTGTGCTAGTGTTAGGCCAGTACATATTAACATTCTTGCTGTTGATTGGTTGGCTGTGCAGAATGGATGGTAATTGTAAGGGTAGCCAGATGTTACTGATGAGAAGGCCACTGTCTCACTCACTGGCACAAGATGCATCAGGGAGGCCATAGGGATCGATCAACACCACACCGTCCCCCTAGACAGCAGCCTTCTTATCCATGAGGTCAGCTTCAATCCCCATTGGTGACTAGCAGCTTCACTGTCAGTGGAGCAGGTCAATGCGGTGCTCACACTCCGCTTGGACTCCTCCATAACAGAAACCATGACATGAATACCCTCATGGATCTCTGCCAGATCATTCCTCACATTTCGCTGGGCATCTAGCATCTGCTGCCTAATGGATGACTCCAGAGGTTCATCATCTGCCTTCGACTGAGCATTGTCCTGGTCTCCAGCAATCCACCGACTGCCGATGACCTGGGCACTCTCTGCTTCCGCCTGCACCTCAAATGAGTATGAAGTGCCCTCACCAATGTGCACTGAGATACTAGCCGCTGATCTAATGCCCAACGAGGTGTTGGTATCTGCACTGGTGCCTGTTTCAGAGACTGGCAGTGACACAGGTGCAACTGAAGCTTGGTGGTCCTCCGGTGTCAGGGGTGGCCCTTCAGGGTCCGCAGAGTGAATTGTCGGACAGAGTCAGCCTGCAGTCGAACCTAAAAGGGAGAACAAGGACATGTCATTAGTTAAAGTCATCACACTGTCACTGTGCATGCCAGGCACCCTGGTGAGACAATGGAGATCTACATCACGGTGCCATCATCTTTCAATGGTTCAAGGTTCATATCAATGAAGAGACTACGCTAGAATGGTTGCACAATCTAAAAGCCTCAACTTTGTGCCCTGCGCTCTTACCTTTGCCTGGCAACCCAACCCACCCCTGCCGTCCACTCCCAGTTGCACAGGAAGTGTGTCAGCTCTCGAGCTCCGGGGCATCTTGCTCGAGCAGCAGAAGGTTGGGCGGCCCTATAAGACCATAAGACCATAAGATGTAGGAGCAGAAGTAGGGCATTTGGTCCATAGAGTCTGCTCCATCATTCAATGCGATCATGGCTGATATGATAATCCTCTATTTCCTCCTATTTCCCCTTGATTTGCTTACTGATTAAGAATCTATCTCAGCATTGAATATACTTAACTACCCAACCTCTTTAGCTCTTTGCAATAAAGAATTCCACAGATTGACTACCCTCTGCGAGGAGAAATTCCTCCACAGTTCTGTTGTAAATGGGCACCCCATTACTCTGAGATTATGGCCTCTGGTTCTACACTCTCACACAAGGGGAAACAACCTCTCAGCCCCTACCTTGTCAAGCCCCCTAAGAATCTTATATATTTCAATAAGGTCGCCTCTCATACTTCGAAACTCCAATTAGTACAGGCCCAACTGACTCAACCTTTCCTCATAAGAAAATCCCTCCATTCCCAGGATCAACTTGGTGAACTTACTCTGGAGTGCCTCCAATGCCAGTTTATCTTTCCTTAGATAAGGGGACCAAAACTGTTCACAGTATTCTAGGTGTGGTTTAACTAGTGCCTTGTATAGTTTTAGCAAGACTTCCTTATTTTTATACTCCATCACCTTTGAAATAAAAGCCAACATTCCATTTGCCTTACCTATTACCTGTTGAACTTGTATGTTAGCTTTTTGGGATTCATGCACGAGGACCCCCAAATCCCTCTGTGCTGCAGCTTTCTTCAGCTTTTCTCCATTTAACTAATATTCAGCTCCTCTATTTTTCCAAACAAAGTGCATAACCTCACACTTTCCCACATTATATTCCATCTGCCACATTTTTTTCCCATTCACTTAACTTGTCTATATCCCTCTGTAGACTCTGTGTCATTTCACCACTTGTCTTCCCACCTATTTTTGTGTCATCTGCAAACTTGGTGATAGTACATTCATTTCCCTCATCCAAGTCATTAATTATATATTGTAAATAATTGAGGCCCCAGCACTGATCCCTGCGGCATTCCACTCTGAAACTGCCCCCTATATCCCAACTATCTGTCGTCCAATAGTTAGCCAGTCCTCTACCCATGCTAATATACTTCCCCCAACACCATGGGCTCTTACCTTATTAAGTAATTAAGTGGCCTTATGTGTGGTACCTTATCAAATGCCATCTGGAAATCCAAATATATTACATCTACTGGTTTCCCTTTTACCAATTCTGCCTGTTACCTCCTCAAAGAGTTCTAATTAATTTGTCAGGCATGATTTCCCCTTCATGAATCCATGCTGACTTTGCTGATTATATTATGCATTTCTAAATGCTCTGCTGTTACATCCTTTATAATAGACTCTAACATTTTCCCAATGACAGATGTTAAGCTAATTGGCCTTTGTTACCTGTTTTTGTGTCCCTCCCTTTTTGAATAAGAATGTTACGTTGGCAATTTTCCAATCCCCTGGGACTTTTCCAGAAGCTAGGGACTCTTGGAAGATTACTACCTGTGCATTCACTATCTCTGCAGCTATTTGCTTTAATATCCTAGGATGCAACCCATCAGGTCCAGGTGACTTATCGGCCTTTAGCCCCATTAGTTTCACTGGTACTTTTTCTCCAGTGATAGGTATTGTATTTATTTCCTCCCCCTCTTTTGCCTCGTGATTATTTAGTAGTTTTGGTATGCTATTAGTGTCTTCCATGAAGACAAATACAAAGTATTTATTCAACTCCTCTGCCATTTCCTGGTTCCCCATTATAATTTCACCAACCTCATTCTCTAAGGGGCCTATATTGATTTTCGCCTCTCTCTCCCTTTTTGTATGTTTAAAGAAGCTTGTACTGAATGTTTGAATATTACTTGTTAGTTTACACTCAAAGTTTATTTTCTCCCTCTTTATTTTTTTTTGGTCATCCTATGTTGGTTTTTAAAACTTTCCCAATCCTCTGGCCTACCACTAACCTTTGCCACATTGTTTGTTTTTTCTTTCACTTTGATACTATCCTTAACTTATTTGGTTAGCCATGATTGGTTTATCCCCTTCCTACAATTATTTTTCCTTACTGGGATATATCTTTTCTGTGAGTCATGAACTATTTTCTTAAACATCTGCCATTGTTCATCAACCATCTTTTCTGCTAAACTCCTTTCCCAGTCCACTCCAGCCAACTCTGCCCTCATTTCTTTGTAATTACTCTTATTTAAGTTTAGCACAGTTGTTTCCAAACCAAGTTTCTCTCTCTCAAACTGAATGCTAAATTCCACCATGTTATGGTCACCATTTCCTAGGAGATCTTTTACTCTGAGATCATTTATTAAACCTGCCTCATTGCGCATTACCAGATGCAAAATAGCCTGATCCCTGGTTGGATCCACAACATATTGTTCTAGGAAACTGTCCCGAATACACTCTATGACTTCTTGCACATGGCTACCTCTCAGCCTCTACCTTTCCATTCTACATGGAGATTAAAGTCACTCAAGATTAATTTACTGCATTTTTTACATGCCCTCATTATTTCCCAATTTACTCTCTGTCCAATAGCATAGCTACTGTTAGGATACCTATAGACTACTCCCACCAGTGTAATCTTCCCTTTGTTATTTCAATGCAATGGCAATCCTCTGCCCATTCACCCATGATATACTGTAGAAGCAATGAACCCTATATTGACAATAGCATGTGTTAAAAAAAGCTCTAAAAAGTAATTTATTGTTAACTTTCTTTAAAAAAACTCAATGCACTGCCTGAAAGTGTGGTGGAGGCAGTTTCAATCGAGGCATTCGAGAGGGCATCAGATGATTATTTGAATAGAAACATGTGCAAGGGTATGGGGAAAATGCAGGGCAATGACAGTAGGTCATAATGCTCATTTGGAGAGCCAGCGCAGACACAATGGGCCAACTGGCCTCCTTCTGTGCCATTAAAATTCTGTGATTCTGTGATTCACTACAGTCCAATGTAAGTATCGATCATCCAGATTCTTTAAAGTACCAATAGCTGAAACCTCTTTACGTTGTGTAAATAAATATTATTAAATTGGCAGGGCTCTGGGGCTCAGGTGTTTCAGGACTCTAATGGATTTCTGGGCTCTCAGCCTAGCCTCATTATGTATTCTTGGCTGAGGTGGTATGGATGGGGGATGGTGAGTGTGTTGGGTGAGGAGCTATGAGGGGAGAAGGCCAGAGGGCCTTACTTTTTTCATTATAAATGGGGCCAGCTCGCACCGCCTGAGGCCCACCTCAGCACACAGCAGCCCCTGTGGCTGCCTCCGAACTCTTCCCCGGGTTGGCTGGTCCAAATGCAGCCCGGACCCACCAGCCCCACAATGAAAATCCAATCTTTCCTGGCATTTTCTCACAAGATGGACAGGTCGAGTCAGGAATTCTCCTGACTCCTGCTACCCACCTTGAGGATGAAAATCCAGCTCCATGGTTTAAGAGTTTTGTTTGAGGCACTTGTATGAAGAGACAAATACAGTTATCAGAAACAGTAGCGTAATGGGTTATATTGGACTAGTAACCTGAGGCCTAATGCTCTGCAGACATAAGTTCAAATGCTGCCTGGGAAATTTAAATTAAATTGATGAAATAAATTTGGGATTTAAAATGAATTAAAAATTAAAATTCTCAGTTACAGTGACCAAGAAACTATCAGATTGTTGTAAAAATCCATCTGGTTCACTATTGTCTTTTAGGGTAGGAAATCTGGCACCCTTACCCATTCTGGCCCAAGTGTAACTCCAGACCCAAGTCAATTTGATTGACTCTTAACTATCCTCTGAAATAGTCTAGCAAGCCATTCAATATCAACTGTTACGAAAAAAGTGAATATGAATAAATCCAGACCGGCCACCCGGCATTGATTATGGCACCAGAGCCGACAAAGCCACACCAGCAAAGCCACTTTCATTGTTGTTGAGTCAAAATCCTGTAGTTCCCTCCCTAAAAGCACTGTGGGTGCACCTACAGCATTTAATCTCCAGCAGTTCAAGAAGACGGCTCACTAACATCTTCTAAAGGGCAATTAGGATGGCAATAAATGCTGATTTGCCAGCGTAGTCCACATCCCATTAATTATTTTGTCAAGTTCAGGGTCTAGATGGGTTTATTTGGAGTTTGTCTACTTTCCTTAAGTAAGCTACTCAAGATTGCAGTTGGTAAAAAAACATTATTTATTTACAGCTCTATATACTTCTTAGGAACTCTGCACGAAATTGGACTTCTCCTCTCTCCAGATCTCTGTTACTTGGTCATGTGACATTGCATCATAGCTACATCAGCATCAGGTGATTCTGATGTTAACCCTTTACTCTAAATCTCCCTCAAGTCTTTACCCAAATTAAATACGCCCTCCTTTTTCTCCCACAAAGTCTGAGACTTTACAGGGTTAGTCTCTTAAGTGCCTTGACCAAGCTCCCTGATCTTGTTCTGATCTTATTCTGAACCTGAGGACTATCTGCACTCTCCCTTCATTCAATATGAGCTTCCTTCTCCTGGATGCTAGCAGAGATTTGTCTTGTTTCCTTTCTCCATCTGAATCTGAATAGTAAGCCCAAGTTCCTTAAATAAAAACAGAAAATCTTGGAAAAACTCAACAGGTCTGACCGCATCTGTGAAGAGAAACAGAGTTAATATTTCGAGTCTATATGACTCTTCTTCAGAACCCAAGTTTCTATGTCTTTCTTGCCAAGGATTTCAAGATGCTTTGGTTTCTCCTTATATTTCCCTGGACGGTCTCAATCCTGTACGATCTCAGCTACGGTGCTCCTTCTGTTACAATGCCTTCTTTCTGTTGGTCTCATATCCACACTCTCTCTCCAGGTTGTAGCTCTGTGCCAGAAGTTGAACTTTTGAGCCTGTTTGTGTCTCTGTTGCTGCTTATACTTCTTAACTCTCTCATGATCATCTGAGGTAATATTAGATAGTAGTTTCTGTTGCATGGCTGGAAGTTCTTAGTCACCTTTTCATTGACAACTCTAATGGTGAGAACCCATTTTGTAGCAGTGAGGTTCGATAACTAAGAAGAGCTAAGTTGAGATCTTTTCATTCTTCTTCATCAAGCCTTTGATAGTTCGAACACTCCTTTCAGCTTCTCCATACATTTGAGGATATCTATGGGAGCTAGCAACGTGCATAAAAGCATGTTCCTTCACAAGGTTGTGGAATAATTCATGAGAAAATTGTGCACTATTGTATGACATTACAATGTCCGGGATGCCATGTGTCACAAAGATTCTCTTCTGTGATTGAATTACTCCCTCTGCCATGATACTGTGCAACCTGTTCACTTCAGTCCACTTGAAGTAGTGATCAATGGCAATGATAAACATTTTGCCTTTAAACTCTAAATAAATCCATTCCCAGGTCCACCCGTAGCCTTGATGGAAAAGTGAAGGGTGACAGTGGTTCGCTCTGCTGTTGGCTATTCAAGATAAGTGCTTCTATAGAACAACGAATGCCTGGCCACCAGACTGACTGCTGAGCTAATGCTCAACATTTTGCTATCGCCATGTGACCTTGACGACTTTTTTGGAGAATCTCAAGTCGAAGTCTTTTAGTGCTGACTAGTCTGTCATTAAAATCTAAGAAATTATCAATGATTGTGAGATGCTTTCTCTGTTTGAAGTATTGGCATCAGACTGGGTTGTTAGGAGTATAGTATGGCCAGCATTTCTGGCAGTATGCCATTATTTGGATACATTTGTCATCCAGCTGTTTTGCTTGTTTAATCTCCTGTAACCTCTTTTCAGTAGCCAATTTGGTAACGTCATTTGGTAATGAGTGAAGCGTTAGCTTCCACCTCCTCAATGGAATTCAGATCTTCCAGTTTGGTTCTTTCCACTGGTATTCTTGATAGTGCATCTGTTGTTGTCTGGTACTTCCCTTGAACATAGTTACTGGATTAGTCTCAGTCTGAAACATTGAATTCTAGGTGGCATCTTTGCAATCTCTTTTAAGTTAAGAAGAGTGACAGTGGCTTGTGGTAGGTTTCAATTTAAAACCACAATCCCATCACTTAACCTGAGAACTTCTCGCATTCCCATGGTGCTGTCAATGCTTCTTTCTCAATTGTTCCTCTGTGTCCATGAGAGATCTTGAGGTGTAATAAACAGGTATTCTTTTACCACCTTTTTGAACATGAACCAAAACTGCACCTGTTGACGATACATCTGCTGTTTCTATGGTCGGCAGTCCTGGGTTGTAGTGTGCTACAGGAGCCATTAGGCTTTGGGACCACAATCATTCCAGAACATCACTTTGTCAGCATGGTTACAGGAGAGATAACCCCCTGCTATAGCATTTTCTCAAATTCAGCCTTGAATTTGTCCAAGAATGGTAGAGGCACTTTCTTTAGTGTGAAGAGGAAAATTGGTTTAGCATCAGTTCTTAGGGTAACAGGATATCTGATATTCAGGTGGAATTAGATTTTTGATCCTGTCAAAAGCACTTCGTTGGTCTACATTGCAGCACCATTGTTGAATTTGTCGCAACAGCTGTTTCAAAGGCTCGTTGATTTCTGCCAAATTTAGTAGGAACATGCATACATGGTTGACCATCCCAAGTTCTGTAATGTTCTTGGACTGTGGGAACTCTCTAATCACCTTCATTTTCTGTGAGTCAGCTGTTATTGCTGAAGCTTGGACAAGGTGCCTTAGGAATTTCATCATTGGCTTTGCAAATTCACATTTTTCGTTCAATGTCAAAGCTGCTTTCTGGAGAACTTCATGACTGCTCTCACTCTATGGTCACATTCTTCCCTTGAGGAATCGTGTACAAGTATGTTGTCCATTTGACATATTACTCTTTTCATGCCTACTAGGGTGTCAGACATTATTCTCTGGAGTATTTCTGGTGCAGAAGCAATTCTAAATGATAATTTATTAAAGCAATAATGATTAAATGGCATTATAGAAGTGGTCAGCAGCCTGGACTCTTTGTCCAGAGGCAACTGTCAAAATCTGTTGTCTACACTGAATTTGGCAAGTAGAGAACTTTCATCCTCTGATGCCATCAGGTTGATCTAACATTTCATTGATTTGTTTAGTTGAGTCAAGTCCACACAGATTCTAATTGAGCCATTAGGTTTTGGGACCACGATCATTCCAAAACATCACTTTATCAGCATAGTTACAGGAGAGATAACCCCTTGCTGTAGCATTTTCTCAAGCTCACCCTTGATTTTGTCCAAGAATGGTTGAGGGACTTTCTTTAGTGTGAAGAGGCAAATTGGTTTAGCATCAGTTCTTAGGTTAACATGATATGTGCTCTTCAGCTTTCCCAAGTCAGCAAATAATGAAGGAAATTCATTCCTGAATGTGTTACTGTACTGCTCATCAGAAACTTCATCAACTTTGTAGATCAGAATCAATTGTAAGCATGCTGTCCTGCTTAATGACAATGATTCTTGGTTCTGTATGATGTACAAAGTTTAAATGATCTCTCTATCCTTGTATTTAATCTTGCCAGGTGGTGTCCTATGACTTTCAGTATATTCCCAACTGGACTTTGTAACTGGATGGATGATAGCTGTAGTGTAATATGTTTAAGCCACTTTGCTTCACCAGATAAGACCGAAACACCAGCCCCTGTGTCTAATGTAAAATTTGAGGGGTGTCCATCCACAAGAAGTTTAATACTCGAGTATTTAATTTCTGTTTCATGTACTGCTTCTAGAAAAGTTATTTCCTTTTCCTTTGGTTTTTCCACTTCTTGAATGCGGTTTGGCCTTACTATTTTTTTTCTTTCTTCTTGCAGGCTCTTTATGTTTTAGATTGGCAGACAGTTTTAAAAGTCCCTAACTTCCCACAGCTGTGGCGCTCTGCCCCCTCTGCTGGTGCAGGTTCTTCCCATCGCACCAAAAGCACTTCAAAATGGCGGCTGGCATGCTTTTTCACGGGCTTCTGTTCTGGTGCACTTTCCCTCTTCTGGCTTATATATTGACCGGCCTCACTCATTAGTTTCCATGGGACCTCAATTCCTGAAGAACAAACACTTTGTTGTTTT
Source organism: Carcharodon carcharias (assembly GCF_017639515.1). Classification (NCBI taxonomy): domain Eukaryota; kingdom Metazoa; phylum Chordata; class Chondrichthyes; order Lamniformes; family Lamnidae; genus Carcharodon; species Carcharodon carcharias. The sequence continues at coordinate 134,387,243 of NC_054472.1, forward strand.
CTAAGCTCGGCCTGTAGCACAATTTGTACTACCATATTGAGAGTCAAATATTGTCTCCTTTGTAAGAGACCTGCGAGATTTTTATCTATCCAACTACAATGTGATCATGAATCAATTTATCCCTGAATATTCCATAGTCACAATTTTCTGACAACTGGTATAGATCATTGGTGAATGAATCCAAGGCTCAACAGGTCTTTATTTTTAAAACAAAAACAGAATTACCTGGAAAAACTCAGCAGGTCTGGCAGCATCTGAAACTCAAGTTCTGTCGAAGGGTCATGAGGACTCGAAACGTCAACTCTTTTCTTCTCCGCCGATGCTGCCAAACCTGCTGAGTTTTTCCAGGTAATTCTGTTTTTGTTTTGGATTTCCAGCATCCGCAGTTTTTTTGTTTTTATTTTTTAGGTCTTTATTTTTGCTTGTTAAATATTTCATGTTCCATGATTAAATTTTTGCAAATGCTGAAATATGAATCAAATGCCTAGAACACTTCCTCATAAGAACTTGAAGTCTCATCAAGTCCCTGTCTTGCCATTATATCATCGGCAATTGCTCCAATTGTATAGAGTAAAGTGCTGACCTAATTCTTTTTATACAAATGAGAAGTGGTTCTGTACCTGGAAAACCCCTTTCTCAAGCACTGTGGGTGTACCTACTTCAGCAGTTCAAAAAGGGAACTCACCACCACCTTCTCAAGGGAAATTAAGCTAGGTGGGAGGGTGGGAGGGTGAGCTTTGAGGAGGGTGCAGAGATGCTTCAATGTGATTTGGACAAGCTGAGTGAGTGGGAAAATGCATCACAGATGCAGTATAATGTGGATAAATGTGAGGTTATCCACTTTGGTACCAAAATCAGGAAGGCAAATTATTATCTGAATGGCTTTAAATTGAGAGAGGGGAACGTGCAACGAGACCTGGGTGTCCTCATTCACCAGTTGCAGAAGGTAGCATGCAGGTGGAGCAGGCAGTAAAGAAGGCAAATGGTATGTTGGCCTTCATAGTGAGAGGATTCAAGTACAGGAGCAGGAATGCCTTGTTGCAATTATACAGGGCCTTGGTGAGACCACACCTGGAATACTGTGTGCAGTTTTGGTCTCCTTATCTGAGGAACAATGTTCTTGCTATAGAGGGAGTGCAGCGAAGGTTTACCAGATTGATTCCTGGGTTGGTGGGGCTGACATATGAGGAGATATTGAGTCAGTTAGGATTATATTCGCTGGAGTTCAGATGAATGATGGGGGATCTCATAGAAACCTATAAAATTCTAACAGGACTAGACAGGGTAGATGCAGGAAGGATGTTCCTGATGGTGGGGGAGTCCAGAGCCAAGGGTCATAGTCTGAGGATATGGGGTAAACTATCTAGGACTGAGATGAGGAGAAATTTCTTCACCCAGTGAGTGGTGAACCTGTGGAATTTGCTACCACAGAAAGTAATTGAGGCCAAAACATTGTATGTTTTCAAGAACGTGTTAAATATAGCTCTTGGGGCGAATGGGATCAAAGGATATGGGGAGAAAACAGGAGCAGGATGTTGAGTTGGATGATCAGCCATGATCATAATGAATGGCGGAGCAGGCTTGAAGGGCTGAATGGCCTACTCCTGCTCCTATTTTCTATGTTTCTATGTAATTCCTTCTCTTCCCCAACTACCTGCCTTCCTTTCACCTTCCTGCTTTTTATCCTTTTCCAATTAGAAAGGGTGACGGAAAAAAGGTTTAGCTCCATGAACTAACTCACAATCATCAGCTGTCTCTGCTGCTTGTCTTACAGAATCAACCTTCACATGACTGTTCCTCCACATGAGTTCTCACTACTGAAGGGATTGAATCTTTAAATTCCTCTAAAAGAATAACTTCCCTAAGAGTTGCATATGTTGACTCTATTTTTAACACCCGTATCCACCGGTCAAAATTACTTTGATTTACTCTTTCAAACTCAATATATTTCCCCAGGCTGTTTTCTCATATTCCTAAATTTCTGCCTGTTTGCTTCAGGAACCAGCTCATGTGCACTCAAAATAGCTTTCTTCACCACATCATAATTCATTGACATTTCTTCTGAAAGCAAAGCATGTACCTCAAGCCCCCTACCTAATAATTTAGACTGTAATAATAATGTCCAGTTTTCCTGTGGCCATTTCATCTTTAGTTAGCTTCTCAAATGAAATAAAGAATGCTTCAATATCTGTTTCCTCAAACTTTGGAAGACCTTGTACAAATTTAAACATATCCCCACTGCGTCCAACTCTAGAGATAAATCCTTCTTCACCTACAGAAGTTTTTTTTCTAACTGCCAACATTTTCAGATGGACTCCTCCTTCTCTCTCTCTTTCTCTTTCCGCCTTCACCATCTTTGCAATTTCTAATTCCGCTTTAAAAGCCATTTCTCTGTCCTTTGCTTCTAATTCAAGCTTTTTCATTTGCAACTGAAGTCTCACCACTTCCAGCTGTGACTCACTAGTATCAGGTTTCACTTCCAACTGTAGATGCTGTGCTATATTTTTAACTATATCAGATTCCCTAGCTCCTGCAGGTAACCCCAATTGTAACTTATCTGCCAACTCTGTTAACTTACTTTTGGTTATTTTCTCCAACCCACTGAGAGTTATCTCTTCTACTCCAAGACAAGTCTTAGCAATTGCCAAAGCCATCTTGCAGTCTCATACTTCTAAAATATCTCACCAACTCCTGATTTCAAAATGCCCCTCATACACGTCAGCTTTACAATCACCAATTCCTAACCAATCAAGGAATTAGAAATATAATTTATACTGGCAAAGCCCCCAGTTGTTATGACTGATGCAGTTGGGAAAGCGGAGTTATTTAAAAATCCCAGAGAGAAACTTTAAACAACTGTCATAATCAATCATTTTATTTGTTATGTTTGAGATACAACTCTAAACTCAGGAATCAGACCACTAGTTTTTGAGGCTTTACATTAAACTAAATAAAACATTTTATTAATTTACACAGGTTAAAATATAGACACATGGTACAAATTACCACTATCATAACTTTTAATAAATTCCCAAACTAATCTCCATTAAGGCAACAGCAACCCATAGATTTAACCAAAACACCAGGCAAAGCATTTTCACCTTACAAATTCAAAATGAGGTTCCTTTCACTGTGGAGCCAGTTGGAGGCTTGCAGCTGCCTTTTGATCTTACATTGCCTCTGCCTGCACACCCAAAAACTACAAAAGTTATACTTACCAGCCCCACTGAATGTGAATTTTCATTGTATCTACAACCTCATTGAACTTTACCTTGTAACAATGAAACCCCATTCATTGTACCAATTTTATTAATAATATAAACATATTGCTTGGTAGCTGTTAGAAAAGTGTCAATTTTCACCCCACTTCTTGAATGCTCTATTCAAAAAATTCAAATGCAAACTACCTCTCTGTTTACATCTCAAACTAGCACATATCAAATCACTCAGACTACCTGGCTTTAATTCAATTAAGACACGCCCACAGACCAAACCTCTATTTTAAAAGAAAAATATTTTCCAAAATATGATATACATTAATAGCTTCATGACAATGTTCTAATATCCTGACAGCTACATGAGCAGACATCGAATGGAGCTGTTTGGAATGACTATTTGAATTGGCATCAGGCAAGAGGTAGAGTGTATGCACATTACTAACGCTGAATCCTGGATCCAAATGTCCACTGATCAATGGGAAGACGGATGTGATAATATTAACACCTACATATTTTGAGAAATCGTTCCCTAAATCAGTAGGAAGTCATGGTTATAGAATCATATAATCTTACAGGACAGGAGAAACTGTAGTGTGCTTGGATTTCCAAAAGACATTTGATAAGTTTCCGTGTGAAAGGTTGCAACCAAATATAAAAGTAAATGGTATAGTGGGTAACACATTAGCATAGATAGAGGATTGGTTTGCTAAAAGGATGCAGACAGTGGTATAAACAGATCAGTTTAGGGTCGGCAAGCTGTAACTTGTGGAGTTCCATAGGGATCAGTGCTAGGGCATCAACTATTTACAACCTACATCAATTACTAGGATGAAGGGACGGAATGTAATTGCTAAATTTGTTGATGACACAGAGATTGGTAGAAGAGTACATTGTGAAGAGGACATAAGGGGTTTGCAAAGAATTGGACAAAAATTTGGCAGATAGAGTATAATGTGGGAAAATGTGAACTTATGCACTTTGGTGGGAAGAACAGAAAAGTAAAATGGCCCGTAACTTCCGGTGGAGTGGCAATTGAGTCAGATTGCCACTCTGGCCTTAGTTGCTTATCTTGAAATCCAGCTGCTCCTGTCTCACCCAACCTTTGACTCAGGCCAGGCGAAATCTGTGTGGTGAAGTACACTCCCGGGGCCTACGGTATAGGGCAGCTCAGTCATAGGTAAGTAAGCTGCTACCCCTTTTTTTATGGCACTAGCTGCCATAAACCAGGTATGGTTAAAGGCTCAGCCAAGATTAAAGGTTTTTGACGAGTCAGGGAGGAGGAAAGTGTATCAGGTAAGTGATTTGGGGACTTCATGTCAGGTTAGGCCTGGGGAGTTGGGTCGGGTAAGGCCTTCTTGGGGGGTGCTGTCTGGCCTGGGAGGATCTTGGGTTGGGGGCTGTCTTGGGTTGGGGGGGTTATGGGATCAGTTCTGGGTGGGGAGTTCAGGCCTGGCCTGGGGGGGAGGGGGGCAGAGGGGGGCAGAGTGGGGAGATGGGTTGGGTTGGACTAGGACTGGGGGAGATGGAGCAGAGAGTCAGGTCAGGCCTTGGGTGGTGGAGTTGGGAGTAAGGCTTGGAGGAGGGAGTTGTGAGTTAGGCCTGGGATGGGTGAAGGGGAGAGTCAGGAGTCGGGCATGGGCAGGGGCATTCGGGATCTAGTCAGATGTTGGGCCTGGGTGAGGGCAGGAGGAAATTGAGAGTCGGGGGGACATAAGGTGTCAGGCCTTTAGGGTGTGGGGGAATCAGGACTCAGGTCGGGTCAGGCCTGGGGGTGTGGGGCAGTTGGGTTGGGACGGGGGCGGGGAGGTGTGGGAGGGGTGCAGTCAGTTCAGGCCTTGGGTTGGGGCAGTTGGCTGGGACCTGCAGAGGTTGGGGGGGGGTGAGGGGTGGGGCAGTCAGGTCAGGTCAGAGAGCATAGGGGCAGTCTGGTTGACCTGTGGGGGTTTGGCTGAGGGGCAGTTGGGAGTCGAGTCAGGCCTGGGGGAGGGTGGAATTGGTTCAGGCCATGGGAAGGGGGAGGGTAGTTGAGTGGGTGGGGAGTCTCATGGGGGTGGGGTAGTCAGGGGTGGTTAATGGGGGGTGGGTGGAGTCCCATAGGGTGGAGTAATCGGATGGGGGTGGTAATGGGGTGGGTGGAGGGAGTCCCCTGGAAGGGTAGTCGGGCGGGGCAATTGCCATGCAATCCTTACCTGGGAGTTTCCAGAGGTGGTTCCCCAGCCCATGTTTAGGTTACCCCCTCAGATACACTGCACTGGAGCTTGGAAGTTATGGCTGAATATATTATTTGAATCGAGGGAGAGATTGCTCAACTCTGTGAAACAGAGGGATCTAGGATCAAGGTACATGAATCACAAAAAGTTGGTGTGCAGGTACAGCAAGTAATTAGGAAGGCAAGTTGAATGTTGGCATTTATTGTAAGGAGGATTGAATAGTAAAGTAGGAAAATTATGTTACAGTTGTATAGGGTGTTGATGAGATCACGTCTGGAGTAGTGTACAGTTTTGGTCACCTTACTTAAGAAAGGATATATTTGCATTAGGAGCAGTTCAGAGAAGGTTCATTCAACTGATTCCTGGGATGAAGGCATTATCTTATGAGGAAAGGTTGGACAGGTTGCGCCTGTATTCATTGGAGTTATGAAGAATGAGAGTTAATCTTATTGAAACATATAAGATCCTGAGGGGACTTGACAAGGTGGACACTAAAATGATGTTTCCTCTTACGGGAGAGACTAGAGCTAGGGAGACACAATTTAAAAATAAGGGGTCTCCTATTTAAAATGGAGATGAGGAGAAATTATTTTCTCTCAGAGGGTAGTCAGCATATGAAATTCTCTTCCCCAGAGAGCAGTGGAAGCTGGGTCATTGAATATATTCAAGGCTGAGTTAAATCGATTTTTGATTAACAAGGGAGTCATAATTACAGGGGGTAGATGGGAAAGCAAAGTTGAAGCCACAAAAAGAGCAGCTATTATCTTATCAAATGGCAGAGCAAGCTTGAGGGGCTGAATGGCCAACTCCCACTCCTAATTCGAATGTTCGTATGTAAAAAGGAGAATTGACCTGTGATGGAAGAGGTGTCCGTCCATTATAGTCCCAATCCTCAGCTTTTTCCCCATAACCTGTAAATTAACTCTCTTCAAGTGTATGTCCAATTGCTTTGAAAAGTTCCTATAGAATTTGATTCCACCATCCTTTCAGGTAATGCATTTCAGGTCTTAACAACCCTCTTTGTGAAGGGATTTCTCATTTCCCCTCTGGTTATTTTGCCAATTGTTTAAATCTATGACCTCTTGACCATTTGTCAAAGGAAATAGTTTCTCCCTACCTCCTCTATCAAAGCCCCTCATAATTTTGAATATCTCTTTAAGGTCTTCCCTTAACCATCATTGCTCTAAGGAGAACAATTCTAGCTTTTTCAATCTTCCTATTTAAATGAATTCTCTCATCCCCTGTCTCATTCTGGTAAACCTCCTCAGTACCCGCTACAAGGCCTTGGCATCCTTCCTAAAATATAATGCCCAGAATTCTGCCCAGAATTGGACTGAATATTCCAGCTGAGATCTAACCAATGATTTGTAATAATTTAGCATAACTCCCTTGGCTTTGTATTCAATACCCTATTTACAAAGTCAAGAATTTCCAAGCTTTCTTTACTGCCTTATCACTTGACCTGCCACCTTCAAAGATTTGTGAATGTGTAGATCCCTCTGTTCTTTCACACGCCCCTGAAATTGTTACCATTTAGATTATTGTTGTATCCAGATGGCCCATTAAAATCTGAAAGATGGTGGTCAAAGCATTTTTGATGTACTGGTTGGCTTAGGGGAATGGATGCAGGTGCTCCTTGTTCCACCTATTCTCCGGGTACCATTGTGGATAGAATGGGCCTCAGCTGTGGTTCCTACCATCTATCTCAGGTGGCTTGACTTGACATTGATCATGGAGAAAATATGGAAATTGGGACTTATACCATCTTCATACATGAAATCACCCAAAAAATGGCCATAACATGGGGTGGGTGTTAAATTGAACATTGTTCTGGTGGAAGAGAACACCGGCCTACCTTTTGCTGCTGGCAGCTTGATTTATGCCATTCCAATGGAGACTGAGATTTTGAAGTCTTCATAGTTCCATTAAGGCCTGAGGAGCAGTAATTGATATTGGTATATTGGATTCATATGTGGGCACTTGTATATAGAGGCATTGAGTTCTCTCCTGACAGCTTACATTTATGGGCAAATCAATCATCTCCTAAGTACATCTTAGTGCAAGTTCTGTTCATTCATTCATTAGCATTCATTAATAATTAATCAACACAGCATGAATCTCTAGAAAGTTCAGAAACCCATAAGGTGTATTTGAATGAATGATTAGTCTTTAAAGATGAAAATATAGTGTAACTGAAAATGAATTTGAAAACACTCTAAGAGCTGACCAATGCAGAATCTGATATTTGTTTGACTACTGGTTGGATCTTAAACTCCGAATGACCAATATCAAAAATGGCATCTTTGTATTTAAAATGGCATAACTTAATTTACCATCTTTGAAATAGCACCCACTGAAATTAGTTTCCTATTAATCCTGGTCATGGATAAATTAGAGGTCCACAAAGCAAGCTATCACATGACCATTGAATATTTTAATATCAAGAAGACATGCAAACTAAGACAAAAAATAAGATAATTTAAGTCTAAAGATTAAAATAGCAGAAATAGTTGTTGACATTTACAAGATATGGTACCTCTTAAAAAGGTAATGGTTTCTTCTGAAGAATAACTATTCAGCTTACTTATAACCGCACGCTGGAGCCAACTGAAGTTCTTAATGAAGCAATTGCAGCCATTTTCTGAGGCAGTCAAATTTTACTAGCAGTGCATGGGACTCCTGCAGTGCCTGCAGCTCATCATAGGAGACGAGTGCACAGCAGGGGTTGGAACACCTTGAAAATCCCACCTTGAACTTTTTTTCTGGAGTGTGGGATCATGTTTTGGTCATGAACCCACTTACTGCTGGCATAATCATTCCAGAGGCATTCAATTAAGAGGGCGCCTCTGGCATCACCGTCCAGTTAGGCTGGCAAGTGCGTTGAGGAAGTGGTAGGACAATTCAGTGTGCCCAGTGGCAAGGGTAAGGTGCAACCTGACAAGTCTGAGATTATTGGCTGGCAGAGGATTATAATTGCACCATTGTGTCCTGGAGACTAAAGTACAGATAGTGCTGGATGTGACTGCCATTTCCTCCAGCTGTTTCACACCTTCACTTCATCCCATGCTCTTTCATTCCATTAATCTCAGCAGCACTCTCACTGCAGGTATAGTAATGGCTGTTGGCTGCCACTTTCCAAAGAGATTGGTGATGGGACAAGTATCGAAACAAAAGATCTATCTAGGGGAGGTGTGAATGACTGAATAGTCATATAGTGACTATATGAATGGTGTGTATAAAATAGTGTAAATGACTGAATAATCATGAATAGCTGCCACCCATCCTGGGTGGATATGCCTTCCTGCTTGGAGCATTCTCCCCTTCTTCTCTTCCCTCTTTGAGCAGCTTGTCCTCCTTGGTGTTGCCTTTGCTGTCGTTCTCCCTGCAACGTTGCAGACCAAGGGGGTTGCAAACAACAGTAACCATGAATTGAAACAAATAGTCTGAGCAGAACCCTTCAAAGTTAGAATCAATAGGTTTCACTGAGTGCATTCCCTGTACACATCATCAACTTCGACTAGCAATGCAAACCTTCAAATAATTCTACTTACTCAGAAACAGCAAATGGTGGAGGAGGAATTCTTTCCTGCTGCTGAGTGAGGCTGAGACAGTGTGTTAGCTGCAGTGTTGAGGTCAAACATGGCACTGCTAGAGTCAAATCAGCATTACATGATGTGCCTACAGCTGGCGCACACTCCTAGTAGCCACACTAACAACCTACCCAAAATTATGTCGAGCTCCAAAAATGTGTGCACCCTACATGGATACGATTTTGGACCAAACGCCATAGCGCCAAAAATATTGGCACTACACAACTGAAATTTGCAGCTCTATTCGCAACAGTTTACTGGGGAAGAGAATTCTAAGTTTTCACAACCATCTGTGTGAGGAATTGCTTCCTGAATGGTCGAGTTTCAATTTTAAGGTAGGGTCCACCTTGTTCCAGATTCCTACATTAGAGAAAATAAGTTTTTTTCTGTCTATCCTATTGATTCCTTTTATCATATTAATTGAAATACCCTTCGTTCTTATGAACTCAAGCAAAGTCTTTGCAACCTGTCTTAGTAATTATTCTGGTGAAGCTTTCTGCATTCCCTGCAAGGCCAATATAACTTTTCTGAAATGTAGTACCAGAACAGTCTAACCAAAACTTAATGCTATTATAACATAGGGCTGAATTTAATGCCTTCCCCTGGGGCCAGTTTGGTGGTGGTGGCTGGCATTTATTTGGGTGGGAGGGTGATGGGTGGTGACCCTAATGCCTTCCCAGCTTTACCCTGATTAAGTCCATGAACGAAGACCTGTTGATAACCTTCAAGCCCCTCTACCAATTGAAACCCTTAAGAGTGCAATTAATGTCCACTTAAGAACCTCTTCCCACCACTGCTGGTATTAACCCAACGGTAGGTGTGGAACTCGCCATGTGGAGGCACAACACCCCTCATGGGCTCCCAGTGTGGAGGTTATTTTTCAAAGGCATTCAAAACCTGCTTGAGGAACCCAGCATTGGGAAGAGAAAGGGCCTACTGAAAGCTACCCCCCTGCACTTGCTGCCAACCCCCTCTCCTGTAACACCCACCCTACAAGCCCCATCCCACCTGTTGCTTGGGATCCAGCAATGATCCTAGGCCTCAGGTGGGTGTTGTACCAGCAGCAGCCACCACCTTCCTGGTGACACTGCTGTGCAATAGGACTGTCAGCCTCTAATTGGCTGGTAGCTCTCAGTGGGCAGGATTTCCGCCCCTGGGGTTCTTGATTCGGAGAAGGCCCGCCGTTGTCCAGTAAGGTGCCTGTTGAGAGCTTGTAGCACTTAATCTGATGGGCCTTCCTTAAAAAAGGTGATACGATGGTCTCGCCAGGTCTCCAGCCAGTGGGTGACATCCCTGTCACCTCCATTAAGTCTTATAGAGAAAGGGGTTAACACCAGGAACAAGTCCTACAAGAGCAGGTTTGATATTAAACAACAAATGTGAATTTGCAAAGCCTATGATAAAATTCCTAGGTCACATTGTGGAAGCTTTGGGAATTACGGCCGACCAGCAGAAAACCAAGGTTATTAAAAATCTCCCACAGCCAAAATACATCACAGAATTACAAAGATTTCTTGGGATGGTCAATCAAGTAGGCAAGTTCCTACCAAATTGATGGAAATCAATGAGCCATTACAACAGTTGTTGAGACATGATCAACAGTGGTGCTGAAACATGGACCAGCAAAATGCTTTTAACAAGGCAAAAAAAAGCTCTTAATATCACCAGAAGTTCTAATGCACTACGATCTAGAATTGCCAACAATTGTAACAGCAGATGTATCATCTACATGCTTGGATACAGTGCTTTTTCAAGTTCAAAAAGATGGAAAAAGAAAGCCAGTTTATTATGCCTCAAGGTCTCTCATAGACATAGAGAAAAGGTATGCAACCATTGAGAAAGAAGCATTAACAGCCACATATGCCTGTGAGAAGTTCTCTGATTATGTCATGGGAATAAGGTTTAAAATTGAAATGACCACAAACATTTGGTTACTTTTCTTAACCTAAAGGAAATTGCAAAACTGCCTCCTAGAATTTAATGTTTTAGACTGAGATTCATGAGATATGATTCAGTTACCAAGTACATTCATGAGAAGTACCAGACAACACAACAGTGGATGCATTATCAACAATACCAATGGAAGGAGTCAAACTGGAAGATTTAAATTCTATTGAGGAAGTGGAAGCATACACCTCACTCAATAACAAACACTTACCAGCCATTGAGAAGAGATTATAAGAAATTAGGCAGGCACAACAGCAGGATGATGAGTGCATCAAAATAAAATAATATTTCCAGAATGAATGGATTATACTTCTAACAAAGCAGTACTTTGCCAATGTTCCTCTTCGCCAGAGGAAACATCTCACAACTAAGAAACAATGATTTCTTAGCTTATAATGACAGACTAGTTATCCCTAAAACCCTTCAACTCAACATTCTCCAGAAAATCCATCAAGGTCACTTGGGAATAGTGAAATGTCAAGCAAGAGCCCAGAAGTCAGTCAGGGGCCCAGGCATCAGTCACTGCACTGAGGAATTAATCACATATTGCCTTAGATGTGCAGCCAGTATCCGACAGCAGAATGAACCACTGTCACTTTTCCTTTGAGGCCATAGCAGCACCTGGGTATGGACTTGTTTGAGTTTAAAGACAAAGTTTTCATTATCATCTCTGATTACTACCCTAGATGGTTTGAAGTGAGTGGACTGCACATCACCATGGCATGGGCAGTCATTGCATCACTAAGACAAAACTTTGCAACGTATGGCATCCCGGGCATTGTGGTGTCAGACAACGGACCTCAGTTTGCTAACAAGCGGTTCCATAACTATGCACAGCATTATGGTTTCATGCATGTGACTAGTTCGCATTGATATGCTCAAGAGCAAAGAAGCAGAAAGAGGAGTTTGAACAAGCAAGGAATTGATGAAAAAAAAATGAAGCTATTAAGTTAGCTCTATTAACAACAGAACTTCTTCACTAAAAAAATGAGTTCTCGCTAACAGAATTATAGATGGGAAGACGGGCTGCGTAAACAACTTCCAACTTTACAACAAATACTACAACCTAACATTACCACAGATGATCATGGGTAAATTAGGAAGTGTGAGGAGCAACAAAGAGACAATCAAAGCTCATAGTTTCAACTTCAGCCACAGAGCACGAAACTTGAAAGTGCTACATTCCAGGGAGAGAGTTTGGATACGAGACCAACAGAAAGAAGTACTTAATAGAAAGAGCCTGACAGCCAAGGTCTTATAGAATTCAGTCAGACCAGGGAAATATCAAAAAGAACCAAAGAGGCTTGATATCATTGGGAAGGAAACCAGTGGAACCTTGGACATATGATATCGATCCAGATGGAGACAAGGAACTAGAAACAAATAGAAACTCTACAACCACCTAGGGGAGAGAACAGCTCACCCTGAACCTTGAAATGAAGTCAGGACCAGATCAGGGAGATTGGTCAAGGCACAACAGGGACTACCCCTGTGAAGTCTGAGGACGGTGTTGGGCGTCATGGCGGGCGTGAATAAACAATATGGTGGGAAGGCCAAAAATCTGTTTGGGCGGAGGTAAGGGCTGCACTGTGGGGGCAGGGGCTGCATTGCAGTTGAGGGTGGTGCACATGCATGTGTGGGGTTGGGGCAAGGGAAGTGGCTACGCATTAGAGAAACCTTGTTTAAAGTGATCATTCTCTGCAGTTGAGACAGTTCAGACGCAGCCACATTGACATGCATGGAGTTGGGCCTCTAGCTTCTCTGCCCACTCAAGCAACACAGAGGCATGAAAGTGCCACCAAGTGCTCCAGAGCTTTTCACCCCTCTGGCAAAGACAGCAAACTAATGATCATTTTAGTGGACTTCAGAACAGGTGGATGACTGGGCACATTATACAATCTCCTTGCTAAAGCTGGCCATGGAGCAGTCATTGTTGGAGGCACTCACAGCCCTTGCAATGTCATCATTCCAGTTTGGACCAGCCTCCCCGATGGTTCAAGCTATCAGTGCAGCCTTGCAGCGTGGGTTAGGAATGCCTGCACCTGAGCTGAGAGCACAGCATGCAGTCCAAGGGGCAAAGCTGCCACCAATCATTCAGGTGGAGTGGGGCGGAGGAGAGTGGGGCTTCAGTCAGCCATGCAGCGCACTAAAATCTAGCCATTAAAGTGATGGCCAGCACTCTCTGGGATGCATTAAGGGGCCTTTAGAATTAACAAAGATAGGTCTTTAGTACACCCATGTTAACCCACGCATCTCCTATTTTCAACCTGTATGGGGAGTACATCAGGAGCATGGAGTCTGGTGACCTAGCTGTACGCCTCATGGTTTACAGAGAATGGATACGAAGGAGAAGAGAGTGATGGAGGTGCCTGGTTGGACAAAGAGGAAGACCAGCACTCTCAGGAAGAAGGGGCGGCCAGGTCTCCCACTCATGTCACTGAAGAGCCACAGCGAGCTGTCACTGGTTGGTGCTTAGCTAGACCCAGGGCTTATAGATGGCGCATGTCATTCCTGCACATGATCGAGAACCAGTATCACCAAAGACTGCACAAGTCCAGGGAACTGGTCGGTCACACCTGTCACCTGCTGTAGGATTTGGCGCCACAGTGACATGGAAGGCATCTTCACCTTGGACCTTGGTGGAGCAAACAATCAGAATTTTGAAAATGAGTTTCTGGTGCCTGGGCCGGTCTGATGGAGCCCTGCAATACTGCTCATGGAGGGTGTCATGCATCATCGTCTCATGATGCGTTCTTCGCAATCTGGAGCTGCAATGGGTAGAGGAGCTGGCTGAGGAGGAGCTGTATGTCTCCTCCAATGAGGAGGATGTCAACAGGGATGAGGATGAGGAGGTTCTCAAAGGTGAGGATGATGGCAATGAGGCCATCACACTGGCCATATGAGGGGGGCATGCTCGGGAGGCCCTTATAGCTGCTAGATTCATGGAGGACGATGACAACATTGTAGTAATTATGGTTTTATATAGTGTGTAATGTACCTTTAAGAATAATACTTGTTAAGGAGGATCACATGATCTGTAGTAACCAATAGGAGAATAGTGCAGGCTGCCTCAGCAGTCAGTGTAGAGATAGAATTGGAGTTGAAAGCTCACATGTGGTTGCTGCTAAATATATTGTAAATAAACTTAATGTTTCTGCTCAAAATGTGTCTGCAGATCAAGTCTATCATTAACAGTACAATTCAGCCACAAACAAACTGGTGATGAAGATGGGATAAAACAATGTTGAACAGAAGAAGTCAAGTTAAAAAGAAATCGGCACTGTGCCTCACCCAGTGATTGTAAGTAGCAAGCTGTGTTAGAACTGAAGAAGTTATCCACTCTCAAATGCCACAATTTGGGAGATCCTTTTGAACCAGCCATGGACGATCGGTCTCAATTGACCTCACATTCTTTTCTCAAATCAATGAGATTACGGGGGAAGAGAAGAGGCAAGCGATCCACTTGAGTACTTGTGGGAGCAAAAATTACAGCCTTATTTGAAAATTGACGGTACCCAGTGCCCAGACTTGAAGAACTTTGATGAATTGGTGAACCTGGTGAAGGGTCATTTTCAACCAAAGCCCTAGTCACGATGCAGATGTTCAGGTTTAGTTCGTGAAATAGAGCCCCAGGTGAGAAAGTTGCATGCTACGTGGCAAATTTGAAGCAGCTAATGGAACATTGTGAGTTCAGTATGACTCTGAATGACGTATTCAGGGATTGTTTATTGTGTGGTATGAAAGAGGATGCTATTCAGAAAAGATTATTGTCCGAAGTGAATGTGGATTTCAATAAGGCATTAGAGATAACACTGGCCATGGAAAGTGCAGGAAGAGATTCACAAGCAATACAGGGTGTGCAAAATGGCGCCATTCTCCACATCAGGTGGGAAACCTCAACCAAAAGTGACACAAAAAAGCGAGACCCTGCTAAGAAGCAGGAAACAGCCCATGCCAGCCGAAGAATTTAAAAAAATAACTTAGCGGTGAAATTGAAGAATAATTTTAATAGAGGTGGAAGCAAACAGTCTTTTAGCGATTGGCAGTTTTAAAGAATTGAATGCTACTATTGTCACAGAAATGGACATATAATGAGGCAGTGCAAGGAAAGATTCAAGCAGGCTTATAAAAAGAAGAAGCCCAATGAAATCTACAATGTAGAAGAGCCTGAAACAACAAATTCAGAAATTTACTCATTGTTTAACCTGAAAGTCGGAAAGACAGAACCAATCTTTGTCACAGTGAAAGTAAATGGCAAACCTGTTAGAATGGAAGTGGACACTGGAGCTTCCACTACAACAATTCAGATATTTGAATAATTGTGAACATCAATTCAGTTTAGAAGAAACAGCCGCCAAGTTAAAAACAGATACAGGTGAAGACATTCAAGTAAAAGGCATAAGCAGAGTAACTGTCCATTATGGAAGTCAATCGACAAAGCTACCAGTGTTAGTAATGACAGGCAGAGGACTGGGGTTCCAAAAGGAAACTGGAAGCGTTCCTGTTTTGGAAAAGGAGTGTGTAAGGATTCAACAACCTGAAGGAATGCAGGCAGTCTTAAAACAAAACCTGGAAGAACAGCAGAAGAAACTCAAAGAGACCCTGGTTGATGACAGCGTTCAAGACAAGGTAAGCAACCTTCGAAGGGAAAAAGAAAATCTGTTGAAAGACCTTCACACACTACAGATTCCCTCAGGCCAAAGCTTGTGCCTCTGGAAAAATATGAAGAGAAACAGAAAGAATTCAGCACCTTTCTGAACAAACTGAAGAATGAGTTGGCAGAGAAGACACAACAATGTTTAATTTTCCAGGAGGCAGCAAACAAATATAAAAAAGAGATAGAAGAGCTGAAGAATCAGATAAATGAAGTCAAAGAGGTTTTGGAAGCAAACGTCACAGAATTTCCCAAGAGCCATGCAGATAATGAAATTTTGGGAGACTCAGCCACGGAGTTCAGACAAGTTGAGCTTGCATCTGAGAGAAGTCTGGCCAATAGTGAAGTCAAAAAGAAGGCTGAGATTAAACTCTGCACTAGAAAGAAGAAGGCATGTAGAAAGAAGATACAGAAATACTAATCGGGCCTTAATCCTGGCAGCATACGAATACACTCTCGTACATAGGCCTGGCAATCAAATCACAAACGCTGATGGCCCTTAGTTGTTTGCCTTTACAAGAAAATGATAACCATGTTCCAGTTCCACAGGAACTTGGTTTACTGTTAAATTTCTTAGATTCCTCACCGGCATGTGCTCGACAGATCAGAGACCGGACAAGTCGGGACCCCCAGTCCTATCTCAGTACAAGAACAAGTGCTACAGGGTGGAGCCCGTATCTGATGAAATGAAATCATACTTCAATAGAAGATATGAAATAACCAGACAGGATGGCATCTTATTGTGGGGAGCCTCCCCTCCAAAGGAAAGGGAGACATTTTTAATTGAACTAAACAGTGCCCATCCAGGAATTTCCCGAATGAAGACCATAGCACTCAGCTATCTATGGTGGCCTGGGGTGGATGGCAAAATAGAGAGTTTAGTAAAGCACTGTGTGCAATATCAGCAACTGCAAAAGTTCCCAATGACAGCTCCATTACACTCATGGAAATGGCCAGGTAGACCCTGGGTGCGGTAACACATTGATCACGTTGAACTTTTCCTGGGAACAATGTTTCTGCCCATTGTTGATGCCCATTCAAAATGGTTAAATGTATATGGTGAAGTCACCAACATTGGCCACTACAGCTGAGAAACTAGGTCAGAGTTTTGCCATTCAGGGACTACCAGACATAGTCATTTCTGATAACCTCACCGCATTTATGAGTGCTGAGTTTCAACGGTTTATCAGTCTCAATGGTACCACCCTTCCTCAAATGGACTGGCTGAAAGGGCAGTTCAAACATTCAAGACAGGCATGGAAAAGCTAACTGGTGATTCCTTGGCAACCAAGGTAACACGCTTTCTTTTTCATTACAGGACTATCCCTCATACAACAACAGGTGTTGAGGAGTCCAGCAACTGAGGTATAAGTTAATGCAGAGGCTTGTCATCTGACTCGGACTCAGCAGATTTCTGGTCTCCAGCAGTCCTTCGAGTGCCAGGGACTTGGAAAGTCACTGCTGCCGCCTGCTGTGGATCTCACAGTATGATGTGCTCACTAGATTGTGAACCCGTGGTTACTCTAGAGCTTGGCCCCACTGGGGTGCATGTCTCTGCACTGGTGGAGGGTGTGGGTGAGCACTGTGATGAGTCTTCACTGAGGATTTCAGCAGATTCCTCTTATGAGGTGCCTTCGGGTCTTTAGTCGAGTGCTTGTGCTGTGGACTCCTTGGCTGTTTCCCAGGTGTGCCTGCGAAGCTAAGGAGGGATAATTAGTGCATGGCAGTGGCCTGTGAAACAGGACACATCACTTACAGGATGGCTGTCTGATGAATGTTGCACTGCTGGTCTCTGACTTGGTTGAGTATTGTCGATTTCATCGTCAGCACAGGAACAGTCCAGATCTTTGCCTGCCAGTTGGATGACTCTATTTTCAAAGTCCATGAGGATCTTAATTTCAGGCATTCCTCCACCAGCCTGCGACCTCTCCCTGTTGTGTGCCAGTTTGTCCTGCATGAATACAAATGGCTAGGCCAGATGATGCATGTGTGAGTGGTGAGTGGTGCCATGAACAGGATGAGGATAATGAAAGTGTGCATGAGAGATTGAATGGTGATGTCCCTCGAACTGACAGTGAGTGAAATCCCTGTGGATGTGTGATGGGTTTGTGAGTGTGACCTGAAAGTGATGAGAAGATTGACTTACCCTGGCGAATCAGAGATCATCATTCATCCTCTTTCAGCACTGGATGGCTGTCCTCTTTTCATGGCATTGTCACCACCTCCCTAGCCAGATTGGTGATGTTGCTGCCTCTCTTATGGCCAGGGCGAGGGTAGACGGTATTACAGTGGGCCTCCACGGTGTCCAAAAGGTGTTCCAGGGACACGTCACTGAATCAGGAGGATGCAGTCTTCTTGCCTTTTGGGGTCATGTGTTCTGTGCAGCAGTCCTAGACAGGAAGCATTGAAAGGTATGTGCATGGGCTACACTTTAAATCTGACGCTTGGTGTAAAAAAGCAGCGCGGTTACGGTGTGGCGGGCAAATCAGAGGCCTCCTGTCAGCAAAACAGCATGTTTCCCAGGAATGTATGATTAAGAGGCTGGATTGACACGATACAGCGTATTGAGCTGCTATTGTGGCTGATAGGTATAACGTCCTTTTTCCCACCCACTGCTGCACATGTGCAAATCTGGGTGATTCCACCCTGAGACTTTGTGGGGAGATGTAAAAGGACATATACAGTTGGGATAAAGTCTTGGGGGTCGGGCAGGGGTTCGGGGCTGGGGGGTGGTGTGGATAGGTGGCGATGTAGAGTAAATGGTTAAAATCTGTGCACCTGATACTGATGTCACTACTGATATGACAATGATGCAATGTCACATGACTAAGAAATTGTGATCTGGTGGGAAGCAGAAGTACAACCTTGTGTAGAATACTGAGATGTACGCAGATCTGAAAGAAACAAGGATGGTTTTTACAAATGAAAGTCTACATTAGCTTTCTTAGGGTAATGGGCAAACTCTAAAGGAACCCCATCTAGATACTGAACTCAAGACAAAACAAATGTAGCCCACAATTAACATCTCTTTATATTCCAACCCCCTTGATACAAAGTTTAACACTCCACTAGCCATTTTGATTGCTTTTTTGACCTGTGCACTATTTTTTAGTGATTTGTGCACTTGGACACCCAAATCTATTTGCTCCTCTACACCTCCTAGTCTCGCAACATGAAGAAACTATTGAGTTCACGCTTTCCTACATTGAACACCATCTGTGACAGATTTTCCCACTCACATAATCTGTAAACACCTCTTTGTAACTTCCCCCACATCAAAAGATGTTTGCTATGTCTCCTTACTTAACGTCTCCAGCAAATTTGGATATATAATTTTCTATTTCAAATGAGTGATCTTTCATCAGAGGACCTGACCTGAAATGTTAACTCTGTTTCTCTCCACAGATGCTGTCAGATCTGCTGGGTGTTTCCAGCATTTTCTGTTTTTATTTCAGATTTCCACCATCCACAGTAGTTTGTTTCTATTACAATGCAGTGTGTACTTCTCTGTAAAATTTCCTCAGACAAGCAAGTTTCTTCTATGCCTTAGCTGTAGCCCCTTAATAGCCAATGTAACCCAATACTTGCATTGTGCCATATGCTATGAGCTGCAAGTGCCAGGATATCATGCAGATTTTCTCACATTAGTGAGTTCCTGCATGCATCTTGTAGATGGTACACACTGCTGCTACTGTGCGCCAGTGGTGGAAGGGGTGAATGTTTGTAGAATGGGTGCCAATCAAATGGGCTGCTCTGTCCTGGATGTTGTTTTTCAATTCGTTCATGGGATGTGGTTGCTGCTGTCTGGGCCAGCATTTATTACCCATCCCTAATTCGCTTGAACTGAGTGGCTTGCTAGGCCATTTCAGAGGGTATTTAAGAATCAACCACATTGCTGTGGGTCTGGAGTCACATGTAGGCCAGACCAGGTAAGGACGGCAGATTTTCCTCTCTAAACGGCATTAGTGAAGCAGATGGGTTTTTACAACAATCAACAATGTTTTTTAAATGGTCATCATTAGACTTTTGATTCCAAGTTGTTATTGAATTCAAATTCCACCATTTGCTATGGTAGATTCAAAGCTGGGTCCCCAGAGCATTAGTGTTGTGGGAGCTGCCCTCATCCAGGCAAGTGGGGAGTATTCCATTACACTCCAGACTTGTGATTAGTAGATGGTGGACAGACTTTGGGGAGTCAGGATGTGAGTTACTCACTGCAGGACTCTTAGCCTCTCACCTCCCGCAGCCACACTATTTATGTGGCTAGTCCAGTTCCCTTTCTGATCAATGGTAATATTGATAGTGGGGGATTCAGCAATGGCAATGCCATTGAATAACAAGGGTGACAGTTAGATTCTCTCTCTTTGGAGATGGTCATTGCCTGGCACTTGTGTGGCATGAATGTTACTTGCCACTTGTCAGCCCAAGCCTGGATATTGTCCAGGTCTTGCTGCATTTGGACACGGACTACTTCAGTATCTGAGGAGTCATGAATGGTGCTGAACATTGTGCAATCATCAGTGAACATCTCCACTTCTGACCGTATGATGGAAGAAAGGTCATTGATGAAGCAGCTGAAGATGGTTGGGCCTAGGACACTACCGTGAGGAACTCCTGCAGTGATGTCCTGGAACTGAGGTTATTGACCTCCAATGACCACAACCATCTTACTTTGTGGTAGGTATGACTCCAAACAGCAGAGAGTTTTCCCCCTGATTCCCAGACTCTAGTTTTGTTAAGATGCTTGTTGCCACACTCGGTCAAATGTTGCCTTGATGTCAAGGGCAGTCACTCTCACCTCACCTACTTTATTTTGTGCAGAATAAAAGTGGTGTTTTATAACTTCCATGATGAAGACATTCAAATATTTCTTAAAAGAGCAATTTATTACTTAGATTTCTTAAATGGCTTATTTACATGAGCAATATACGAAGGCCCAAAACCGATTTCTGAGAGAGGTCACACTGAAAGCTTCAATAGAGCTCAATGTCCTATCCTTCTAGTGGCACCAACAGATAATTTAGTTAAACACCTTTTTAATCCATAATGAAGGATTTAACAGGAAACACTCTACCTAATGTATGTTGTGAAAAGGTGATACTAATAGCAGCAGGAAGGACAGAAGGACCAAAAAAAGATGCAAGGGCATATATTCAGTGAGCTGACTGATTATTGTGCTGAATAATGGATTGCTTTTCCATTTTGCATTCAGTGGTAGCATAAAGCATGTATGTCACAAATACTTAGCTGCCCCTACACTATCACAACAAGGTGGCTCAATGTCAAACCACAATAGAATTCTGCTGTCATATTCAATAGATTTGGATGGAAAAAATGTTGCTTCTCAGCAGCACTCCATGAAAAATGAACAATAATAAGCTTTCACATATGTAGACTTGACTGTATCCCTATCTATTTAACCCTTAGACTTGTGGGAAGTCCATGGAAATAGGCTCATCAGTTTCTAAACTTGGCACCTGCTATAAATTGGCACTGAAACAAATAATAGGTTACAGTGATAACATTACTCAAATAATAACTTACTCTAAACGATAAACATTTTCAAATATAATTTTAATAAAAAATAGAAGAGTAATCATCTTTATTTGCCTTGCCTTTCCCCTCTTCGCCTTTCCTATTTTTGATCATTTAAATTTGTCTTCTTTGTGGCCTGCCATAGTACAAGGTAGCTCAGTCGTTCAAGCATTAGCCTAAGGCCTGAGTTCAAATCTCAGCCAGTTTCACTTATCCTTTCTCAGGACCCAAACTGAAAGGTTGCCCCTCGCCATCAGGTAGGAAGCAGTGAGGGTAAGGATGACATGTATGTCGGGACAGTCGCAGACTGCAGGGTTTGGGGATGGACTAGTGAGAACTGTTGGAAATCATGGGGGTCAGAGACTGTGTGCGTGTGGGTAGGTTGGAGATCCCTGGGGTGGGTGTTTTGGAGATTGGAAGAATGGGCAAGTGGGGGGGTCAGAGATTGCGAGGAAATCGGACAAGCGCCTAGTGTGTACAAGTACTTCCAAAGCAAGAGGAGCTCCTTCTATCTGTGGTGTAGACTCCAACGGGAATGTTTTACACATCATTTCTTGTGGATCTATTTCCCTTTACCTGAGGTGATCTACATGCCTCCTGATTATCCGATCTTCAACCAATATGTGGTAGGAGAGGGGCCCTGTCTCTGCACTGACTTCAACTGATAGCCATTTGGGCCCATCCCCAAAGCTCTTTGCAAAAATTGCTTCTCCTACAATGAAGTTTCTTTCACGACAGTGGTAATCATGTTCATTTTTCTAGGCCTCCTGACTTCTCTTTACCCTCCCCCACTAACTTTGGCCTTATGATCAAACATGTCCTGAGACTTCTCTTCATTAATTACTCTGCAGGGACAATACCACTGGTCACTTGTGGTGTAGTCCTTTAGCTGAGCAGGAAACGGGATAATCTAGATGCTATAGAATCTCCATCTAGTTTCTTCATTCTGGCCTTAAAGGTCTGGACTGATCCTCTCAGCCAACCCATTGGATGCAGGATGGCATGGCGAGGTCTTGACACGTGTTACGTCATTGAGATTTGTGAATCTTTGGAATTCCCCGCTGGTGAATGCCGTTCCATTATCAGACACTATTATCTCCGGTAAACCGTATATCGCAAAACCCTGACGCAATCTGTCTAAGGTGGCGGCAGATGGAGGTGATCTCACTTTGTATACATCCATCCGTTTGGAAGAAGCATCTATAAGAAAGAGAAACATTGTGCCAAAAAAACCCCCCACATAGTCAACGTGGAGATGGACCCATGGCCTTCCTGGCCATTCCCAAGGATGCGGTGGAGCAAAAGGAGGCGATTTCTGCACCTGTTGGCACAGCATACAGCTCTTGATCATGTTTTCAATTTCAGTGTACGTCCCTGGCCACAATAAGTAGCTGCACACCAACATTTTCTTTTTAGATACGCTGGAGTGAGTACTATGCAATTCTGTCTATAATAGTTGTCTTCCTCTCGGAGGCACAATGACTCTCCCACAGTAAGATGCCATCCTGGCAAGAGAGCTCATATCTCCTCTTAAAATAGGGCTTCATTTTGTCCGACTTTGGCTCGTTAGACCATCCCTGCAAGACTTGTTCCCTGACGTGAGACAAAACTGGATCGCCGTCTGTCCATTCTCTGATGTGTTTGGCATTCACTGGTGATGAATCCAAGAAGTTTAATAACAAGACAAGTTCTTGAGGGATGGGGACATTCACATTGCTGTCCTTTAAAGGTAATTGGCTCAGTGCATTGGCATTGGCAACCTGGCCTCGCAGCTGGTGGATTACAATACATTTGTAAGCAGCTAGAATCAGTGTCCACCTTTGGATGCATGCTGAGGCAATTGGGGGGTATTGCCTTATCATCCCCAAACAAGCTTAGTAGTGGCTTGTGATCAGATACAATAGTGAAGTAGCGACCATGGATGTATCGGTGGAATTCCTTAACAGCAAATACAATGAATAAGCCTTCTTTCGCTATTTGTGGGTAACTTCATTCTGCCCCATTGAGTGTTTTTGAGACATAACCAATGGGCCGTTCAGAGGCACCTGCCATCTGGTGGGAGCGTACTGCCCCTGCTCTGTAAGGGGATGCATCACAGGGCAAAATTAGTTCTTTCTTTGAGTCAAAATGTGCCAACAGCAACTACTTTACTGCCATAAAAGCCACTTGTTGTGGAGCTTGCCAAGTCCACCTGTAGATTTTCTTGAGCAAACCGTATAATGGACCCAGTACTGTCAACAAATTTGGGGGAAAAAAACCCATAGTAGTTAACCATTCCCAAGAAGGACTTGAGTTCTGTGGCATTTTTCGTGCTGGCACCTCACAAATAGCTCTCACCTTGTCTTCTACTGGTTGAAGGCCCTGTGAGTCGACCCTGTGACCCAGATAAATCACTTCTTTTGCTTAGAAGATATATTTTTTCCCTCTACAAGCATACTCCAGCTTGTGAGAAACATTTCAATAGCTCTTCCAAGTTAGCCACGTGTTCTTCATCAGTTAGTCCTATTACTCGGACATCATTGAGATAATCCACAATATGGTGTAGACCTTGGAGCAAATTTTCCATAGTCTGTTGGGAGATGGCACAAGTCTGGCCACTTTATTAATGGTCAGCTGGTAGTCCCCGTATATTCATACACCCTGGTCAGGCTTTAGTACTGGAACTATGGGCGCTGCCCATTCGGAAAATCGTACAGGTTGTAAGACTCCCAACCTTTCCAGCCTGTCCAATTCAATATCCACTTTTTCTCGTAATGCATATGGGACAGGCCTTGCCTTCAAATATCTGGGGGTTACTCCAGGATCCACATGGATTTTGGCTTGCAGCCCCGTGAATCTTCCTTAGTTCTTCCCTGAACACAGAGGCATATTTTTGTAATAATTCTTGCAGATCTTTCAAACTGAATTGAAAAATCTCAGTCCACTCCAACTTCGTTTCCTTAAGCCAGCTCCAACCAAGTAGAGTTGGACCCTCCCCTGCTATCACTATCAGGTGTGGGTTAGCAGACTGGCATCTATATTGCACTGGAACTTTGCATATACCTCTTACTCATATGTCTTTGCCAGTATATGTCTTTAATTTAGCATCTGAACTCTCCAGCTTTAGTGAATGGCCTCCTCCATCCAGATACTCAAAACATGTGTTCCCCTATGACTGTCATGAATGCCCCTGTATCCACCTCCATTCACATGGGTTCTCTGTTGACTTTTACTGTCACAAAGTTGGCTCCATTTTACCCATTTTTAAGTTGTGTAGTGAGTAAATATCTGGCTCTGTTTCTTCTGGTTCCTCTATTATATGAATTTCACAATTTCTGCCTTTTTGTTTGAAATTTTGTCTCAATCTGTATTTGCCCATTATGAAGGCAGTAAATTGGTTCTTTTAAAGTTCGTTTGTAGGCTGTCTGGCTCTAATGCTGCTATTATTAATGTGGTTTTTATCCGTTAAGCCATTGCTTTTTGCTGGTCTGTTAATGGCGGCTGTTTCCCACCTTTCCACACAGCCCTGTGCTTCCGTACCATTTCTAGCCAGTGCCTCCTTCCTGATGTGAAGAACAGCATCATTTTGTGATCCCCTGATGTCTTCTGAGTCCCTGACAATGCTTTCCATTGCAAGCACCAATTCCAATGCCTTGCTGAAGTCTAAATTTGTTTCTGATAACAACCTTTTTTGAATGGCATCTTCATTAATCCACATACTAATCAGTCTCTTAACATGTCATTAATCGACGTGCTGAACTTACAATGCTCTGTCAGTTGTTTTAAGGCTGCTACATAGCAAGTGACTGTCCCTCCAGGGACGCACACCTTGAATTGAATTTAAAACGCTGCATTGTTACCAAGGGTTTCGGATGAAAGATTCACCAACTCATCGAAGCTCTTGAAATCTGGGGCGTTGGATGCTGATAGACTACGAATTAAGCTGTACGTTTCACTGCCACATGTCGACAAGAGGATCGCCCACCTCTTATCCTTCCCCAATATGTCATTGCCAGGAAAAAATACATGAGGCGTTCAATATAATGTGACCAGTCATCGGTGATCTGACCAAACAGTTCAATGCGGCCAAATTGTAGCATACTGAGGGAGATAACTTCGACGAATCTGGTGAGGGCTTATAATTGTAATGTACTTACAATCAGCCTGCAAGGCATGGCTGATTCAGTACAGTTTTCGTGGCTTTCCTTGGTGTTGTCGACTGGTTATGTTTTTCCTCATCGCTAGTTGTTATGTTCTACTGTGGGGTCATTTTGCTTGCAAACCGCTTATCTGTGAGTACATAACAATATACTGCAGATACAGAAATCCATATAGGTGAAGCACATGCTATGTATTTACACAGACAACAGAGCACCAACATGATATGTGCTTCTCCAAGCAGACCCTACTCTAGACCAACATTAACATTGTAGTCCGTGCTACACAGCTATTGGGTGTAGAGTCACGTGATCTATCTACTCATTTTCTCTTAAAGATGTATTACACCTCAAATTACCACAACCTACCTAATGGATCTGGCCCTTCATGCATTCTTTTTCCTGCTGGCATTCTTGAGCCCTAGGAAAACCAGCTGACGTGTTGAAAACTAAAAAAAAACTGTTAAAAAGTAGGAATGCAACCTCCTCCAAAAATTTCAGTGACAGGTCCAGCTCCTGAAATCTAACCAGAAGTGGGTAATTGGGGTCCAGTTTGAAATTGTTAATATTTTAAATTCTGACATGACCCTAATCCACATGTTCTTGGGAACCAAAATTACCCCCAATATGTCCCTTAATATTCCAGCAGTT
This sequence comes from Carcharodon carcharias, assembly GCF_017639515.1. Lineage (NCBI taxonomy): Eukaryota > Metazoa > Chordata > Chondrichthyes > Lamniformes > Lamnidae > Carcharodon > Carcharodon carcharias. The sequence continues at coordinate 134,413,184 of NC_054472.1, forward strand.
CCTATGTTTCGTTGAAGTACCACCTTAGATTATGTGTTCACTCCCTGGAATAGGATGGAAACACACAATCTTCTGAGGTGAGAATGGTAGCAGCTATTGATTTTACAAGACTCGAATTTTTGGTTCCATTCAATGTAAATGATTTAACCTTTGGCTTATTGACACCAATGAAAAGGAGGCATCATACTGATGAGGAAGCTAGCTGAACTTCAGCAGGAATAGGATGAATAAAAGCTATGAACTGGAAACCTTGTACATGAATCACTTTCACCTGTTCATGGACTATGAATGTACAGGCTCTTGATTAGTTGCCACATTATGAACTGCATTACCTCAGAGCCTCTATCATGCCACCTGTTAATAAAGAGACCTATAATCATACATGCCAACCATTATCTCTTTAAATAGTCAACATTTGGGACCCAGTGTCCTCTTCCCTACTTTTGTAAATATGGACCTAAGCTTCTGTGCTCCTCTGAGGTGACCAGTGAGATATCGGGCAGAATTGTCCATGCCTGCTGGCATTGGGCGTGTTCGGCAATGTGAACGGACAATATGGCTAGAAGGCCAGAAATCAGTTTTACGACGTGACACCAGTTTGCGATTGTCCGCTTGGCCCATTGATGGCGGGCTGTGTTTCCCAACATCGGACGTCAGGAACCTCACAGTAATACATCTGTATTTCATTATAAGGCCAGCCCGCCAGAATCCTCCCCATGGCTGGATTGTCTGCCCACATTGGCCAGATTGCATGCCTACTTGTTTCACATCATATATAAGGCGTGCGCTTGTCAGGCTGCACTTTGAGGGGAACTCGGAGGTGAGTGCACAGTAACATTGCGCAGTGCTCACAAGGGTCACCTGTTGGACCTCAAGGTTGAGGCGCATTGGGGGAAGGGGGTAAGGCCTACCCTGTGGTTCATGGTAGTGCACAAGCACTTGCGGGGTGAGGGGGATGCTAATAGCCAAGCATTGGGGAACTTGTATAAAGTGACCATTCCTCTACAGCTGAGACATTCAGGCGCAGCCACATTGACTTGTGTGGAGTTGGGTCTCCAGCTTCTCTGCCCACTCAAGCAACGCAGAGGCTTGAAAGTGCCACCAAGTGCTCCAGATCTTTTCTCCACTTGGGCACAGACTGCAAACTAATGAGCATTTTTGTGGACTGCAGAACAGTTGGATGACTGGGCACATTGTTAAATCTCCCTGCTAAAACATGGGGCATGGAGCAGTTACTGGTGGAGGTGCTCACGGCCCCTTTGCAATGTTATCATCCTGGTTTGGACCAGTCTTCAAGCTAACTGCACAACCTTGCAGTGTGGGTTAGGAGAATGCCTGTGCCTGAGCTGAGAGCCCAGCATGCAGACCAGTGGGTGCATCAGTCAGGTGGACTGGGGCGGAGGAATGTCAGAAGTGGGTGGGGTCTCGGGCAGCCAAGCAGCGCACTAAAGTCTTGCCATCCACATCCATGTGGTGGCCAGCACTGTCCAGGATGCGTTAAGGGGCCTTCAAACTTAACCAAGAGAGATTCTTAGAGCACCCAAGCTAACCCACTCGTCTCTCTCTTTCATCCTGCAGGAGGAGTACATCAGATGCATAGATCTTGGTGAGCTAGCTGTATGCCTCATGGAATAAAGAGAGTGGAGATGAAGGACAAGACAGCAATAGAGGTCCCTGGCTGTACTGAGAGAGGAGCAGCAACCTCCGGAAGAAGGGGCGGCTGGGATTCCTGCACACGCCGCCCAAGAGCCACAGCGAGCCATCTATGGTCAGCGCCTAGCTAGACCCGGGTCTGTCGATGCCGACTTTCATTCCTGCAGACGACTGAGAACCAGTGTCGCCAAAGACTGCACATATCTAGGGAATTGGTCAGTCACATTTGCCAGTTACTGCAAGATTTCATGCCACGGGGACATGAAGGGCATCCACTGCTAGTGGCTATGAAAGTGACAGCGGCGTTCAATTTTTATCCCAGTGGTTCCTTTCAGAGCTTCACAGGTGACCTCTGTGGGATCTCACAAGCCTCCACCCACAAATGCATGCGTGAGATCACAGATGCCATCTTTGCGAGGGCACACAACTTTATGCATTTTGCCTGGGACCAGGACAGCCAGGATGCAAGAGCAATTGGATTTGCCCAGATCTCATATTTCCCAAAGGTGCAGGGTGCGATTGACTACACTCACTTGGCACCCACCAGATCTCTGTCGCAACACGTGGTCAACTATGTCAACCGCAAGAGCTTCCATTCGCTGAATGTGCAGCTGGTATGCGACCACCACAAACATATCTTGCAGGTCTGTGCATGGTTTACGGTTTCCATGGAGTGTCCATGACTTCTACATTCTCAGTCAGTCACAGGTCCCTGACGTCTTCCAGTGTTCACAGAGGCTGCTGTGGATGGCTCCTTGGGGACAAGGGCTATCCACAGAGGATGTAGCTGATGATACCTGCCTCAGACTGCAGCAGAGTGAAGGTAAAACGAAGCTCATATTGCAACTCACAATTTGGTCGAACAAAGCACCATGATGCTGAAAATGGGTGGAGCCCTGCAATATAGTCGATTGAGGGTGTCATGTTTCATCATTGCCTGCTGCATCCTTTACAACCTGATGATGCAACGGGGAGAGGAGCTGTCTGAGGAGGAGCTGGAAGTCTCCTCCAATGAGGAGGACATCGGGAGGGATGAAGGTGAGGAAGACCTTGAAGGTGACGATGACGGCGAAAAGACCCTCGCACTGGCTAGATGAGACAGGCGCACTCAGGAGATCCTAATAGCTGCTAGATTTGTGGAGGATGATGACAACATGCACTAAGGAGACACTATAGATCCTCACATTGTATCCATGTTTGACTCCAGTCTGGCTTTTGACAGCGCACATACCCTCTGTAATAATATTCCTGTCATGGAGATGCAGTGGAGGCCCTAATAGTCGCTCGATTGCAGGAGGATGATGACGCTGTGCAGTGAGGACACTCCACAGATCTTCACATAGCCTCTGAGAATGTCGGACTCCTGTTGTGCCAAGGGCAGCTCGCTTGCGTGCCATGATCAAGGTCATACCACAGAGATGCAGCTATGAAACTTTAAAAGCATCTAATCCTTTGTCCCCCATTCAGCACCTGAGAGTGCCACTGGTCACGGATGCTGAAGAGATGGGGGCCAGCCCCACTTTAAAGGTGCTAAGAGCACACAGAGAGAATGACAGAACTCTGTGATGCCTCCCACAACATTCTGGCAGCAATGACCAGCATCGTCAAGGTGCAGGCATCACTAATGTGTCCAGGGAGTATTAGGCCAGAACATCACTTTGATCTGAAGGCTGCACAAAGCACAGGGAAGAGACTCTGGACTGAGACACCTGACTTTGTCTTATGTAGAAAGGTTTCACATCTGAGTGACATGAACCCTGCTCATCAGAACAAGGAGCCATAGGCAGGGAGACATTGTTGAGAGTTTAATGAGTTGGGACCACAACTTTTCACTTTATACATTAATGATCTAGATGAGGGAACTGAGGGCGTCCTGGCTAAGTTTGCAGATGATACAAAAATAGGTGGAGGGACAGGTAATATTGAGGAGGTGGGGAGGCTGCAGAAGGATTTGGACAAGTTAGGAGAATAGGCAAAGAAGTGGCAGATGGAATACAATGTGGGGAAGTTTGAGGTCATGCACTTTGGTAGGAAGAATAGAGGCATGGACTATTTTCTAAATGGGGAGAGAATTCAGAAATCTGGAGTGCAAAGGGACTTGGGAGTCCTCGTCCAGGATTCTCTGAAGGTTAACTCGTAGGTTGAGTCGGTAGTTAGGAAGGCAAATGCAATGTTGGCATTTATTTCGAGAGGACTAGAATATAAAAACAGAGATGTGCTGCTGAGGCTTTACAAGGCTCTGGTCAGACCACATTTAGAATATTGTGAGCAATTTTGTGCTCCATATCTCAGGAAGGATGTGCTGGCCCTGGAGAGGGTCCAGAGGAGGTTCATGAGAACGATCCCAGGAATGAAAGGCTTAACATATTAGGAATGTTTGAGGACTCTGGATCTATACTTGATGGAATTTAGGAGGATGAGGGGGGATATGATTGAAACTTACAGAATACTGAAAGGCCTGGATAGAGTGGACATGGGGAAGATGTTTCCATTAGTAGGAGAGACTAGGACCCAGGGGCACAGACTCAGAGTAAAGGGAAGACCTTTTAGAAAAGAGATGAGGAGAAACTTCTTTAGCCAGAGAGTGGTGAATCTATGGAATTCATTGCCACAGAAGGCTGTAGAGGCCAGGTCATTGAGTGTATTTAAGACCGAGATAGATAGGTTCTTGATTGGTAAGGGGATCAAAGGTTACGGGGAGAAGGCGAGAGAACGGGTTGAGAAACTTATCAGCCATGATTGAATGGCGGAGCAGACTCGATGGGCTGAATGGCCTGATTTCTGCTCCTATGTCTAATGGTCTTATGAACATTATGTTTAGTGATCAACCCCCGTGCCCAGGCTGTGCAGCTGCAAATTCTTAACCTTCCTAACACTGATGCTACGCCTTGGTGCTCCCCGGACATCTACAGTGGAGGTGGAGGCAGCCTGCTGACTGTGACACCCTGCCTGTGACAACCTTGGCAGGTGTCCTCTGGAGGGCTGAGATCTGGAGGGCCCTAGCCTGCTTTCGGAGTCATACTGTATGGCAGTGGCAACCTCCTCAACCTATGGAGCTGGAGCTGCAGAGGTCACAGGAACAGCGGATTCACAGTCACCTGGGTGGATGACCCCGGGGTGTGGCCTGCTGATCCTCCTCCCTATGGGTGCCCAAGGTCCCGGGGCTGACTCTTTAAGGAGAAGGGGAAGCTGGAGTGAGATTGAGCTGCCCCACACCTCTCTCGTGTTGATACTTTTTGAGGCCAACTATGGTGTCAGCGAAGGAGTTTGGCCCATGCAGCAGTGCAAGAGATACATTCTGGATCAAGGTCTCCATGGCAGCTGCCGTCCTATTAGTGTCGACCTTGGTGCATTGTCATGCTAGCGCTATCACCTCAGCCTGAAGGCGGATGGACTCCTCCATCGTGCTTTGCAAGCTGAGGAGTGTAACAGACATTTCTTCCTGATGTTCCCGAGCTTGCCTTAGCAGCTCCAGCAACTGTGACAAAACCAAGTCCAGAGGCTCGTCATCTAACTCAGACTCAGCAACATTCTGGCTTCCAGCAGTCCCCTGAGTACTGGGAACCTGGGAAGTCCCTGCCTCCACCTGGTGTGGATCAGAAAGTGTGATGTGCTCACTAGATTGTGATCCCGAGGCTACTCTAAAGTTAAGTCCCACTGAGGTGTGTGTCTGCACTGGTGGAGGGTGTGGATGAGCGCTGTGACAGGACTTTAGGGAGGGTGCCTTCAGATTCCTCTTCAGAGGTTTCTTTGGGGCTTGATTGGTGGCCCTGGGTCATGGACTCCGTCAGCTGTTTGGCAGATGTGCCTGTGAAAGCAGGAAGAAAAAATTAGTGCATGGCAGTGGCTGTGAAACAAGATGCATCACTCACAGCATGGTTGTCTGATGGATGTTGCACTGCTGAATCCTCACTTAGTAGAGCAGTGCTGACCTCACCGTCAGCACAGGACCAGTCCAGATCCTCACCAGCCAGCTAGGTGGCTCTGTTTTCAAAGTCTGTGAGGATCTTGATTTCAGGCATTCCTCCACTAGTCCGCAACCTCTCCCTCTTTTTATCTGCCAGCTTTCGTGCCTGAATACAGATGGGGAGAGTGTAAGCAGGATGCCTGCCAGGCCAGATGATAAGCAGCCCTGGCATGTGTGGATGGTGTGTGGTCCCATGGACAGGATAAAAACAATGCAAATGTGTGTGAGAGAGTGAATGGTGATGTCCCTTGAACTGGCACTGAGTGTGGGCCCTGAGATTGTGTGATGGGTTTGTGAGTCTGTGAGTTGAGAATGATGAGAAGAGTGATTCGCCCTGGTGGAACAGGGGAGATCATTCATCCTCCTGTGGCACTTGGTGGCTCTGCTCTTTTGCAGGGTGTTGGCTCTGACCACCTCCCAAGCCGGATTATTGAGGCTGATGCCCAACCTGCGGCCAGAGTGGGGATTGAGGACATCATGGCGAGCCTCCGAGCATCCGAAAAGCATTCAAGGTACCTGTCACTGAATCAGGGGCTGCAGTCTTCTTGCCTTTCGGGGCCATGTGTTCTGTGCAGCAATCTTGGGCTGGAAGCATTGAGAGGTGTGCGCGGGGCTGCATTTTAAATATGATGCCCTGTGTGAGGAAGAGATGAGGTGACAGCCATGGCAAGCAATTGAAAGCCTTCCCACCATCAAAATAGCATTTTTCCCAGGGAATGCTTGATTAATGAGGTGGGATTGACACAAAATGGCGTGAAAAGCCACCACTGCGGCCAGCAGGTCAAATGTTCTTTATCCCGCCTGCCACTGCACTTTGTGCAAATCTGGGATGAATCCACCCATTGTATTTAACAGATGCTGTGTGTGTCATCCTGGGCTGTAGTATCCCTGAATTTGTGATACAGAATACTGATTAATGAAATTTAAAAGGAACAAGGCGAGGGATATTTGATTGGACTCAAGACTGTGCCATTCATTTCGGTGAAGTAAAGTAACTTAACCATAGTATGATTGAACTGATAGTTACAACACAAGCAAAATCAGTGATTCACTAGAGTGTGAATAAAACTTCAATTGTAATAAGCAAAGATGTTAGTTGTAGTAATAAATAATATTAATTCCTGGACAGGTTGCACCTAAACAGAATGCTGTCAAGCAGTAAATCTTTCATGTGCTGCAGCAGATCTTGGAGAGGAAAATTGAGTTGTTTGGTTCAGAAATTTAACTCAATGCTGATTTTTCCCTGAGGAGTGTGAAGAAGTGTATACTGAAGTGGTGGTGTGGGGTGGATTTTTGACTTAGGCCTGAAACGCCGAGAAATTGGCAGAGTAGCCGTGATTCCTCGTTGTCAAAGTCAGCATCGACAGACTCCAACCCTTTCAGGTTTGGGCCTCACTTGAATATAGCCAGTAAGCTGTGGGTGTCAAATGGGTGCAGGGCAACAGCTGTGGGAGGATGGACTGAGTATATTTAGCTCTTAAGAATGTTGCAAATTTGTCTTTCCATTGTTTGAAAGCAAGGAGAGAAAGTTGTCAACTCTGGAGATGGAAGACAGCTATGGACCTTGCTTTAGCATCAGCTGAATTTTAAAGTTAACCATTTTGTTTCTTCTAGTTCTTGTTAGCAAACAATTTTAGAACAAAAGGCAGCTGCAGAGAATGGATGTTCATTCACATTCTGTCCTTTCACATCTGTCTTGTAGAACTTAAAGGATACACTTATCAGAAAAGGTTGAACAGGCTGGGGCTTTTGGCTTTAGAAAAGTGAAGGCTAAGAGGTGATCAAGAAGAGGTCTTTAAAATTATGAAGAGGTTTGATAAGGTAGACACAGAGAAGATATTTCCACTTGTGGGGGAGGCCTAATCTAGGGGTAATGAATATAAAATAGTCACCAATAAATCCAATCAAGAATTCAGGATAAATTGCTTTGCTACAACAAGAGGTGAGATGAATAAAATAAATATGGATTTTAAGGGGAATCTATGTTACCACATGAGGAAGAAAGGAATAGGATGCTGATAGGATTAGATGAAGAGGGGTGGGTGGAAGCTCATGTGCAACATAAACACTGGCACTAAGTAGTTGGACTGAATGCCTGTTTTTCTACTGTAAGACATATACATTTCTATGTAATATGTAGTTGAGTTATTGGCTGCAAGTTGAGAAGCTTCATTCTTCTAACATGGTACTTTATGTACATGCCTACATTGGTGGCAAGTTATTAGCACACAATATATCTGTGGCAATGCTAACTAAACTACAATAGAGAAAGACATTCACGTAACCAATACTGCTATAACAACACAGTAATATTAACTATGTGTCCGCAAGTTTTATTTATTCTCTGCACGGATGAAGTATTCAGAATTCTGACTGGCATCTCCCAGAGGCAAGAGCAATGGGAACCTTTATCTTCCATATATCAGCAGAACTTGAACCTCTGTCTACTTCACATGGAGAAAATAATAGCACTATCAGTGAGGAGGTGACAGCAGAGGAGTGTTCAGGGGAACTGAGAAAAAGGCATAATTTTCAAATCCTCTTCAGATATACCCAGGGAACTGGAGCTCTACAGATGTCACATATGCACTTAACTCTGTAAACTTGGGCCGGAATTTTCCAGCCCTTCATGCCGGCGGGATCTTCCGATCCTGCTGATTTGAATGGGGATTTCAAAGGCTCGCCGACGCCACCGCGGGGAAACCTGCTGCAGGGTCGGGGGGGTGGGGGAGCACTGGAAAATTCCAACCATGGTTTCTGTTGGAGGTAATAATGTATTTAAGCAAAGTTAAAATCCATGTGGTTCTAAGGGTTGGAAACCAATATTAAGTCCAATTCACAGGCCTGGTTGTAAGTTCCAACAAATCCAGAACACTTGAACAAGTTCACCAGCACAACAATGCTGAGATAAAGTTTGGCTGAATAACCTAAGCTTAAATTTAAGAATTTTGCTGGCAGCTGTGGAACCAGTCATTTGTAGCACATTCCAGAGTTTGTGACTGCGTACGAGTCAAATTCTACATCTCACTGGAAAGGATAAGGGAATATTTCTGAATTTGTCTTACTTATAGAAAAATCTGTTCTCTAAAATTATTTAATTTATTTCCATAATTCTATTTTTAAAGAAAATATTGCTAGGTTTTGTGCTTAGAAAAATGAGCAGATTACTATATATATATATATATATATATATAGCTTACGTATTGGAATAAAGAGTAAAATTTCAGAATTTGCTGACAATACCAAACTTGGAGGTGTAGCAAACAGTGAGAATAATACAAATTGATTGCACCAGCACATAGAAAGGCTGCAGAAATGGGCAGACAATTGGCAGATGGAATTTAATACAGTGAAATATGAGGTGATACAGTTTGGAAGGGATAAAGAGAGGCAATATAGGCTCAACAGCATGGTTCTAGAGTGTGTACAGGGACAGAGGGACCTGGGAGTTTATATGCATAAAACTTTGAATGTAGCAGCATACTAGGCTGGACTTTACAGGCCATCACCGCCCGCCACTATTCCCCCACCCAGCACTTGCATAAAATACGACATGTGAATATTGAGTCAGTAATCTGACATCATCTCTCCAGTCTCCAATAATACAAAAGGCAAACGGATGCCAAAATTGAAAGCCAGCCCGCCATTTTGAAGAAAAAAACAATTTGCAGGCTATTGAGCTTACTAAAGAGGAAGTTGACTGCAATTTTACATTGCCTACTCCATTTTTGGGTAGTTGCATAGGAACAATGTTGGGACTGATTGATGCCAGATATTAGGCTGGATAAAAAGGCCTTTTTTAACTTATTTATTCTTTCATAGGATGTGGATGTCGCTGGTTAGGCCAGCAGTTATTGCCCATCCCTAATTGTCCTTGAGAAGGTGGGCAGGTACATCCACAGAGCTGTTAGGAAAGGTGGTCCAGGATTTTGGCCTAGCGACAGTTGGCAGAAGCATCCCAGATTTGCACAGTGTTGTTTTACCAGACGGTCAACAATGGCAGCTTCTCGCGCCGTATCATCCCAAATCTGCTACATTAATTATGCACTCCCAGGAAATACGCCATTTCCCTGGTGGGCAGGCTCTCATTCGCCCACCACACCATCACCTCACTGCTTCATCACGCTGGATGTCATATTTAAAGTGCAGCCACACACACACCTCTCAGTGCTTGCAGCCCAGGACTGCTGCACAGAAGACATGGTCCCTAAAGGGAAGAAGACTGCAGCCCCCAAGTTCAACGATATGTTTCTCAAGTACCTTTTCTATACAGTGGGGGTCCACCGTGATGTCCTCCAACCCCCGCGCTGGCCGCAGGATGGCCAGCAACATCACCAAACCAGCTTGGGAGCTGGTGACAGTGCTGGTCAGTGCCAATGCCCTGCAAAAGAGGTCAGCCCCCCAGTGCTGAAAGAGGAGGAATGATCTCCTCCATTCCACCAGGGTAAGTCGCTCTTTTCCTTACTCTCAACTCACACACTCACAAACCAATTACACACCCACAGGGCCCTCGCTCACTGCCAGTTCAAGGGACATCATTCTCTCACACACACTCTCATTGCCCTCATCCCAACCACCAGACCACTCACCAGCCACACAGGCCAAGCCTACTTGTCATCTGGCCCGACAGGCATCCTGCTTAAACTCTCTCTATCTCTATGCATGCACACAACAAGGGGGAGAGGTCACAGACAGGTGGAGGAATGCCCGGATTAAGGTCCTCACGGACTTTGAAAACAGAGTCATCCAGCTGGCCGGCAAGAATCTGAACCATTTATGTGCTGTCATTGAGGTCGGCGCTGCTCTACCAACTGAGGATCTAGCAGTGCAACATCCATCTGACAAACCATGCTGTGAGTGATGTGTCCTGTTTGACAGGCCACTGCCATACACTAATTATCTCTCCTTGCTTCCACAGGCACATCTAAGAAACAGCCAAGAGAGTCCACAACCCAGGGCCTCCAATCAAGATCCGAGGGAAGCTCAGAAGAGGAATCTGCTGAAACCCTCCCTGAAGCCCTGTCACAGCCTCAGTCACCCCCTCCACCAGCACAGTGACACACACCTTGGTGGAACCTAGCTTTACAGTAGCTTCAGGATCATAATCTGGTGAGCACATCGCACTTTCTGACCCACAGCAGGCAGGAGAAGGGACTTCCCATGTGCCCAGAACTTGGGAGACTGCTGGAGGCCATGAATTTTCTGACTGTGTATCAGATGACGAGCCTCTGGACTCGGTCATGTTATAGTCGATGGACTTGCAAAGTCAAGCTCGGGAACATGAAGAAGGGATGTTCACTGCACTCCTCAGGTTGCAAGGCACGATGGAGGAGTCCATCTACCTTGAGGCTGAGGTAATAGCGCGATCCATCCAGGTGACTCTGGGCATGTCCAGCCCATCTGGATCCCCTCTTCCAGTGACGTCAGCAGCTCCAGTTCCATAGGCCAAGGAGAGTGCCACTGCCACACAGCAGGACCTCGAAAGCAGCTCAGGGCCCTCTAGGTCTCTGCCCTCCAGAGGACAGTCACCACGGTCATCACAGACCTTGGGCATAGTTGCCTACATCTCAGCTGTGGATGCCTGGGAGCACCGAGACGTAGCGGCAGGGTTCATAAAGTGTGGTAATCTGATGTATAATATATCTTTAAGAAGAATGTTGTAATGGAAGATCACATGATCTTAACATCCAATAGCAGAGTAGCACAGGCTACCTTAGTAGTCAGTATTCAGTAGGAGTAGTCTTGAGTTAGAGTCTGTAATATTGAGACAGGATTTGAGTTGTAAGTGCACAAGTGTAGCTACTGAGTTCCTTTGTAAGTAAAAAGAATGTGTTCTACATAAGAATTGTCTGATGATCTACTCTGTCTATGGTACCAACACAGCCATCCCGAAACAAGCGGGCAACCCGGATCCATTGATCGAACTAAACTAATGTCAGGATACAACAAACTGGTGATGAAGTAAAAGTAAGAAAAAACAAGGAAGGGTGAGAAAAAGCAATAAAAAGCGTGGAAGGAGATCAGGTGAACTGAAATCAGGCCATGTCTCGTACGATAATTGTAAGTAAATTTCCATCTTAATCGTCAAAGCAGTTCCCTCAAAGCTTGCCGCAGTTTGGAAGAGTCGATTCTTTTGACCCAACTGCAGACGATTGGTCTCATTATGTTGAACACCTCACTTTTTTGTTTCCAAGCTAACGATGTTGGAGGGGAGGAGGAGGCGAGCGATCCTCTTATCCACGTGCGGGAGTAAGACCTTGGGCAGGAAGCCTCGGCCAAAAAGGGCACGAAAATGCACAGCTCTAATGAGAAGCGGGAAGCAGTCACCTTGCAAACAAATAAAAAGAAATGATTTAGCTGCGAAAACAGCTAGCAGAGGTGGAAGCAGACACCTTGTAATGAATGGAAGTTAAAAAATCGAATGTTTTTACTGTCATCGAAATGGACACATCATGAGACATTGCAAGGATAGAATCAGATAGATTTTCAATCAAAAGAAAAAACCCCATGAGATCCATAATGTAGAAGAGCCTGAAGTAACAGATTCAGATATTTTTTTGTTGTATAATTTAAAGGTAGGAAGAACAGAACCTATCTATGTAACAGTGAGGGTGAATGATGGACCTATCAGAATAGAGGTGAACACAGGAACTTCCACTATGGTAATAGGTGAGCATACCTTCACATACCTGAATTATGGAGAATGTAAATTAAATTTGGAAAACACAGATGCCAAACTGAAAACTTACACAGGAGAAGACATCAAAATCAAAGGCATAAGCAGGGTTACTGTACAGTACAGAAGTCAAACAGTAAAATTACCCTTGATGGTGGTAGCAGATGAGGGGCCAAGCATCCTTGGAAAAAACTGGTTGATAGAAATTAAATTGAATTGGGATGAGATCTTCCAGCTGAGAGCCAGTGGGCTACTGAGCTACTACAAAAAATACGCCTTGGTTTTCCAAGATGAACTTGGGAAGATCCAGGGGTTACAAGCAAAAATTCATGTGGATCCAGGCGCTACCCCCTGATTTATGAATGCAAGGCCAGTACCATATGCGATGTGGGAAAAGGTAGATGCCGAATTGGACAGATTAGAGAAACTGGGAGTAATACAACCTGTGTAGTTCTCAGAATGGGCTGCACCAATAGTCCCCGTACTTAAAGCCGACCAAAGTGTTTGAATTTGTGGAGACTACAAATTGGCTTAATAAAATGGCTAAGTTGAATAGAAGCTCAATACCAAAAATTGAAGACCTGTATGCTAAATCAGCAGGTGGAACTGCCACACAAAGCTTGATATGAGTCATGCTTATCAACAGTTGGAGTCAGAGAAGGCCTCCCAGAAATTTGTCACAATTAATACACACAAAGGGTTATACCAATATACCCATTTGCTTTTTGGTGTCTCCTCAGCTTGCACCAAATTCCAGAGAGCAATGGAAAGTTTACTGCAGAGACTGCCTCACATTGTAGTTTATTTAAATGATGTTCTGGTGACAGGGCTCACTGAAAAGGAACATTTGGCAAACTTGGAAGAAGTTTTGAAACATTTCTCACAGGTGGGAGTATGTTTTAAAAAAAGAAAAGTGCGCGTTCCAAGTGAAAGAGATAATTTATTTAGGTCACAGGGTAGATTCACGGGGCCTGCACCCAGTTAAGAAAAAAATGAAAGCCATTAGAGAGGCACCAGCATGAAAGAAAACCTCCGAGCTCAAATCATTCTTGGGGATCATCAATTACTATGGACGCTTCTTGCCTAATTTGTCGATAGAACTGGCACCCCTGTTATTACCTACTCAAGAAAAACCAATGTTGGTCTTGGCAAACACCACAGAAAGAAGCTTTCACAAAGGTGAAACAACTGTTACAATCTTCCACCCTATTAGTACTTTTTGACCAAAGAAAAGAGTTAGTTTTGACATGTGATGCATCAGCCATTGGAATGGGAACAGCGTTCTCCCACCGAATGGATGATGGCTCAGAATGACCTATCAAGAACATTCAATACAGCAGAAAAGGGATACTCACAGATAGAAAAAGAAGGCCAGTCAATCATCTTTGGTGTCAAGACATTTCACCAGTATGTACACGGTCATCATTTTACTATCGTTTCGGACACAAGCCTTTGCTAGGATTGTTCAGCAAGGATGAGGCTATACCACCTATAGGCTTTGCAAGAATACAGAGATAGGCATTGATTCTGGCAGCATATGAGTATACTTTCATCCACAGGCCTGGAAATCAGGTTACGAACACAGATGTGCTTAGTCATTTGCCTTTGAAAGAAAACGATAAGGATGTTCCAGTTCCTCAAGAACTCGTTTTATTATTGAACTTCTTAGATTCATCACCAGTAGTGCTAGACAGATCAGAGATTGCACAAGTCGAGACCCAGTCTTATCAAAAGTGCAAGAACAGGTTCTTCACGGTTGGTCACAAGAGCAGGAACCTGATGAAATGAAACCGTATTTTCACAGAAGAGATAAGATAACCAGCCAGGATGGTATCTTATACTGGGGAGCTCAAGTGATTGTTCCTCCAAAAGGACGAAAGCCATTGTTAACTGAACTACATAGTGCACATCCAGGTATTTCCCAAATGAAGATCATAGCACGCAGCTACCTATGGTGGCCTGGAATGGATGGAGAAATAGAGAGCTTAGTGAGAAGTTGGATGTGGTGTCAGCAAGTGCAAAAGTTACTTCCAGCAGCTTCGTTACACCCTTGGGAGTGGCCAAGAAGGCCATGGGTGCAATTACATATTGACTATGTGGTATATTTTATGGGAACAATGGTTCTCCTTATTGTTGATGTTCACTCAAAATGGATGGACATATATGAGGTGAAGTCACCAACATCCTCTGCTACAATTGACAAGATACTTCAAAGTTTCGCCATCAACAGATTACCTGAAGTGACTGTTTCTGATAACTGTGCTGAGTTTCAATGGTTTATCGGCCTCAACGGTATCACTCATGTAAAAACTTCACAATACCACCCTTCCTCAAATGGACTGGCCAAGAGAACGGTTTAACATTCTAAACTGGCAAGAAGAAATTAACTGCAGACTCCATAGTGACTAGGTTAGCACATTTTCTTTTCCATTATAGAGCGACCCCTCACATGACAACAGGTGTCAAACCTGCAGAATTGTTGATGAAACACTGTCTCAGAAAGAGATTGAGCTTAATAACACCAAATTTACAGGGGAAGGTGGAAAGGAGTCAGGGAAATCAGAAAACTGGATATGACTGGCATAGTCATGACAGAAGGTTTACCGTGGGAGAGATGGCATATGTGAAAAAGTTTGGAGAAGGACCCAAGTGGTTATCAGATGAAATAAATGCAGTGACCTCTTTCTACCACGTGAATGTGGAAGACTGAGTCATACGGAGACATATAGATTATATAAGGAGAGAAACAAAATATCAGGAAATGATACCTCCTGTGTTCACGACTGCGTCAACATCTCCTGTTGAAAGAACTCAACTGAGTACAGGTGTGTCTGAAATATCAGCTATACCTGCAAGAGTTGAGGAAACAAATTTGCAGGTGCCCACCGAAGAACCTGATGTTCGGACAACACGAGAAAAAGATATTCCTGACAAAGCATCTGAAGCTGTAGAGCTGAGACATTCTACACACATAAGGAAACCCCCAGAAAGATTGAATTTGTAAATTACTTACCTGTGTAAATAATTTGATGTTTTGAGAAAAATTGTAATTGCAACTTTAAAATGTATTCCTGAGTAAAGAGGGAGGGATGTGGTAATCTGATGTGTAATATATCTTTAAGAAGAATGGAAGAATGTTGTAATGGAAGATCACATGATCTTAGTATCCAATAGCAGAGTAGCGTGGGCTACCTAGTAGTCAGTAGTCAGTAGTGGTAGTCTTGAGTTAGAGTTTGTAATATAGAGACAGGGTTTGAGTTGTAAGCACACAAGTGGAGCTGCTGAGTTCCTTTGTAAATGAATAGAATATGTTCTACATAAGAACTGCCTGCTGACCTACTCTGTCTGTGGTACCAACTTGGCCATCCCAAAACAAGCGTGCAGGCCCCGTGAATCTACCCTGTGACCTAAATAAATTATCTCTTTCACTTGGAACGCACACTTTTCTTTTTTAAAAACATACTCCCATCTGTGAGAAATGTTTCAAAACTTCTTCCAAGTATGCCAAATGTTCAACTAATGGACTATATTGCAGGCCTCCACTTCCACCTGCTTGAGTGGGCAGATAAGCTAGAGTCCCGACTGCATGCATGTCAAGTTGGCTGCATCTGAACTGTCTCAGTGCAGAGGAATGGTCGGTTTATGTAAGATTTCCCCAATACATTGCCATTTCCCTACCCCCCACCCCACACGTGTATGTGCGCAACCTTTAAACGCAGGGCAGCCCTTGTCCCCCACCTCCAATGCACCTCAACTGCAGGCCAGCCGTTGCCCCCACTCCCTATTCACCTCAACTGCAGGGCAGCCCTTGCCCCCACTCTCAATTCACCTCAACTGCAAGGCAGCCCTTGCCCCCACTCCCAATTCACCTCAACTGCAGGGCAACCTTTGTCCCCACTCCCAATTCACCTCAACTGCAGGGCAGCCCTTTCCCCGGACCCCCTCCAACGGCCTCACCCTTGAAGTCCAATAGAAGACCCGGGCGAGGGCTGTTCAATGTTACTGTGCGTGCACCTCCGAGTTCCCCTCAAAGTGCAGCCCACCAAGTGCATGCCTTATATACACTGTTGTGAAACACATCAGTGTTCAATCAAGCCGATGTGGGTGGACGATCCAGCGGGGGCAGGATGATTCCAGTGGGCTGGCCTTATAATGATATGCAGATGTAGAATAGTGAGGTTCCTGATGTCCGATGGCGGGGAACGCGGCTCGCCATCAATGGGCTGATCAGACGATCGCAAACCAGCTACATGACGTCATGAAACCGCTTTCCGGCCTTCTCGCCATATTGCCCGCACACACTGCCAAGCACATCTGATGCCAGCAGGCATGGAAAATTCCTCCCAGTGAAAGAACGGCGATACATTTCCAAGTCAGGATGGTGATTGGCTTGAAGATCAACTTGCAGGCAGTGGTCCCCCATGCACCTGCACTCCTGGTCCTTATAGGTGGCAGAGGTCATGGGATTCGAAGGCGCCATCAAAAGAGTCTTGATGAATGGTGAGCCTTGGCAATGCAGCTTGTAGATGGTACGCATTGCTAGAACTGCGCATCAGTAGTGGAGGGATTGAAAGTTTAAAGATGGTGAATGGGGTGCTAATCAAGCAGGCTACTTTGACCTGAATGGTGTCCAACTTCTTAAGTACTGTTGGAGCTGCACTCATCCAGGCAAGCAGGAAAGTAGAGAGTATTCCAACACACTCCTAACTCTTGCCTTGTAGATGGTGGAGTCAAGAGATGAGTTACTCACCGCAGAGTTCCCAACTTCTGACTTGCGCTTGTAGCTACACTATTTATATTGTTGGTCAAGTTCAGTTTTTGGTCAATGGTAACCCCCAGGACGTTGATACTGGGGGATTCAGTGATGGTGATTCCATTGAATCTCAAGGGGAGATGGTTATATGCTGTCTTGTTGGAGATGGTCATTGCCTGGCACTTGAGTGGCATGAATGTTATTTGTCACTTATCAGCCCAAGCCTGACTGTTGTCCAGGTCTTATTGCATTTGGACATAGACTGCTTCAGTACCTGTGGAATTGCAGATGGTGTTGAACATTGTGCAATCGTCAGCGAATATCCCTGCTTCTGAACTTATGATGGAGGGGAGATCATTGATGAAGCAGCTGAAGATGGTTGGACCTAGGACACACCCCTGAGGAACTCCTGCAGCCATGTCCCAGGACTAAGATAACTGACCTCCAACAACCACAATTTTTCTTCCTTTGTGCTAGATATGACTCCAACCAGCAGAGAGTTTACCCCCGATTCCCATTGACTCCAGTTTTGCTAGGTCTCCTTGATGCCACACTCGGTCAAATACTGCCTTGATGTCAAGGGCAGTCACACTCACCTCACCTCTGGAGTTCAACCCTTTTATCCATGTTTGGACTAAGGCTGTAATGAGGCCAGGAGCTGAGTGACCCTGGTGGGGGCCGAACTGAGTGTCAATGAGCAGTTTCTTTTTTGAGTAAGTGCCACCTGATAGCACTGTAATTGGTACTTTCCATCACTTTGCTGATATTTAAGAGTAGACTGACGGGTGGTAATTGGCCAGGAGCACAAGTCTTCACTACTATTGCCGGAATGTTGTCAGGGCCCATAGCCTTTGCCGTATTCAGTTCCTTCAGCTTCTTCTTAATATCACGTGGAATTAATTGAATTGGCTGAAGACTGGTATCTGTGATACTGGACACCTCAGAAGGAGGCCGAAATGGATCATCCGCTTGGCACTTCTGGCTGAAGATCATTGCAAATGCTTCAGCATTATCTTTTGTACTGATGTGCTGGGCTCCCCCATAATTGAAGATGGGGAAATTTGTGGAGCCTCCTTCTCCAGTGAGTTGTTTAACAGTCTACCAAATTGCCTACAAATGGGAGCATGGCGGCATGTAGCAGCAGAGTCTGCTGCTGAAGGTAGCAGCAATTGGCTGCTAGTAGACCTTATATCTTCACTTTTTATAGGCTGACATTACAAAAATGGAGAGTGTGAGGGAATGGTGCCTGGATACAGGGCTATCCTGGCGGGGTGAGGACTTCTGTAGAGGAACCAGAGATTACTGTTCCCATGGAGATTGTGCACTCTGGTGGATGTTCCTCCAGTGCGGAGCAAATGAGGAGAAGGATACAAAGGAGGCCAGCTGACCAGGGACAGGTGTGCCCTGTGGTCCAGGCAGGTGAGGGACCTACTGTTGTGCAAAAGCCAGAACAAGACAGACAATGGTCCATGGTAGAAGACGTTATCGTGCGCAGAGAGTCTTCAGGCAAAGTATCTCAAATTTCAGCTCAACATTGCATAAAGGTCGTCATAGGTGCAATGTTTAGGTGAGCAAATTACCTCATCTCATTCACCACTGATGATGTTGGCCAAGCTGAGAAAGCCAGAGGCTTCATGTGGATTGCTAGATTCCCCAAAATGCAAGGAGTATAGGTTACACACATGTGGCTATCAAAGTTCTCTCAGGCCAGCCAGTGGTGTTTATCAATCGTAAAGGGTTTCATTCCATCAATGTCCAAGTTGTGTGCAACAGTTTCCAAAAGCTCATGCAGGTGTCTGCCCACTATCCTAGGTGTAGTCACAACTCTTACATCCTTAGTGCTGTGGATGATCTTTCCACCAGAGCCATTGGAGGGTTGGTTCTTGGAGATACCCACTGAAGGGATGGCTCATGGCCCGGGCGAGAAATCTAAGGACAGAGGCAGAGGTGCATTACAATGTGAGCCAAGCATCCACAAGGACCATCATTGAACAGACCATTCATCTTGCCCAAAACGAGATTTCAATGCTTGGTCCATGCAGGCGGCTCTCTGCAATATTCATCCGCTCATGACGCACTAATCGTGGTGGTTTGTTGTGCCTTCCACAACGCGGCCCCTCAAAGACGGGAGGTCCTGGCAGAGGATGACCCAATGGAGTGAGCTGCATCATCTGATGATGAGTCTCAGGACAAATCTAAGGGCAAAGAGGAGGAGCCATGCCAGCCAGCAGTGGAACCCGGAGTACAACAGGCTTTGGGTGGCAGAGAGATGCAGGAGTCTCTTGAAACCTGATGTTTTATGACAAATGTGGAATTCTTCAAACAAAATCACATTCCACATTTTTGCACCTCCTAGACATCAACACTAAGGCCAGCTGTGCATGTGCCTATGGTGAGGTACAATATGAGTCTGTTTAGAGGGCCACTTGAGCAAAAGCTCCATTAATAACAGTCAATCAATCCAAATCCAAACCAGAACACCACACACATGAAACAAAAGTGAAGCCAGAACACTAAGTAGACACACCATCATATATTTCAAATTCCAATCAACATATCTTCAAACTAAAAAAGCCTAAAAGCCTAAACAATCACCTTTGTGGACCCTATTATTTTGAACAGGTGAGAAGGGGTGAGCTGGCTCCCCTCTATTCAACCTCCTCAGTTGGTCACAACAAAGGATTAAGTTTCCTTTTCCCAAATCAGAATGTATTGAACTACTTATGCTGTGAGCAATAAGGAGTCAATCAAACAAGGTTTTCTTGAGTTAAAGAAAGAGCATATTTATTAACCACTAAACCCAAGAAAAATAATAATAAAAGCGCGATATCTCACACACACACACACACACACACACACGCACAGATATCAAAGATAATGGAAGTTAGTGTGCAATAAAAAAAGTTAAAAGAATATATGGTTAAGTATCCTTCAATTGTCCTTGAGATGCAAAGTTTTTAACGTTGCCGCTGATTTGGATTAGCTGTTTTCGTGGATGCGGTCAGATGTAGAAGATGTAACAATTATTATGAGATCTCGGTTCGCTGATAGATTTCTGGTAAAGTTGACTTCTGAAATGTGTAATACACTTGTTCCAAAAGAGAGAGCCCAGCTTTCAGTCTGTTTCCTCTTCTGAAATCTTTCTTGCAAACTCGCTGCTGTTGTTGCATCCTGGCCTGAAATACTTCACCCGTTGTGTATTTCCAAGGGGTTTTGGGTGGATCTATGGCAGTCATTGTTTCAATATCCAGTACTTTGCATTTTAATGTCTCTTCCTTAGGCAGTGACAAGTTTCAATGGGTCTCTTAGTTATAGGAAATGTCTCTCCCCTTCGCACCCCACTGTGGGTGATTTTTTTGTTTTTCACCTTCCTCTTGGAAGGTGGCTTTGCATTTTTACGTAATTTGTTCTGTCCTATTTCAAGTTGCAAAATTTCCAGTCAGCTGAAAATTGAAAAATCATATTTTCAGAAATAAAGGAGCAGAGCCTCGTGACAACCCAGTAAAGACAAATATGCTTTTTAAACTCTCTTATAGGTGCAACAGCGTGATGCTTCCCCCTCACTACCAACTGTACGGGAGACAGGTTGCTGTCGCTGATGCCCTTTGGTCTGGAATGACTTTGGCAGGTGTCCTCTGGTCGCCTGAGGCCATGAGGGCCCATTGTAATGGGGGTCTCCTGCACAGTGGCTGGAATCTCATCTGCCACTTCGGGACTCCGAGGCATTGGTGTCAATGGCAGCAGGGCAGAGGAGAGGCTGTCCCCACTAGGAGTGTCATGACAGGTGCTCCCCGATGGCAAGAGTAGCTGCTCATCCACAGTCCTGGGATTCATTTGCTCCTCTCTGCTTTCCTGAGAGGGACTGGGAATTGGCTGTCACTCCAAGCACCTCGTCCTCTTCTCGCTTCAGCTCTGGACACTTGACCTGGGTTTGCTGAGGTTTAATCTGGGGGGTAGGTTGGCGGGGGTGGGGGTGGGGGGGGTGGGGGGGTGGTGGGGAACAAATGAGGATTATGAAGGTCTCCATCATCATTTGAGCTAATTTCAGGGATTCGCACTACCTAAGCACACACTCCCGGCACGGAAAATGCTAACTATAGTCTCACCCTCTTCAAAACTGAGACACTAACATTCCACCCCAAATGCTGCAAGCTGCCAAAGTCAATCCCATCAATGCTCCCTCCCTGCATCCCCAACATCCCCCCACCCAGCTTCAGCACGATCTTTCGAGGAGGGAGCTATGGGCCCCTGGAATCTCATCACCTCAGGGCTGTCGTCCAGCCTTTCCATGGCCAACAGTCCTGAACCACAGATAGCTGGCCAACTCCAAAACCTCCTCTTCCAGAGTAGTCAAGATTTCCAGTCTTGGCACCTCCACCAATCCATGACTTCTCACAGGCATTATATGTCCTCTTCTCTTTCAAAGAAAATGGAAGATGTTATGGATCTTCTGTGGAAATATCATGTTGTTACATGTGTGCCTAACACGCCCTCCTGTATAGCTCTGCATACGAAAAGGTTGGACACTCATCCTTGCTGAAAGTAAAAAGTCTTTCAGCCCCTTATGGCACTGTAACCAGGTCCTTCTAACATCCCTACAGCTGCTGACTTCCTCTGCAACTTCCATTCAGGCTTCTTTGTTTTGGTGGGGAGCCCTTCTCGTACCATCTGTTGGCATGAGGATCTCCTGCCGATCACTCACAGCCTGGAGGAGGGCTCGCAGGGAGTCATCAGTGAACTGCAGGGCCGTCCATGGTCTAAGCTCCTCCAATCCTCCTGGCAGCTGCAAGAGGTGGTGAGGATTCAAAGCAGAAAGTCCTGGGAATAGTCAGGCGGCCTTTCAGCATCTGTGAAGAGGCAAACAGAGATAAAGGGTAGAATATGACTCTCCTTCTGAACACTTCTTATTCAGAAGGGGATGGGACAGGTGTGCTCAGATGTGATTTCCTCCTGGCATGAGCTCTCAACGAGACACTGTTGACACAATTACTCACCAGAATGGAAAAACACACTCTCATCTGCTGCAGTCCACTGCTTCAATGTTAGCTATAGATATTGCCTTCTTCCCAAACTGACTTCAAACCATGTGGATCACCACATGTGGATTCCTCCTCAAGCTGCCACCCAACCCAATGCTAGTGTGCCTTTAAATGAGTGGCTGTGACTGACTTCCAGTTCACAGCCTAACCCCTCTCCCCCAGACGTTCTGCTTTACATGTCCAGTTGGGCATCAGAGGCCCCTTCTCAGCACTAATTCGCTGGCCTTCCGGCAGCTGCTGATAGGCCGCCCAATTAGCCATGCTGAAATGGAGGGGGCAGGAGCAAGCACTTCCCATTCTGCCTCCCTCACTCCAACAGAAACCATAAAGTCCTGTCAAATGAGGGAGGATTTCACAAGGCATATGGGATCTTGGGCTTCATAAATATAAGTATTGAGTACAAAAGCAGGGAAGTTGTGCTTTATAAAACTCTAGGCAACAATTAGTGTATTGTATTCAGTTCTGGTAATCTCACTTTAGGAAGGGCATGAGGGTCCTTGAGTGGGTGCTAAAGAGATTTACCAGAATGGTTCCAAGGCCGGGGGATTTTAGCTACCAAGGCTAGGTTGGAGGTTACATTCTGAGGAAAGGTTATTGACATGAAATGTTAACTTTGTTTCTCTCTCGACAGATGCTACCTGACCTGCTGAGTATTCCCAGTATTTTCTGTTTTTATTTTAGTTTGAAGAAACTGGGATTCTTATGCTTGAAGCAAAGGGGGTTAAAGGGAGATTTGATACACATGTACAAGATTTTAACAGGTTCAGATGAGGTAGTCAAAAAAAAAGCTGTTCCTATTAGCTGATGATACAAGAATTAGGGGGAGACAGCTTTAAGGCTTTTGGGAAACATAGAAAATGGGAGCAGGAGTTGGTCATTTGGACCTTCGAGCCTGCTCCACCATTTAATATGATCATGGCTGATCGTCTATCTCAACGCTGTTCTCCTGCACTCTCCCCATACCCCTTGACATCTTTAGAGTGCAGAAATATATCTATTCCCTTCTTAAATGTATTCAGTGACTTGGTCTCCACAGCTTTCTGTGGTAGAGAATTCCATAGGCTTACCACCATCTGCGTGAAGAAGTTTCTCCTCATCTCTGTCCTAAATGGTCTATCCTGTATCCTGAGACTTTGACCTCTTGACCTAGACCCCACCAGCCAGAAGAATCATCATCCCTGCACCCAGTTTGTCCATCCCCGGCAGAAGTTTATATGTTTCAATGAGATCCCCTCTCATTCTTCTAAACTCCAGTGAATACAGGCCTAGTCAGCCAAACGCCTCCTCATACAACAATCCTGCCATCCCAGAAATCAGTCTGCTGAACCTTCACTGCAATCCCTTTATGAAAAGTATATCCTTTCTTAGGTAAGGAGACCAAAGGAGATGGTGGGGGGTATAAGGAAAAATATCTTTACAAAATGAGGAGTAATGACCTGCAACTTCTTGCCTACAAGGTTGGTGGAAGCAGAGATGATCAATGATCTCAAAATGAAATTGGATAGGCATTTGAAAACAAATATGCAGGGCTACAAGGTTAAAGCAGGAGAATAGAACTTAGTAGATTGTTCCACAGAGTGCAGCATGGACTCAATGGGCTGAATTGGCCTCCTTCTGTATCATAATGACTCTATGACAATGAATCCATCATTGACCATCACAATATCTTCTTTCCAACAACACAAAAATAAAAACCACCAGAAAATGCATATTTTAACCCGAATTTATAAATTTTTCATGCCATATTGAATATTAAATATTTTAATTGCCCTTGTACATTCCCCTTTAGGGCCAGATTTTTGTGAAGTTGGGAAGGCTCTGTTGACCATTAAAAATAGGGTGTGGGGACCTGGATGCAGAAAGCCCGTCTCCAGTTCCAACAGATTTAATTTTTGTTGGTAGAGGATGGGGGCGGGCATAATTCACATAGATGGAAATCTCAAACTCGTCAGCGTCATTTGAACTTAGTGCTGACTTCAAACAGACCCCATGGCTATTCCAAAGGTCTTAACTCACCATATGGGAGTTACAAATTGATGGAGTAGACTGTTATGACCATAGCTTGTGTTAATTGCTGCGTAAACCAAGTCCCAGGTGGAAACTTGGCTTATGGGCCCCAGCCTTTTTTTGCATTCTAATAACAAGAAGAAGATGTACCAGTCTCAACAGTAATAGGTCCAGTTTTTTTGAGGGGCTTTAAAAATTAAAAGTAAAAGTTCTATTAACAAAGAAATAAAAGAAAATTTAAACACACAAGATTACTGTTACACAATTAAGGTTAGTCTTTCAAAACATTTCCCCAAAACTCTCTACTTGGTCAAACACACAAATAAGCACTTTCCAGGCAATACTCCCTTATAGATATTTACATATGGAATCCAGTAATATCACACAAGGCAGACTGCTTTAGCTTCGATAACAGTGTACCATATGGCCTGTACCCACTTCCTCTTTGCTATGAAATTCACTTTAGAATAAAACTGTCTGCTGCAGCCAAGACATCTTGACAGATCAAACAGCTTCAGCTATCTCCAGCTTAATAGCTCAGTAGCTATTCAGCTCAATAGCTAAAAAAACAACTATTCACAGTAACTCTAATATACCTTCCCCACCCCTTTCATCTCAGTCCCAATTTTTTAATTTGCCTTTGAAACTCAAACCCTTCCAAATATAAGATCTTTCATGTTTCCACCTTGTCTTTGCTTTTGGGTCAATAAAAATAAAATGTCCCTGCTACTATTTACCTATGGACACCTGCAAGAAGCAAACATTTTCCTTGTCGTCTCTGATTCCCCTTTGAAATTCAGACAACCTCTCAACTTATCTAAAAATTAAAATATTAGATCTAACCTATTCACTTGTACCTAAAACTTAACATGTTTGACCTTTCATGTTTCCAAACACCCAGATAACTTGACTCCAATCACTCTGCCCAGTGTAATTAAATGGCCTCCTGTGCTGTAACTTTTCTATGGTTCTACGGTTCATCACTTGTTGAGATATCTTTAAATATTGCCTAACTAATTCACACACCTTAGTCAATCTCTCTCTGAATTTTGTCATATAATCCAGGAGATTTGTTTCAGAATTCTGATTCACCAAATTCTCCTGAATCAGTTTGAGTCGTCCCTTCACTTCATTACCATAAATTAGCCTGAAAGGACTGAACCCTGTTGACTCATTAGGGGCGTCTCTAAAAGCAAATAACAAGTATGGAATCCCTCAATCCCAATCATGTGGATAGTCTTGACTATATTTTCTAATCATAGTCTTTAAAGTCAGATGCCACCTTTCTGATGCACTTTTTGATTCAGGGTGATCGGCTAATGACCTAAATTGTCTTATTCCTAGGCTGTTCATTACTCCCTTAAACAGCTGTGACATGAAATTCGATCCCTGACTGTATTTCTTTTGGTAATCCATACCTTGTAAAGAATTTGGTTAACTCTTGCACAATCACCTTTGCTGTAATTTTTCTTAAAGGTACTGCGTCTGGAAATCTGGTGGACACATCCATGATTGTCAGTAGGTATAAATTTCCACTTTTAATGTTCAGAAGGGGTCCTTCACAATCAATTAAAAGGTTCCTCAAATGCTGGAATTGGAATTAAAGGTGCAGGCTTAATCATTGCCTGAGGCTTTCCGATCACCTGACATGTTTGACAGAATTTAACTACATCTTTATGTAGTCCAGGCCAATAGAAATGTTTTTGTATTTTAGCTTGAGTTTTCCTAATTCTCAAATGTTCAGCCATTGGAATTTCATGAGCCACTCTCAAAATTTCATTCTGGTACTCAGATGGTATTACTACTTGGTGCACGACTGCCCACTTTTCATCTGTGGAATATAAGACAGTCTCCATTTCCTCATTAGCACATTGTTCTTAATGTGATAACACTCTGGAATTAATTCTGCTTCTGTTTTAGAATAAGCTGATTATAATTTCTTTCAATCTGAATCCTCCTGCTGCAACTCCACTAACTGCACTGAACTAAACACCTCACCCTCATTCTCTTTACTCTTCTCCTCCTGAGTAACCTTTTCAAAAATTGATCCAGCCAGCTGAATTTCAGTATCCTCCCTGTCTTTTAGATTTCTCCTCTTCCTTTTTAAACTTGTGTGATTGTGATCTGGTTACCACACAATCTAGAAACAATCCAGAATGCTCCTTCTGTAACACCTCTGTTGATTGTGTTTCAACAGGCAGCTGTACTGCAGTGGGCATCATCCATATCTGTGATCCATCATTCTCTAGAATAAATTGAACCCCTGCAATGGGCAATTTCTCTGCTACCCCAATAATCACCTCTCCGGTTTTTAAATCACTTTTTAAATTTACCTTATACAATGTAATTGGTTTTACTTCACCATGGATTCCTTTAATTACTATTTTGTCCTGCAATAACCCTTCTGGACAACAGATAGCACTATCCTATAACATTAAGGACCAGCTAGCCCCAGTATCCCTTAAAATGTTCGCCTCTTTTCCTACACTTAACTGTGTGAGATACCATAAAGATCAGCTAAAATCGAAGCTCTCCCAATCTTTTTGTTTTGTCTTTCATCTAAATATGTCTTGATGGTTACTGGAATGCTATTTCTAAATTGTTCCATAATCATAGCCTCTCTTACATTTTTGATCGTCTTATCCAACTTTAATGCCCTGAACCACTGATCCCAGATGATTTCTTTTTCGCTTGCAAACTCTACATAAACCTGATTAACTCTTTTCCTTAAAGTCCTAAACTTCAACTGAAGCTTCAAGGACAAGCTCATAAGCATTTAATATTGCCTTCTTTACTGTTTTGTAATCTGCAGACTGCTCCTCTGATAAGCTTGCGAACACATTCATTGCTGTACCTAAAAAAACACTTTGTAACAGGATAGTCCATACATGTCTTGACCAGTTCAATTTCATAGCTATCTTTTCAAACAAGGTGAAATATCTTTCAACACCGTCCTCTGTAAATTTAGGCACTGACTGCAGATTTTTAGTTAAATCAAACTCCTCCAAAGAATCAAAATCACCATCTGAATCATTATATCTCCTTTCTTCCTTTATTCTAAGTTTCACTTTAGACAATTCAAATACCTGGCTTCTTTCTCACTCTGAAGCTCCATATCTCTTTCTTCCTCTCTTTCCTCAATTTCTAACTTCTCCCTCTGAATTTCAAGGTCAAGCTTTCAAATTTCTATCTCTTGTAATATTTTCCTTTCCTTTTTCTGTCCCTCTCTTTCCCATTGAAGTTTTATTTAGCTCTATTTATTTTAATCTATCCCACATAATACATACCATTCCACAATCATAAATACACACACATACAGACACCCAGCCCGCTTTACGGAATAACACAATATTCCTCAAAATATATATATTTATAAACATTCATTCTCACAAGATGTATGCACTCTTGAAGGGAGTGTAAGGTTTGTTTAAGTCTCTTGATCTGAAGTTTTTTAAATCTTCCACTATTTAAAAAAGAAAAGGGCATAAGATGTCTGTGAACGTTAAAAAAACCTCTGTGAGACTGTTTTGATTGATAGGCCATGTGGTGAAGATTAGAAAAAAAATTACCATCTGTAGTGCCGTTTCAACAGAGGTTGTTATAGACATTTCCCAAGAGCTATTATTCTTATCATTATGTTCTTATGAATGCTTGGCTGAGTTTCAAAAGTTACAATTATCTACACTGTGTGATTTGAGTTCACAGTTTAGAGAACAGAATGCTGGATTCTGTGATGCCCCAAAAGCCCCTTTAACAGTGGCAATAATACGAGCTTCCAAGATAGCAGTCTGAGCTTCCAATGTAGCATCAGCTCTTTGATAGAAGTTCTTTGTTCAGCATTGGAAGCTTTGACATTGACCTTCAGATGCTGCACCATAGTGGGTGCCAGAGATGGCTGATGGAGATGACCACATTGAAAGGATGGTCTCCAAGTTCTGCTCAAAGCCCTGTGCCAAGTTGCTGTTGGACTCCTCCATGCTCCTTGACACTGAACTAACGTTTTCCAGTCCACCAAGCATTTGGTTATATATATCCGTCAGCCTTTTTCTGTAACCCGGCCCTCTGAAGTCCTCATCTTAGCCATCTGCAGTAGAACGAGTGTGTAACTTTGCACTCCAGTATCCAGTGCCCCCAGGCACCTTCACTATCCTTTATTCCTGTTCTGGTTCCTGTGCTGCACTTGTGCCTGGTTTCTCACCCCGTGCAGATCCCTCCTTATTCCTCAGGCAGAATTTTCAATTTTGCTGGTGGGCATGCTCAGCGGGATCTGCAGATTGCCAGGAAATGATCGGCCACTGACCGCAGTTTCACACTTGTGGGCCAATTAAGGCCCGCCCAGCGTGAAACAAGGCCCTCCCAAAGGTCAGGAATGTGCAGGCAAAGGCGGGTGCCTGTCAGCTGCCCATGTCCAATGGCAACCCGACAGCCAGTTTAAAAATGGCACAGGCAGCCCCTCGAAGGCTGCTACAGAAGAACGTCGCTTCTCCATTTTTAATATTCAAGTTATGGAGTTGAGTGTGGCTGGACATGGCGGGCGGGAGAACAGGTTGAATGGGCATGCAGCCCCTGCTTTATGAGTGAGTGCCTCGCGGCCCTCCTGGCTGTCCACAGGGGCACCCTTGTCCCCAGAGATTGGAGGAGGATGGCACCACACTTCACAAAGAGGGCATGGGAGGAGGTTGTGGCACTGGTTAGCATCTATGACGTGGTGTGGCACACATGGGTGCAGTGCCACAAGAGGTTCAATTCCTGTTGTATTCAGGAAGGATGAGTAGTGTGTTGGCATGGGTGTGCAGAAGTGTTAAGGTGTGACTGTATCCCCGTGGACCTCATGGGTGCTAGAATCTGAGTGCCAAAAGTCAATGACACTGGAGCTGGCCAAGGGGATGAACCCTGGCTGCTTGGACTGAGTGCCTTGCGGGTGTGCCCTGTGAGGTGTCCCTCAGCTGGTGTTGGCCAGGCTGCAATGGTGCCGCAGATAGAGAGTGGACTAATCAAAGCTCCTCTGTCCTTTCAGGAGAAGATGAGCAATAACCAATCGGAGAGGTCACAGAGAAGTGGGGGCCCACACAACCTGCTGCTGCTCACTAGATTCGAGTGGGACGCCCTAGAATTAGAGAGCCAACACATTCCACATGCAACCAGGCGTGCAGAGGTGGGGATGTCAGACGAAGATAGCAGAGGGATCCAGAGTGACCTCAACAATGGCTCATGAGCTGCTCATCATCTCTGCAGGCTCCTCTCAGGACACTCTGGATAATGACAGCAGCTGTTCCGCCCATCCACAAGTGACCGTGGCATCTGATGAGGCTGTGATGGCTGGGGAGATCCCAGCTGTGGCACTAGCCACTCCATCCCAAGCAGGGCCAGCACATTCTCCACTGGCCAGAGGTCGACCGCCAAGGTCAACAAGACAGCAGAGTCAGCAGGCTGTCTCCAATGCCGGTGCCAGCGATGAGGGGGGGTGGGGGGGGGGAGTGCGGTGTTGCTACCCAGACGTAACACTTGGGAACATAAGTTAAAGGCAGCATGTGGGCAAGAGGGACAGTTCATGGGTGATCTTCTGTTCATTTATGTTTGGTTTATATGTCTGCTGGTGTTGACATCAACACCAGTAATGGTAATGTCATTAAGCCTTCAATGCGGCAATATAATTAAATTTCCTTTGAAACTGATGGCCTGAGTTTGCTTCACCATTTTTCTTTCTGGTGCAGGGTACGCCAGTATGTAATGCTGGACATGAGGACCTGGATACTTTATTGCACAGGCATTGAGTGGACTTTGGGTTCAAATGAAAGGGTCATTTCAGACATCCAGGATGGAGGTGGCAGCCCCGGCATGAGTTGGAAGTAAATCTTAGGCAGCCGAGCTGAAGGAGCATTGGATCAAGGCGTTCCTGGTGTCCCTGCCTCCCTGAAGGATCCAGGTATCTGCCTCCATGCCCTCAGTGTTCTCCTCACCAGGCTCCTCTTTTGACTCACTACTGGATTCATCACCTATGGCCTGTGCAGCTACATCAAGACCTTCTTCCTCCAGTGGGTCCCCCCTTGTCCCCCCAGTGCCAGATTGTGGAGAGCGCAGCACGCAATGACTGTCAGTGACACCCACTCTGGGGGATATTGTGCACCCCCTGAATGATCCAAGCATCGGAAGCGGATCTTGAGAAGACGTATGGCCCTCTCCACCACCGCCCTTGTGGAGGCATGACTCCAATTATAACACTGCACTGCCTCTGATCTTGGGTACCAGAGAGGCGTCATAAGCCACCTTTTCAATGGATAGTCCTTGTCACCCAGCAGCTATCCATTCAGCCGTGCTGGAGCACTGGAGACCCTCAGCATCTGGGAGTGTCAGGATGTAAGCGTCGTGGGAGCTGCCAGGGTACCTTGCACAGATGTGCAGAATATGTATCCTGCGGCCACACATTATTAGTATATTCATGGAGTGGAATCCCTTCCTGTTGGCGAAGGCACCCGACTGTTCCGCTGGTGCCTTGATGGCCACAAGTGTGCAGTCGATGGGACTCTGGATGCGGGGAAACCAGCAATCACAGCAAAGCCTCTGGCTCGCTCAGCCTGGCTGGCTGGCCTCATCCATACAGTAAATATTAAATCTTAGTACCTGCCTGAACAATGCTTCTGTCACCAGCTTGACCCAACTGTGGACAGCTGATTGGGAGACTCCACACAGATCCCCCACTGAGTCCTGGAAAGAGCTGGAGGCATAGAAGTTGAGGGCCACTGTGACCTTCAGAGCTATTGGCATGGGGTTAACACCCATACAGTCGGAGCTGATCCCAGGCCCAATCATCTGATAAATGGAGGTCAAGGTCTCCCTTGAGAGGCGGAGCCTCCTTCGGCACTGCACATCAGACATAGTGAGGCAGCTGCATCGTCGCCTGTAAATCCTGGCAGCAGGATAATGGTGCCTTCTGCGGCCCCTTTCACCTTGGACTTCCTGCTGGCTCTGCACCGCTTGGACTTCCTGCACCGCTCCTCCCACCAGTCCCTCCCTGCAGAGCTACATTGGGACACCTGGCCTGCCTCCCTTCTGTCCCTCTCTTCCTTCTCAGAGGAGATGCCACCAGTGGAGACCACAATCCCCATTAGTAGGGTAACGGAAGGCTGTCTGATACTCGGCAGTGTCCACACAGTCTAAATCCATATCTCCAAAACCCCTCTTTGCTCACACTGGCAATGCTGCTTACACATGAGGGTTAGCAAATTGTCAGCTGCCCACCTGCCCATTTTGCCCGAACGATGAGTGTGAAATGCCACAGGTAATGTAAAATCTAGATTAGTTGCTTTTTTAATGGCCTTAACTGGCCTCATTATTGATGGTGGGTGCAGCTCCGACTCCCGCACGCGCCCGCCAACTGAAGTGTCGTGCGATTGCACGATTACATCAGGATGCTCGCCTGACGTGCTATTTTATGCTCGAGTGAGTCGGATGTGCATACACCTGCTCAGTGAAAAATTCAGTCCCTAATCTCTAAAATATATGCAATGTCAGACGCTGAGCTAGTGGCTGAGTCTCTAAGATTAATTAATGGTGTGGTTTCATCTTCACTGTTTTCTTCTTTATCCACTGCCTGCGAAGACTCCAGAATAAGAGACAAGGGTTAGGATGTGGTGAGGGAAGAGAAGAAAGTAAGAATTTGGTGCATACACCATCTGCGATTTGTGAGTCAGAAGAGGATGTGGGATGAGAGAGAAGTAGGATGTGGGAAAGTGGGCCATGTATCCAGATACCCTCATTATCAATCGCTTCAACTCTGCCAGAGGCCTTGGCCCCAGTGATACCCCTTCTCATGATCACTAGCACTGTCTCCTCCATGGGGGTTAAAATATGCAGGCATGCTTGTCCTTCTCTAACTCTTTCTTGCCGCCTCTTGTTATGTGCCACCTTCTCTGCAAGAAACGGGAAAGTGTGTCAACGAGTATCCTCAATCTGTTTGGATGATAAGGCTATCATGGTTGACTAGCTGCCAGCGTGTGTGAGCTGTGACTTGCGGGTTCGAGGCTAAGTGTGTGAGGTTGAGGTGAAGCATGTTGACTGGTACTGGCTACTGGCACAGTTGATAGGATATGCCATCTCAAGTTGAACTCACTTACCGTGACAGATCATGTGAGATCATTAAACCCCTTTCTTCACTGCATCCATATCCTTAAACCAACATGCTTTGCAGTCACCTCTGTGCTACTTGTTCCCACTGCTGCCTGAGCATAGGGCACAAAGGTCTCTGTCCAACTGCAGATAAAGGACGTCTTAACTTCTTTCCACCACTTCCCCAAAGATCTCCAGGGCAATATTTGAAAACATTGATGGGCCATCCCTCACATGTTCAGCCAGCCATTCATCAATATATCTCAGCACAGATTAAGTTTTTAAATGAATCCCAACATTTCTTGCAGCTACAAGCATCTCCCCTTTAAGAGGTACATCTAGCTTTAAGTTGTATTAACCACTTGCAATATTAGGCAATCTGCTGATGTGTGCAACCAATAAGCAGCATTTGGCTGTACATAGTAATCATGTATAGCTGTAGGCAGCATGAATAGGTGCAAGTTAATTGTATTCTGCGACCTCCATGCCCACTTGTAGGTGTTAGCAAATTTCTCCTCCATCCTGTTAATTCTTACCAGAAAATCTACATCCTATATTTGGGTGAGCTGGGGAGAGTGGGTATTGTCAGACTTCTTGCCTCATTTTATCTGTTTGGAGTCCTGAGCTAATCGAAACCCAGCTGACATGAGTTAAAGTAAAAAACTAACTCAGCGCTCAGTTGCTTGATCAGACTGAATCAACAGTCTGCAATATTAATATTTTTTGACTTTGAGCTGTGATTCAAATACCATATCCTATCACTCATGGTTGGTTGCCAATTTCCAGCAATGTAACATCACCCACCTCCATCCCTAACTTTTCCCGGTTACCATAGAAATTGTTATCTATACTTTCATTACATCCAGTTTGCACTTCTCTAACATTCTTCATCCTGATCTCTCAAATCCTACACTACAAAAACTCCAACTCATTCAAAACCCTGTTCCTCACATTCTATTCTGTAGTAACGTAAAAGCAAAATACTGCAGATGCTGGAAATCTGAAACTAAAACAGAAAATGCTGGAAAAATTCAGCAGGTCTATTCTATAGTAAGTCTGATTCACCAAACAACTTTGTCATGCCTGATTTAAATTGCTTCCTGTTCCCTAATTAATTGCTTTCAATTCCTTTTCCTTATCCTCTTTAAAAATCCCTTATTCCATCCTTACTCTTCCATGGTGGCATAGCGATGATGTCGCTGAACGGGTAACCCAGAGGGCCAGGCTAATGCTCTGAATTCAAATCGGGTTCAAATCCCACCTTGGCAGTTGGTGGAATTTAAATTTGATTAATAGAAACTGGAATTAAATGGAAGTCTCAATAATGGTGATGATGAAACCATTGCAAATATTGTAAAAAAACCACCTGGTTCCCTCATGCCCATTTGGGGAAGAAAATCTGCCATCCTTACCTAGTGCAACATGTGACTTCAGCCACACATCAATGTGGTTGACTCCTAAATGCCCTCTGAAATGGCCTAGCAAGCCACTCAGCTTTATCAAACTGCTACTGGCACAGTTGGTAGGGTATGCCAACAAAGTCCAAAAGGAGTGAATTCCGATAGGCCACCCGGCAGTAACCTAGGCATCAGAGATGATGACAGCACACCCAGCCCTGTTGACCCTGCAAAGTCTTCTTTACTAATATCGCGGTGCTTGTGCCAAAATTGGGAAGGCTGGCCCACAGGCTAGACAAGCAACAGCCAGACATAGTCATGCTCATGAAATCATACCTTACAGGCAATGAACCAGACACCATCATCACTTTCCCTGGTATGTCCAGTGCCACCATCACACCCAGCAGAGGTGGCGGCACAGTGGAATACAATTGGGAGGGAGTTGCCCTGGGAGTCCTCAAAGTTGACTCCAGACCTCATCATGTCTCATAGTATCAGGTCAAACACGGGCAAGGAAATCTCCTTCTGACTAGCACCTACCACCCCACTTCAGCTGGTGAATCAGTATCCTCCATGTTGAACACCAAGCGGAAGAAGCACTCAGGGTGGCAAGGGCACAGAATGTGCTCTGGGTGGGGGACTTCAATATCCACCACTAAGACGGGCTCAGTAGCAACAGTACAGACCAAGCTGGCTGAGTCCTAAAGGATATAGCTGCTAGACTGGGGCTGTGATAGGTTGTGAAAGAACCAACAAAGCCTACTTGACCTTGTTCTCACCAATCTACCTGTCACAGATGCATCTGTCCATGACAATATTGGTATGACTGACCATCACACAGTCCTTGTGGAGTTTAGGTCCCACCTTCACATTGAGGATACTATCCATTGTCTTGTGTGGCACTACCACCCGTGCTAAATGGGATAGATTTCAAACAGACCTAGCAACTCAAAACTGGCCATCCACTGGTTGGAGTCATATCTAGCACAAAGGAAGATGGTTGTGCTTGTTGGAGGTTATTCATCTCAACTCCAGGACATCACTGCAGGAGTTCCTCAGGGTAGCAACCTCAGTCCATCCACCTTCAGTTGCTTCATCAATGACCTTCCACCCAACATAAGGTCAGAAGTGGGGATTTTCACTGATGATTGTACAATTTTCAGCACCATTTACAACTCCTCAGATAACTGAAGCAGTCCATGTCCAAATACAGCAAGACTTGGACAACATCCAGGCTTGGGCTGAAAAGTGGCAAATAACATTTGCACCACACAAGTGCCAAGCAATGACCATCTCCAACAAGAGAGAATCTAACCATCGCCCTTGACATTCAATGGCATTACCATCACTGAATTCCCCACTATCAACATCTGGGGAGTTACCATTGACCAGAAAATGAATTGGACAAGCCATATAAATACTGTGGCTAGCAGGTCAGAGGCTAGGAACCATACGACATGTAACTCACCTCCTGACTCCCCAAAACCTGTTCACCACCTACAAGGCACAAGTCAGGAGTATGATGGAATATTCCCCACTTACCCAGATGAGTGCAGCTCCCACAACACTCAAGAAGCTTGAAGCCATCCAGATAAATCAACATTAACACCCTTTTTCACTGTGACCCCCATACAAAGTGTTGATCGAATGCACATGAATTTTGATAATACGTTACTTGATTGCTATGAAATGTCATACTAAGATCAACACTCCTGAATTATCAGAACAATAAACTGGATTTTACCCTTACCATAACTATAGTTTGAAATATGCAGAAATGAATTTGGGCATTACTTGTTAATCTACAGGATTAGGTTTCTGTATGTCTTCTTAAAAACCCATTTGCGATTCCATTTTGAAAATTGTTCACCTTCTGTCAAAGTGCACATATTTTTCTTTCAAAACAGACATAAATTTGCTACCTTAAACCAATCATCTATGTGAATTAATTTTACTTGTATGTTCTACAGCTTTCCCACCTACAAGCATTGTCTTCTGACTTTCCAGTTCTTCATCTGAATCATAAGGGCAAATTCATCCAGATTATGGAGGAACAACTAGGCCCTGGACTTTGTTGTAATAATGATGATAAAACTGTCAGTATTTGCCATGATTACTCGTCTGAAACTGATAGCAACTTCTGGAGACCACACCCAATGTTAGACAGTATGTTCTGCGTTTTGCAAGCACAGGCAGGTTGAGTGCAGTCAGTACTCTGCCTATTGAAAACAGATGAAGGAACGTATTGTTTGATGTGACCCACCAGTCATTGAGATGTACGGCCTATTTACCTGTCATTGCACTGGTGCTGAAACGTATATACCACGTTACTCATTTGTGTGGTAGGGAGAACATATTTTCAGCATCCAGCAGCATTGTACACATTTCCTTTCAATTTGATACCATCCTTAGCTTCCTTAGTTAGCCACAGATGATGAAACCCTCCTGAAGAACATTTCTTTCTCAAAGGAACATAGCTTTATTGAGAGTTATGAAATACCTCCTTAAATGTCTGCCACTGCTTCTTTACCATCTTAACTTTTACCTATTTTCCCATCTACTTTAGCTAACCCTGTCTTCATATTCGTGTAATTATCTTTATTTAAGTTTAAGACATTAGTTTTATAACGAAATTTCTCACCCTCACATTGAATATGAAATTTTGTCATGTTATGATCATTCTTACTTAGAGGATCATTTATTATGAGGTCATAAATTCATCCTGTCTCAGTACACATCATCAAGTCTAAACTAGCCTGTTTCCTGGTTAGTTCCAGAATGTATTACTTTAAGAAACTGTCCCGAATATATTCTATGAACTCATCCTCCAGGCTACCTTTGCTAATTTGATTCACTCAATCTGTATGAAGATTAAAATCCCCTATGATTAATGCAGTAACTGTCTTACAAGCCCCTATTATTTTTTGATTTAAACTCCATCCTACAGTGTGGCTACTGTTGGGAGGCCTATAAACCATTCCCTCTAGTGACTTTTGTCCTTCACTATTTATCTCCACCCAAATTGATTCTACATGTTGATCTTCTGGACCAAGATCATTTCTCACTACTGTACTGATCTCACCCTTTATTAACAGAGCTACTCTATCTCCTTTACCTTTCTTCCTGTCCTTCCAAAATGTCAAATACGTTTGCATGTTTAGGCCCCAGCAATGGTCGGTTTGAAACTGTGCCTCTATAATAGCTATCATATCATACTCATTTGTCTCTATTTGGTCAGCTTTTTCATCTTCCCTCCAGTCCTTGCTCTCATCCACACAAGCTACAAGAACATAAAACCTGTTGGATAATTGCAAGGGCTGAGCCTGTTCCATTGCTACTTTCTGGATCCCCATACCTGCCTCACTCGTAACCACACCTTCCTGTCACTGACCACAGACTAAATCTGATGTACCTAGTCTAGTGGGTATGGCTGCATATTGAAACAAAGTGTCCAGGTAACTTCCCTTCTCCCTGATGCTTCACAGTGTCTAAAGCTCAGACTAAAACTGCTGTCCTAATTCAGAGGGAGAAAAATATTTGGAATTCATCAGTAACCTATTGGCTCCAGGCATCAGCTCTCAGGTCTCACTGTTTTCTACTCCCTCTCTTGCACAACTCTTTTTTTGTAAAAGGCCAGGCAGCATCTCCTCCCTCACCTACAAAATTCCTGGATTTAAGCACATGGTCTCACAGCACTTCAGTCTCCAGCTGCCATTTCTGTACAATTTATTTTGTGCACCTGCTAAACCTTCTGTATTTACCAGTTCGGAATTGAATTAAGTAGGCCACTTCTGACCAAGGGACCAGTTCTAACTAGTTACCATATTTAACTCCTCTAGCAAGGAGCTTGTTGAATAGTAAGACTGAACAAAACTACAATTTACTGTTACAGTTAATTTCAATGCTAAGCACAAACTTGACTAGATTTTGGAAGAGATCAACCCTTAAAACTCCCTCACTTAGCAAATTTCCAGATTTAAGCATTCAATTTCACTATACTCAGTCTCCAGCTGCTACCTTCATGCAATTTACTATGCACCTCCACTAAATCTCCTGTATTTACTAGCTCAGATTCTAGTGAACTGAGTCAGTCACTCCTGGCTTGGGAACCAGTTCTAATTAGTTACCTGATTAACTACTTGCAGTTGCCTCTAGCAATTAGCTTGTTTGACACTAAGACTAAAAAAAACTACAATTTACTGTTAAAGTTAAATTAAATGCTAAATGCAAACAAGAAAGAGATCAACCCTTAAAGCTTTCTGACATACCAAGCACTCCGTCTCACTGCTCTCAATCTCCACCTGCCTGCATTGTGCAATTTACCATTGTCAAATCCCAACTCACTAACACCCAGGGTGTTACCATTGATCAGAAGCTTAACTGGACTAACTAGATAAATGCTGTGGTTTGAAGAGCAGGTCATAGGCTATGAATTCTATGGTATGTGGCTCACCTCTTCAGTTCCTAAGTTCTTCCACCATCTACAAAGTGTGAGTTAGAAATGTGTTGGAATGTTCTCTACTTACTTGGAAGAGTGCAGCTCCAACAACACCTAAGAAGCTTGACACCATCCAAGACAAAGCAGCCTGTGTGATTGGCAACCCATCCACAGCTTAAGCATTCATGCCCTCCATCACTGGTGCACAGCGACAGCAGCATATATCATCTACAAGATGCATTGCAGCAACTCAATAAAGCCTCAACACCAGCCACAAAGCCCGCAATCTCTGCCACCTAGAAAGGCAAGAACAGCAGCCACATGGAAACACCACTACCTGCAAGTTCCCCTCCAAGCCATACACCATTCTGACTTGTAAATATATCACCTTTCTCTCCTCATTAATGGGTTAAAATCCTGAAACTCTCTCCTTACCCGCATTTTGGATATTTCTACATAACATGGACTACAACGGCACAAGAAGACAGTTCACCACAACCTTTTTATGAGCAATTAGAGATGGTCAATAAATTCTGGCCTTGCCAGCAGGACACACATTCCATGAAGGAATAAAGAAATATTGAATTTTTCAAATGTGTTCTTCTAGAAATGCAGTACCAGCCGTGTATTTCGATGAGTCACTTCATAAAATTTGTATGATTTTGTGCTATAAGTATTCCCCTAAGAGCAAATTGTTGATAAAAGGAATTATATTTTATACTAATAGTCATTTGGTAGTATAGAACTTGAATATTGCTGAAAAAAGAGACATGTTGAAGCTTTTCATCTTGTACTCATCAGAATAGTTTGCAAGAATACCAACTGTAAAAGGAACAACAATTTATACTGTACTGTCTTCTCATGCAGTATAAATTGTTGTTCCCTTTACAATTGATATTCTTGTGAACTGTTCTGATGACTGCAAGATGAAAAGCTTTAACAGCATGTCTATTTTTTCATCAGTTATATACTTAGCACAATGAGGAAGGAAGATTATATGAGCTCGATACCAAATCAGAGGAAGATTTAAAAAATCTACACAGGCCTGTATTGAAAGGGTGAACTAGATGGGGTGAATGGCTTTCTTGTTCTATTATTTTTATGTTCTTTTGTTCAAAGTTATTATAGGGTGAGCAGCAGTGTCAAAAAGTATCTTCAATTGGGTGGCTCTGATGATGCCATTAATCCCGAAATAGAGCAACAGAATGCTGAGATTTGATTATTCTCTTAAATTCCTGCTCAGCTATTTGCTATTCTTCATAATATACTAATGTATCACCTATGATGTTGTGCACAACAAGTTAAATGAGATGTTCTTTACAACAAAATGAGTATTATATCATATGCTGGATTTAATCTAGAAGCTCAGGAGTGACACGGGCCTCAATTTGATCTCCTCCCATCTGATGGAAACTGGGTGGCAGGGCAGTGAAAATAATACAAATCATTTACACTCTCCAAGCCAACTTCTTTCCTGCCATGTCCTGACTAAAGATTAATCACAAAAAGCTTTGGATTGCTGTGAGTAGTGCGGACTCCCTGGTCAGGCAAACACTGTCAGAAACCAGATCTTGGGCAGAGGAGGCCTGAAAGGCAAGTTTCAAGTTATATTCCAGGTTTCCTTGTGAGCCAGAAGGAGCAGGAGCACTCCTTTGTGCTTCACAAGGAAACCTTGGACCTCCATTGTGCTGGCATACCTCCCTGCAGATTGTGACCAGAACATTTCCTCCAGCCAACTCCAACAGATATAATCTTCTCCTCTCCCTGATTGTGTCCAGACCCCTCAATCGCAGCAGAGCCACTGATTACAGTCGATCTCTCACTAACTCCCCATGGATTCTTTCAATGGGTCCTTGGCTGTAGGTTCCCTTTCACGCACGCTGGCCAGGTAGTCAATCCGGATGATGGGTATCAGGCAAGTCTTCACATACTGTTATAATCCTTAAGATAGGTAGGACCTCTACTTTGCCAGTTTGTCTGGCTCAGGAACCGCTATCAGGCTTCCCCACACCCACCCCACTACCTTGTTAATATCAGGTGAAAAGTTCATGGACTTCTCACATTTGTTGAAGGTCAATATGGAAAGGAGAAGGAGAGACGGGTTTAAGGATATGATTGGTAGTGGAGAAAAGAGACCAAAAGGGTGAAGTAGGTTTCCATCTTACTGGGCTTCCCGTCAGTATGAGGTTTTGTCTTAACTAAGGGTTGAGTGCTAGTGCATAGAAGGTATCTCAAATAACTCTCAACAGCTGTTGTCTTAATTTCTGAAGACCAGTTAGGAACGACAACTGATTAATTGTTAATACATTAGCCAATAAATTTTATTTTAGTTTTACAATGTATTCTACTAAGCATTAAATCTGTCACATATTCTGCTATATATTAATTTTTTTCAATAAATATTTTTTCTATCCCTTTACCTGTAACATAGCTTTAATGGAACTAATTTTACAATTATGTCAGATAATATTTTTAAAAGTATGTTACTACGCTACTGTAGTTACAAGACAGATGCAATGAATCAGCCTATCAAATTACTGGTTGTGAAAATACAACTCAAAATCTTGAATTAACCAAAACAAACAGTGAGCATCAATTGGAAATTCTACCTCCTAATCTCACAAAGAGAGTCATCACTGAGAAAAGTCAGGCATTCAGCAAGCTGCCCATAGAAGCTGAGAAGTGAATTCAAGTAAAAAAAAATCAATAATTTGTCGCACCAGTTCTGTGTGCATGTCTGACTTTGAACTGCATGACAAAGAGTGGAGTGAACCTTGCAACGCAGGTTACTACAAGTGCACCTTGACAGTTGAAGAGAGCATTACTGTAGATGTAGCGTATATTTTTATTTAGTGCGTGACCCATTGTTAGAAATTTCCCTGCAAATACCTATGCAAGTGAAGAGATCTGTTAAGATATTTGAGGTTGATACGAAACTGAATAGAAGTGTAGCATTTGGTGCAATGTCATGAGGGATTAGTCATCAAAAGTATGTCCTTCTGTCCCTGCCTGCAGCCATTTGCTATGTGCTTTAGTACTAGCTCTTTCTAACTTATGCCCCCATCAATTTTTAGCACCACAGATAATTAACTGCAGCCTGAATGATGAAAAACTGAGCTTCCTACATCACTCAGACTGCAAAATATGTGCAGCTTCAGTTCCTTAATGGTGTAATTTTGATCGCATGCTATTAACAGATTACTCCAGCCTAGGGCACTGGAGCATGTGCAACGGAAAGATAACCTTGTGTTCATAATTTAATATTAACTGTTTTCTCTATAGCACCTCTTTCCAGTACATTAACAACAAACCAATATGGCTTGTCCCCTCCAGTAGCATTCATGGACAGAACGGATTACAAGATAGTGAGTTTCTTAATATTTCCAGCGAAGTATTACAAATTGTGCATTGCTTGATCCCTAAAAATCAAGAATAAACAGGCTTAGATTCAATCAAATTTAATTCCAGCAATTTAGCTTTACCACACTTCAAAGAGAGCTGTTATTAATGTCTTGAAGGACAAATTTAACAGTCATTTTCTCCTCTTTATTGAAAGCCTCCAGTTGTGCTTAACATACAACACGATTCAAAAACCGTTTCTACAAAATATTGCAACGTGGTTTGATAAAAATTTTTTTTTTTGTAAACCATTCAAAGGGCAAAAAACTCTTCATGGGATTCTTATCCGAATCCATCCCTCAAAGCTAAATGTATATCCTGTATTAACTTTCATAGTACTGCTGCATTTCTCTCCTTCCTTTGCAAGATGTTCAGGGGAGAATGAAGCCCTATCGCTACTTACCACTCACGCTCACTAGCATTATGGGTTTATCTCATCTCCTGCAGCAAGTAGTGGGTCCGATTTATTCCTTCAGGCTACTTTTCTAATAACCTATTCCTTATCAGGGCCTCTCCACCTCAGTCTGTGATCAAAGAAGCAATTAATGGAGTGGAGAAAGGTGAAGCATTCAAATAATGGAGACAGCTGTTTTCTCTGTCCAAAAAATCCATTTGTATTGTTATCGCACATCCCAGTTCAGCAGCTCCTGTTTAATTCAGTCTCCCTCTATTTCTGTTGCTGATAAAAAGTCACAATGAACTGCGGAAAGAACAGCAGAAATATCACTGCATTTCAACTCATCGTAAGTTCATCAGCCTTACAGTGGGAATGCAACCAGATAAGGATGGGAAATGTCTAACAAAAGCCATATCAAAACAGTTCTTTCGAACAGCTTTTCTTGATTTGGCCTTTCCTAATTTATTTTTGCTGCATTGATATTCATTCAGAAAAGCAGCTGCCCAGGTCAGTAGAAATAAAACATATTATAAATTCAATTCAGTAGCACAAAATGAAAAGTGAGTGAAAAAGGCTGCAGAACAAATTCAATAATATAAAATGGAGAAATTAAATTGGGCTACAGCATTGTTGAACTGGGTCTTACTGATGCATTCTTACAACTTGCTGAAAAGCAATAAAGCTTCTCACATGCAGATATATGAAACATCGTTTTGCTTGATCTAATGCTGATCTGAATACACTATTATACCAATTGAATTTATTTTTTTAAATAGAAGGTGCTCATTTTACTAACTTACTCGCATTTTTGTTATTTAACGTAAGTTGAAGTTCATTGACTTTCAGCTAGATGAATATTTATTTAGAAAATTCAAAAAATCACTAACATTTCACGGCTTTTCAGAAACTTTCACATGGGGTGGAAGTTTTAGCTCGGCGGGCAGGCGCGCGCCCGACCCAACCAAGCATGAAATGACGCACATTGATGTCGGCCGAGTGTGCCAACATCAACGCGCAGTCATGAAATGGTTTGGTGCCAGAGCCGGTAGCGCGCCCGCCGACAATTAAAAGGCCCATTTAGGCCATTAAATTATCAATTGTCCTTACTTTTTCACTGTCCATTCAACCTGACGGTTAATGGCAGGCGAAAAGGCCGAGCAGCTTTTGCATTTTTTTGGAAACCTCATCCACGGACAGGATGAGGTTTCCAAAAGCAAATACAAATGAAATGAAAACTTTAATTTTTAATTAAAAACATGTCCCTGCTCATGTGACAGAGTCACCTGAGAGGACATGTTTTTTTAATTTCTTCTGTTGTTTAATTTTTTTTTCAATATATTCTTTACCTCCCTGAGGTAGCTCTGTGCCTCAGGGAGATTTTTTAGTGCTCTTCTGTACGCATGCGCACTAGGCCTGCTCGCCCTCCTCACACCCTCCCCCACAGTAGCGCTCAGCGCCCCCGCTCGCATTTCATGCTGGGTGGACCTTAATTGGCCTGCCAGCATGAAATCGCAGTGCGCTATCGATCACGGGCAGTGGTCGGCTTCCCAACCGCCCCGATGTGCCCCTGCCAATCCCACATACCAAGGACAAAATTCTACCCATGTATTTTGTTATATAAGGGCAGTGTACTTGTAAGGCAGCATCCTTTAGGTTAATCACCTATAATCTCTATACCTTTGTAATCTTTGACCCTGGTCATATGTAATTCTAATCTGT
Source organism: Carcharodon carcharias (assembly GCF_017639515.1). NCBI lineage: Eukaryota > Metazoa > Chordata > Chondrichthyes > Lamniformes > Lamnidae > Carcharodon > Carcharodon carcharias. Next base: position 134,456,735 of record NC_054472.1, read on the forward strand.
AATTCTAGAATCAGTTGATTAGGTCCTGAATCAATTAAATATGTTTGCTTTTCCCTAGATTTTTATAAAGTTTGCTGATCAATCATTGGCCAGTTTGGCCTCATTCTCTAAGGTGTCTATGTTCACTTTGGCCTCTCCCTTCCATTTTATATATTTAAAGAATCGCTTACTGTCTATTTTTATATTACTTTCTAGTTTACCCTCAAAGTTTATTTTCTCCCTCTTTATTATTTTTTGGTCATTTTTTGTTGTTTTTTTAAAAACTTTCCCAATCCTTTGTCTTACCACTAACCTTTGCCACATTGTATATTGTTTCTTTCAATTTGACACTATCCTTAATTTTCTTGGTTAACCAGGGTTGCATTATCCCCTTCCTAGAATCCTTCTTCCTCACTGGGATATATCTTTGTTGTGAGTCATGAACTATTTTCTTAAATGTCTGCCACTTTTCGTCAACCATCTTTTCTGCTAAACTCTTTTCCCAGTCCACTCCAGCAAACTCTGCCCTTATTCCTTTGTAATTACGCTTATTTAAGTTTAGCACAGTTGTTTCCGACCCAAGTTTCTCACTCTCAAACTGAATGCTAAATTCTACCATGGTATGGTCACTGGTTCCTAAGGTATCTTTTACTCTGAGATCATTTATTAAACCTGCCTCATTACACATTATCAAATCCAAAATAACCTGATCCCTGATTGGATTCACAACATATTGTTCTAACAAACTGTCTCAAATGCACTTTATGAATTCTTGCTTGTGGCTACCTCTGCCAATTTGATTTTCCCAATCTACATGGAGATTAAAGTCACCCATGTTTAATATACTGCCTTTTTTACACGCCTTCATTATTTCCTGATTTATTCTCTGTCCTACAGTATAGTTACTGCTCGGGGGCATATAGACCAATCCCAGCAGTATTTTCTTCCCCTTGTTATTTCTTACCTCACCCATATGGACTCTACATCTTCCAATCCAAGATCATGTCTCGCTATTGTACATATTCCATCTTGTACTAACAAAGCTACCCCATCACCCTTTCCTTCCTCCCTGTCCTTTGAAAAGTCCCTGAATATTTAGTTCCCAGCTTTAATCTCCTTGTAACCATGCCTCCGTAATGGCTATAAGATCATACCCACTAACCTCTATTTGTGCTGTTAATTCATTTATTTTGTTCTGAATACTACGCCCATTTAAGGAAAGAGCTATTATACCTTTTTACTATTTTCCCCCCTTTGACCTTTTTATTGCTTTTTTTATGTTTATACAATCTGTCCCTTATTGTCACACTCTGGGTATCATTATCTAAATAGCGGCCTTGCAATGCTGCCATATCCTTTTGCTATGTTAGCCTATGTATCCCCTCTCCAGGATCCTTTCCTCCCACCTTCCCCCCTCTAGTTGGTTTAAAGCCCTCTCTAGAGCCATGGTTATTCAATTTGCCAGGACACTGGTCCCAGCACAGTTCAAGTGAAGCCCACCTCACCAGAACAGCTCCCTTCTACCCCAGTACTGATGCCAGTGCCCCATGAACTTAAACCCTTGCTCCCACACCAATCTTTGAGCCACACAATTGACTCTTTGACTTTAGTTACCCTATGCCAGTTTTCCCATGACTCAGGTAGTAATCCTGAGATTATTATCTTGGAGGTTCTGCTTTTTAATTTAGCTCCTAGCTGTTCAAATTCTTTCAACAGAAGCTAATTTCTAGTCCTATCAATGTTGTTGGTACCAACGTGGATGGTAATAACTGGATCCCTCCGCTCCCACTCCAAGTTCCTCTCCAGCCCTGAGGAGATGCCCTTAACCCTGGCCCCAGGCAGGCAACGTGCTCATGGCTGCAGGGAAAAGTATCTATCCCCTTAATTATACTGTCCCCAACCACTACTACACTGCCATTTCCTCCCCCCACTTGAATGGATTCCTGTACCACGGTGCCGTGGTCAGTTCGCTCATCCTCCCTGCAATCCCCACTCTCATCCACATACCTTGCAAGAACCTCGTAACTATTGGACCATTGCAGGGGCTGAGGCTCCTCGAACGCTACCCTGGATCCCCATACCTGCCTCACCTACAGTCACACCATCCTGTACCTGATCATAGACCAAACTGAAATGACCTAATCACACCTGAGGGGTGTGACTGCCTCCTGCAGCAAAGTGTCAAGATAACTCTCGCTAATGTGGTGCAATGTCTGCAGCTCCTCAACTTGGATCCTAACATTCTCGAGCTGCAAACATTTGCCACAGATGTGTTCGCTCTGGATCACCTTGGTGTCCAGCAGGTCCTACATCTGCAGCAACAACACATCATCCGTCCTGTCTTAACTATCATATTGTATTTAATTAAGTAATTAATCTAGTATCCCTTCTCTTCACCCTTGAAGAATCCCCTGCTCTTTACACTTCATTGTAATTATTTTTTTTAACACCAGTATCAATCTTATGCTTAACAAGTTATTTTTAAGAAAAAGAGGGAAAAAAAAGACGAGAGACCTAAACACAAACTAAAAGCCTTACTTTTACTTTAAAGACTAGAAATAGTCACCAATCCTACTCACCAATCAGCTGCTTTCCCTGCATTCGCAATTTGTGATTTCACTCCGCCGCTGGTCTCACTGAACACTCCCCACTCTACTTAAAATGATGTCACCCCATTCTCTCCACTCTAGTTAAAATGAAGTCTCTCCACTCTCCATACTCTCTTTAAAATTAAGTCTCCCCGTTCTCCCCACCCTTTTTAAAATTAAGTAACCCGTCTCCCCGCTCTTTTTTAAATGAAGTCTCCCTGCTGTCCCCGCTCTTTTTTAAAATGAACTCTCTTCACTCTCCCCACCCTTTTCAAAAGAGTTCTCCCCGCTCTCTTTTAAATGAAGTCTCCCCACTCTCTTTAAAATAAAGTATCCCCGCTCTCCCCACTCTTCTTAAAGATGATGTCTCCCCGCTCTCCCCACTCTTTTTAAAATGAAGTCTCACCGATCTCCCTGCTCTTTTTAAAATGACGTCTCCCTGCTCTCACTGCTCTTTTTTAAATGGGGCAGAATTTTCCCGTTGGCATATGGGGGCAGGCCCCGCACACAGGTGCATAAAATGATGCGCAGTGAAGTCAGGCAAGCATCCCGACGTCACCGTGCATCATCGCGATATTTCGTTGGGCGGGTGCACATTGAACACCGATGCGCGCCCACCATTGATGCCCTTGAGGCATCAATCGACTGTGATTTTTCGGCGCCCCTGCAATCTTCAGGTCGGCGTATAAGCGCAACGGGCAGGCGGGTCGGACAAATTGGTATAAACCTCATCCACAGGCGGGATAAGAGGGCTCAGTGGGGTTGCGAGTATGCTCTATGAAATATTAAAAACAAAAACAGAATTGCCTGGAAAAACTCAGCAGGTCTGGCAGCATCGGCGGAGAAGAAAATAGTTGACGTTTCGAGTCCTCATGACCCTTCGACAGAACTAGGGCTGTCGAAGGGTCATGAGGACTCGAAACGTCAACTCTTTTCTTCTCCGCCGATGCTGCCAGACCTGCTGAGTTTTTCCAGGTAATTCTGTTTTTGTTTTGGATTTCCAGCATCCGCATTTTTTTGTTTTTTGTTTTTTGTTTTTGTTTTTTGTTTTTGTTTTTGTTTTTATCTCTATCAAATATTGATGTTTCAAAGTTGCTGATACTTACCTGTGTGATCTGCAATATTTCAAAACACATACCAGCTTCTTGGTCTGAACTCACAACCTTCAGGTCAGCGCTCTGCAGTGAGGAATCTATTTTGGGCCTGCAGGTTTCAGGAAGCCTTCCCTTAGCCTGGGAATGTGAGCTGAACTCTCTACTGGAGGCACCTCCTCTGAGGAGGAAGGGAGGGCTAGAAGGGGGAGGAGGCCAGGAGTGCACATGCAGCACCCAGGGGGATGGGTCAGGCACAGGCACAAGGGGCGCAGGGCCAAGAGATAGTCCAAGGCAGAAGGGACTGCAGAAGACACCAATATCCTGCTGCCAGGATATACAGGCGACGAAGCAGCTACCTCAATATGTCTCCGATGCAGTGCCGAAGGAGGCTCCATCTCTCAAAGGAGGCAGTCAACTATATCTGTCAGATGATTGGGCCTGAGATCTCTGCTAACTGTGTGGGTGGACACCCCATGCCAGTGGCTCTAAAGGTCACAGCTGCCCTCAACATCTATGCCTCTGGCTCCTTCCCGGGGTCGGTGGGTGATCTTTGGGGTGTCTCCCAATCAGCTTTCCACAATTGTGTCAAGCAGATCACAGACGCTCTGTTCAAATGGGCATTGACCTTCATCCACTACTGTTGGGACCAGGCAAGCCAGACACAGCGAGCCAGAGGCTTCCTGGCCATTGCTGGCTTCCCCTGTGTCCAGGGTGCTATAGACTGTACACATGTGGCCATCAAGGCGCCAGCAGGTGAGCCCGGTGCCTTCGTCAACAGGAAGGGCTTCCACTCCATGAACGTGCAGAAAATGTGTGATCACAGGATGCTGATTCTACAAGTCTGTGCAAGGTACCCAGGCAGCTCCCACAACGCCTACATCCTCAGACACTCCCAGGTGCTGGGGCTCTTCAGTGCTCCAGCCCGGATGGATGGATGGCTGCTGGGTGACAAGGGCTATCCCCTCAGAAGGTGCCTCATGACGCCTCTCCGCCACCCAAGGACAGAAGCTGAGCAGCTGTACAATAGGAGCCACGCCTCTACAAGGGCTGTGGTGGAGAGAGCCATCGGTCTTCTCAAGATGCGCTTCCGATGCCTGGACCGCTCAAGGGGCGCACTCAGTACCCCCCACATCGTGTGTCAGTGATAGTGGTTGCATGATGCACTCTCCACAATCTCATGCCGGAAAGGTAGGACGCAGTGGGCAATGAAGACGTAGAGCGCCCTGAGAGGATCCTGCAGATACGACAAGCAGTGAGTCTGAGGATGAGCATGCACAGGAGAACGTGGAGGAGGTAGACACTGACCTAGGCATACTCCAGGGAGGCAGGGACACCCAGGAGGCTTTAATCCAATGATCCTTCAGCTAGCACACCACATATGGGCCTCCAGGACAAGCCTGGGCTGTAGGCTCCATGTTCGAGACCTAAGTGCAAAATCTGCCTGGTTAGGTGCATTAACTAAGGTCCTTCTTAATAAAGCTGAATGTCCCACAAATCACTCATAGCATTATTGGAAACCATCCACCTGCAGAAGAAAAGAGGCACCCTCAACCATGGTGACATGTCTGAATTTAATATTGCAACCAAAGAAACTTAATGAAACAAACTGACAAAAAACCACACCAATTCATAAACACCTCATTGCGGGCCAACACAAAAGCACCAGTGATAAACCCGTGGTGTGCCTAAGGTGCCTTGTGCTTACGTTTTCAGGTGCTATGTCTTGGTGCTGACCCTTCCCTGGGAATAGCAATCTGAGCCAGCCTGCCGATTCTGCTGTCCTGTTAGCCTCGATGACCTTGGCGGCCGTCCTCTGACCTAAGGAGCCTGTGCTGGCCCAGCCTGGGAGGGACCTACCAGTTCCACGGCTGGCATCTCCCCAGTCATCGCAGCCTCTCCAGATGCAACGGTCACTGGTAGAGGGGCAGAGGAGCTGCTGCCCTTATCCAGAGCGCCCTGAGAGGATCCTGCAGATATGACAGGCAGCTGCTGCACCGACTTGAGGTTACTTTGGACCTCCCTGCTCACCATGGATAGATGGGCACCGAGCTGGGAAACTTGATGCCCAAACCATCTCTCACACTGGCACTGACCAGCTGAGGTCAACGCCGATGTGAGGGCATGCTGGTCCAAGCACATCCCCCGGAAGACCTGATGGGTCTCCTGGAGGAGCCTCTCCACAATCTTCCATGGAGGACGCATGGCGATCAGACATGAGGCTTATTGCTTTGGCGATAGTCTGGGTAGACTCCTCCACCTCGGACACCAAGCCAAGCATAGTCTCATATATCTCCCCCAGATGCTCCCGCACTCCCGGCCGCATTTCCTGTACCTGCTGCGTCACGGACAACTCTGGAGGCACATCATCAGGCATCGACTGAGCATGTGCCTGGTCCCCTGCAGTGCTCTGACTGGGCACTCTCTGTCTCTGCCAGCTCCTCTAGTGACTGTGCAGTGCCCTCACCACTGTGCCCCGGGACAGTAGCTGATGTTCGAATGCTCACCAACTTGCTAGCATCTGCCCTGATGCCTACCTGGCAGACATGGTGTGATGTTGGTGAGACTTCAGGGCCCTCAGGTTTGAGAAGGGATTCTGCTGCTCCTCCTCCCGGTCCTGTTCCACTGATGCTGAAAGGAAGAACAAGGATATTGGGCCAGTTAATGTGGAGACAATGTCAATGTGCATCCCTGTCCCCTGGATCATTAAGCCCTCATCCTTCCATAAGCAATGGTCAAGCCATGTTGCAAACTTCAACCACTGAATATTCAGCACTGCCATGCCTGTTGGGAGAGCAATGGTGACCTCACTGCTGGGCATACATACCTGCCCATGGCACCCCAGCCTCACCAGCACTGGTGGACCTGGGAACATGCCACCTCTCCAAATCTAGGGACTCCTGCTCGAAGTAGCTGAGAATCACTAACTGTGCCGGCCCGCTGCCAGTCCTCACCCGCTCAGCTGCATTGTGGGCATTCTTCTCCTGAAAAGGAGAGAAGAGCATTGATTAGTGCTACTTGTACCTGGACTGTCTTCATGACGACCTACCCCAACTAGAGAGTGATATTGCAGGGCTCCAGTGCCTCCTCACCCTGCTGCTGCCGAACACTCACACAAAGATGCTAAGCCTGTCCCCAACCCCACCCCAACCCCTTGGCCAAATGCTGCCTACATCACATTAGGCACCACATGGTCTAACCTTCCATAGCAAGGAGGTGCAAGCACGTGGAGCACAGAGGACAGCAGATTGATCAGTGCCACACCACCTTGAAGCTCCCCTCCCAGCATGTCATCACCCTGACTTCGACATGTCCTGGAGTTCCAGCACTGCACCTGGTACAGCTCCTCCAGGTTGCCCCCAAATCAGTCATGTGGGTCTCAGTATACCACATGCTGCAGGGGCAGAACACATCTCTTCACCACCCTCTCAGAGTGACCTCGGCATGGGCAATATCTGCTGGCCCACCCAGCGAAGTACACATGCCATCAATGATTCAATACAGCCTCTACACTCAGACTTGGGGGCGGGAGGCACTGGGGGGGGGAAAGCCTACCTGCTGGGTTAAGTGACCAATGCCGACATGGTACTCACCCGTCCTGAGTGCAACAGGTCATTGAAGCGCTTGTGACACTGGATCCAGGTGCGCCGCACCACGTTGCGGGAGCTCACCACCTCCTCCACCTCCTCCCGGGCACGTTTGGTCATGTGGGGGGGACCTCCTCATCCCGTCGTACAAGAATCTCCCACTGTGCTGCCACCTCCTCGAGGAGGGCAGCAAGGCAATCATCGGAAAAAAGAGGGGCTCAGTGCCCCCCTGCCCTACCCTCCTGCCTGGCCTGCTCACCAGCAGCTCTCTGGGGAGCCCTTCCACTGGCCATGATTCACAGCCTTTGAAAGGTTGCAGCAGCTTTTTAAAGTTGGCCACCTGGACACCATTGGACCCAGCGATCACTGCTGTCCCGTCGCCACCCGCCCACTCCCGCCATCCTCGGGAGCTGCAATTCACACTGGGCAGGTCTTAATTAGCCCGGCCACATAAAATGGCGGCGCGGACCCGATTGCGGGCAGCCATTGGGTCCACACCCGCTCCTGCTCCACCACCCCGCCAGCCAGAAAATTCTGACCATGAAGTCTCCCCACTCTCCCCGTTCTCTTTAGAATGAAATCTCTCCACTCTCCCCCTCTCTCCACTCTCCCCCTCTTTCTAAATGATGTCTCTCTGCTCTTTTTAAGATGAAGTCTCCTCGCGCTCCTCGCTCTTTTTAAATGAAGTCTCCCCACTCTTTCCACTCTTTTTAAATGAACTCTCTCTGCCCTCCCTTCTCTTTTTAAATGGAACCTTCCTACTCTTTTCTATATGAAGCCTCCCCGCTCTTTTTAAAATTAAGTCTCCCGCTCGCTCTGCTCTTTTTAAAATGAAGTCTCCCCACTCTCCATGCTCTTTTTAAAATAGGAGGAGAGATCCACCATCAGCAAGGGATCTGGATGCCCTCCATGCCATTGCTTTCAATGCAGGCTGCACACAAATTTCATATGCCTGTTCATTTACATGATTGCAGGCCTAAGTGCACTATTGAGTGATAGCACGACTGAGAAAGGGGCACAAAATCCATGAGAAGCCAGCATGAGTTCAAAAAAGCCTGTGCTACTAAAAGTCAGCCTGCACCTCCTACAGGGGAGGTACATTTTGACTGGAGCTGCAAAAGGTCATTCTACCAGAGAAGTCCCCCTGAGAAAGAGACAAAAATGGCAAAACATGGCAGAGAGAAGTCTCCCATGTTCTCCACAGCAATAGAGGCCTTGGTGCAGGAGATCAACAGGAGGAGAGATCCACTATCAGCAGGGGATCTGGAGGCCCTCCATGAAAACACTGAGGAGGCTGTGTGATTAAACAGCTGTCATGGTCAATGCCAGCAGTGTAGCCTGGAGGTCATGTGCCAGAAGATATTAATGTAATGACCTCATACGAATGGTCAAGGGAATGCATCTTCAAATGTTATATCCTTACAGCTGAACCACTAGCATCACACACTTGTCAGCGAAGCACTCCTCTCCTTTGTTTGCGGAATAACAACTTCTATCAGCCATGACTCATACTTCACTTTCATAGTTTCACCTTGCCCTCACAC